>NW_022989942.1:594083-951583 GCF_902827175.1 Gymnodraco acuticeps | reverse complement strand
CTGTCTCGTGTGTTAAATGTTGAACATTTGTATGTGGAAGGTCAGTAAGTTAATGTGACCTCAAGCTCAATTATTCATAAACTGATTTTAGGACAGGGGTGTCCAAACTACGGCCCGGGGTCCAAATGCTGTCCTGCAAGCCATTTTGAATTGGCCCTCAGCTAATTCAAAAAGTATAATGAAATATGGCCCACAAATGAAACTTTTGCTTGTCTTGTACTTCTTAAAAATATATGTAAACATATATTACACAGTATTCATGTGTTAATAAGCCCACTTTCAAATGAATTCCATCAATTAAAGTTGAAAACATTTTCTAACAAATCTAAGTTGATAAAAAAAGCCCAATAACTTATTTCTATAACCAGCTCAAAATATAGGCTACCCTTCATATTTCCTCTTATGAGCAATCTGAGGCTTCTGTTTTAAGGAATGAGCTGCAAACTAAATAAATGAAACCCTCTGGAGAGTTGTGATGTTGGCTGTTTTTTCTTAAAGGTCCCATGACATGCTTTTCTGGTTATTACCCGTCCACTTGTGTGTTACTGTATGTCACAAACCCTCAAAGTACACCCTGTAGCTAGTAAAACTCTAACACAGAAAATAACTGTCTATGCTGCCCGAGAATGCCTCGTTGGAGATTTCTCTTTTTCCATTTTTTTCTTCCTGGTCATAGTGACGTAACGGCTCCTCACACACACACTCAGTCACCCTTATATTTTCTCAGCCGCGGATCCACGGACTCGCAGACCCCACGCAGCAACCAGGAAACAACACCAGTAATCCAGCTCACACTGTCCGCTCCTCGAGCCTCAAAGGGCGGAGCAGCGAGCCCCGCAACGTCCCGCCAACACGCCACCCAGACCCAGCACGCAGCATTCTCATCTGTTTGTCATTACTGGTGTCATTTTCTGGTTGCTAACAACCGCCATTGTAAAACGTAATCACTGATGTTAGGTGTAACGGTGGTGGACTCATCAGAACAGAGTGGGTGAGCTGACCAATCAGAGTACAGTGGGCTCATAGAGAGGGGAGGGCAGGAGCTCCCACAAGCCGTTTAGGACAGAGTGAATACATATCCTACTATCATTCTTCACTTTAACGGCGTGAGAGGACGCTGGCGCTGACTGTTCGCCGCTTCTCTGTCTGAAAATCTCGTCTTTCTTTGTGTTAATCTAAGAGTTTCTGACCACTTTCTACTGCTATAGTTTTCTAACTATTCTGTGGCTTAATTGTGTTCTGATCTGGACATATTTGTTACACCCGATTGCCATTTTTGACGGACGCTTTGGTTTTCTACCCTGCTACACCTGCCATTGTAGCCCACCTGCTAACGCTGCTCCATCCATCAAATAACCAGCCCCACTCTTCGTCCTGCCCCTCCCCGTGGGCCCTGACTCTGGTTCTTTAAACCTCCCGCTCCTGCCGGTCCCCCCATCTGCTGTAAATGACAGCCTGCAACTGACCTCTCATCCTGTCTGACGGTTGCCAACAGCTCCACTTTCAGCGCCGCTGGTCTACAACCATAGCCAGCGTTGTGCTAACGCTAGCATCCTACCGCGGCACTACGATGTTACGATACTCTGTCTCCCAACTTTTTAATCTCAATAACTTTTCTGCGCTTCATCTAAGCTTGTCTGTCATCAATTGCCTCGGGCTTCTACGCAGACCGAGGTATGTCCATAGAGGTTCCAAACGCAGATTTGTTTACTCCCAGTCCGGAAAATCATCTATAACATCTATCTGGTCAACTAACCGCCATGTCCCACAACTGTCAGGTCGTCTGAGCGCACTTATTACTCCATATTATACACCCACCACTGGTCCGTTACAATCCCGGCTGTAACGAAAACCTGGAGTGGATCCCACTGCCCTCTGCTCAGAGCTGGCCCAAATACCTGTAGTGGATTCCACTGCCTTCTGCTCAGAGCTGGCCCAAATACCTGGAGTGGATTCCACCGCCCTCAACCACCAACAACTGATAATAACACACTTCCTTCCACCTCCTCTCCGCTCCTCCCCCCCATCTCACATTCCTCCCCACACTGTCAACCTGGACAACCTCTTACCTCTTCAGCCTGTGACCACACCACGCCCCTCCCACTCAACTAACATTGCCCTCCTTAACATCCGATCACTCAACAAGAAAGCCCTCATCCTCCATGAACTAATCTTGGAAAAATCCCTTGATTTCCTTCTGCTTACCGAAACCTGGCAACAGCCCGATGACTTCTTCTCCCTCAACCAAACATCCCCCCCTGGCTTTAAATACATCACTAAACCCCGCCCCTCCCGCCGTGGTGGTGGCCTTGCTGTGATCCACAATCAGAACATCCTTTGAATTCATTGCCTTCAAAGCCCCTCCCTCTCTGACAGTCATCCTCATCTACCGGCCTCCTAAACCTCATCCCTCCTTCCTCTCCGATTTCACTGAATTCCTCACACTTGCCTCATCCCTCTCTCAACGTCTGTTACTACTTGGTGACCTCAACATTCACATTGACTCACCCACCTGCAAGCTGGCATCCGAATTCACAACCCTACTGGACAATTTCTCTATCACCCAACATGTCACCTTCCCCACCCATGACAAAGGACACATTCTTGATCTCGTCTGCTCTACCAACCTCCCAGTGATTGACCTCCATCCCTTGCCCATTTCCCCTCTCCGACCACAAACTCATACAATTCACCATTGCCCCCCCCTCCCGAAACCCCTGCCCACCCAGAAACATCACCTTCCGTAATCTACACTCCATTGACCATAACCATCTCTCCGAACTGCTATCGTCTAATCTCCCCCTGGACGCAACCCTCAGCTCACCTGATGATCTGCTCAAACACCTCAACTCCACCCTACTCACCTCCCTCAACACTTTAGCCCCCCTCAAAAATAAAACTGTTACTTTCAAGACCTCCTCACCCTGGTTCACACCCGCACTGCGTAAAATGAAGCAGCGAGGCCGCCAACTAGAACGTCTTTCAAAGAAATCATCCCTCACAGTCCATTACATAAGCTACAAACTCCATCTCAATGCATACAAAGATGCTCTTATTGCCGCTAAATCTGCCTACCTCTCCAACATCTTCACTGACCCCTCCCGTAACCCCAGGACTCTCTTCTCCACAGTTAACAAGCTCTTCAAAGCCCGTGCTGATAACCTCCCTACTTCTACTTCCGCTACTTGCAGCTCATTCCTCCAGTTTTTCGCAGACAAAATGAACGCCATTAACCACTCCTTCTCAGCTCCATCTGATATACAAGCATCTCCCCCAACCTCCACCGCTACCATTGCTCCCCCCATCTCCCTTGACCTCCTGATTCCTCCCCAGCGCCGCCTCTCCCAGTTCAACCTGGTTACCCCACTTGAAATACTCCATCTGATCGGTTCCTCAAATCCCACAACCTGCTCCCTTGACCCTCTACCCACTCCTCTCCTGAAGTCCTGCCTCCCCGTCCTCTGCGCCTATCTTGCTAACCTTTTCAACTCCTCGCTGTCCCATGGAACCGTCCCCTCTGCTCTCAAAACTGCTGCCGTTACTCCAATCCTCAAAAAACCTGGTCTTAATAATAATAATAATTCCTTACATTTATTATAGCGCTTTTCCAGATGCTCAAAGCGCTTTACAAATACACATTACACATATCATACATGCAATGGTCATGTACTGTGGACAATACCCACAGGAGCAAGTTCAGGTGAAGTGTCTTGCCCAAGGACACAACGGCTTTACAGCACTACATCCCTCAACAGACTCCAACGGGTTCAAAATGCAGCTGCACGTCTCCTCACGCATACCAAATCATGGCATCACATCACCCCAGTCCTCAAAGACCTCCACTGGCTTCCTGTCTCCCATCGCATCAACTACAAAATTCTGGTCCTCACCTACAAAGCACTCCACCATCTGGCCCCCCCTTATCTCACAAACCTTCTCACTCCTTATCAACCCCCACGGTCCCTCAGATCCACCGCAGCCGGACTTCTATCCATTCCCACAGCCACATTCTGCAGCTTTGGGGACAGAGCATTCTCAGTGGCAGCGCCTAGGCTCTGGAATTCCCTACCCCAAGATCTCCGTGACTCTGAGTCCCTCACAGTCTTTCAGTCCCGCCTCAAAACACATCTTTTCAACTCTGTCTACCCATAAGCCCCCCCCCCCCCCCTCTCAATCAACTTCCTCTTGACTGCCTTTTTATTTTTTATACTTGTTTGCCTGTCCTTGTTTGTCTACCCTCCCTCATACTGTAAAGCGTCTTTGAGTTGTGAAAAGCGCTATATAAATAAAATGCATTATTATTATTATTAATATTACTATCCAGAGATTCTGTATGATAAACCAATGTGAGTTTGGAACATTGAACAATGCAAATATATTCTAGTAGACCTCAACAATGGAATTATGATCAGTAGAAATGGCAATGTCATGGGACCTTTTAAACATATTCAAGTATAAAGCATAATTTGCCTACATTTGATTGATTTTACTATCTTATAACTGAACTTATGAGGCAATATACCTCTCCTCTAGTAAGTGGGCCAGCCCTATTACTCCTCATTACTCACAAAGCCCTCAACAACCAGCCCCCCCCCCCTACCTCACAGACCTGCTGCACCACCACACCCCTTCCCGCTGCCTCCGCTCATCAGAAGCCAACCTCCTATCCATCCCCACACGCATCAATCACCGGACCTGGGGGGACAGAGCCTTCTCCGTCGCTGCCCCCTCCCTCTGGAACTCACTCCCACAACCCATCAGAGACTGCACTGACCTCACCACTTTCAAAAAACTTACAGAAACTCACCTCTTCTATCTGGCTTTTAATGTGTGATTGTTTTTGTATTGTTTGATTTTAATTTGACTTTATATATATTTATTTGTTGTTCTTTTCTATTCACTATATCTGTAAAGTGTCTTTGAGCACCTGTAAAAGCGCTACCAAATAAATATATTATTATTATTATATGTGGCCTTCGGAGAAAAAAGTTTGGACACCCCTGTTTGAGGAGGTTAAGGAGGATTTCAAAATGTTTCTCCATCCTTCTCTTTTTAAGTTATTATTTTGGAACAAAAGCCCAACCTAGTATTTGACCCAAGAGCACTAATGTGGATATGTCCCTGAAAGAGATTATAATACAGTTACAATGACATCTCTTCCCCATTCATTCATGCATGGCCACACTAGATTGATGGACTGTGATGAGGAGGGATGATGTGTCAAGATTCTACTGTTAAAATCATCTATAATAAGCAAACATCTCAGCCTGAAAATGAAGAGGTCACCACCATGTATCGTTAACTAGCTGTTAACAATCACAAGCTAATATCAAGTTATCAGTTCCTGCAGAAACACACACATGGTTTTACAGATACAGTAACGATTTTACATTCAGTTACAGCTTATTGACTGATGTCTGGTAGAAATGTTCTCCTGTCTGCTGATTATACAATATCTGATTCATATGCATGTCCATGAACTGTATAATTATGACAAGGAGACCGTTTATGTGATGTCAAGATTAGAATAAAATGAAGCTTGTTAACCTGAGACCCGTATCATCCTCCACTTGTCTCCACTTCACTCTGGAAATCTGAAATTACTGGCAACAAAGTGACTCCATGGGATCACTTTTCTGGGTGCAGTTACATTAAACATGTTGATGTAGTTTTCAGCAATTTAGAAGTGGTTGTTCACTCAATGCAGGACTGTAATAATATGCAAAGAGACTCTTATGAGCCAGGCTAAATCTCACATGAGCATTTCGAAATACAGCATCTTTAACACCACCACTTATAGCCGAGTATGCTTTCAAGAGTTGTTTAAGTGCTACTGATGTTTAAGGCAAGTTTGCAACATAAATAGCTTCCCTCCCTCAGAAGCGTTGGCCTATGCTGTATAGTTTAGATCCCTTATATTTCACATTTCTAAAGCTATGACTTCAAACCATGCATATTAAGTATTACAACATGTCAAAGCTGGAGAGATACAAATCAGACTTTGATTTAACACTGAGTTTTGTTACTTGTATTTAAGACATCAAAAAGAGAATACATACAGAAAATATAGTGATTATAAGAAAAGTTCAGCTAAACTACATTAATCTGCAAGTACTGAACAGCAGGTTTACACTCAATATGTATAGCATTCTTTGTTATATTTATTGCAGTGTGTGTAGTAGGGCTTATATATTTCCAGGTTTGAAGGAATACATTGGATAATTCACTTTATTAAGGAATACTTGGTAAAAATACAGAATTGTAGGTCATTTAATACGATATTATAAATAGGAAATCAGCAAAATACATCTATTCAAATCAAAAGCAGCCATCTTTTTGTATCAATTTATGATTAATTACATATAGTTTATAATGTGGACGTTCATGTTAATTAATGAATAGGGGCCTACCACTACATTGTGATTTATAAACTCATCATATTTTTCATTTAAAATGTTCATCAGCAGAGTAAATATAGCCTAATACTTGTCAGATATTTCTATTAAGGGAATAATATGTTATTTTGTAATAAAAACGAACTCGAAAGTAGAACAATGTGTATACACTCAAAAGTTTGTTATTAAGATTTGCTGTTTCTCCTACAGTGTTTCCACCGGGTGTCTGCAGCGGGACTCACTGACCTGCTCCCGGCCGGTCTGGGACCAGCTCCACCGCGCCTATCTGTCGCATCATGTAGGCTGTCTTCACCTCATGACAGCTGTCCGCATCGGCTGATCCACAGCCAGGGTCCGGGAGGAAAACACAATACAACAAAATTACCCACAGCAAGTCCGCGTTTTGTAAGGCTGCACGGAACATCGCAACATGTCAGTGAGGAGATAGAAAGTCTGGCTGGTTAATATGAATTCCTAAAAGTCCCACGGTGCAGTGTGACTGAAAAACTTCATCTGCAGCCACTATGTCTGTCTGGAGCCCACCGTCAGGCTCAGTCCCCTCCCCTCTCTGACTCTCACTCACTTTAGCCCAATTAGCCATCTTAATTGAAATGTGAACTCAATATACTTACAAATACCCTGTAGTTTGAAAACGCGTTTCCTGTACCGCAGCTGCCAACATAACAATAACTTATTACAGATAAGAAAACGAGCAATAAGATAATGCCAATAACAATGATATGGAATTAAAGTAATTCCAATGTATACTTAGTTATGGACTTAAAGAAACATGTCGTCATGGTTTTCATAGATAACCTTTGCAGATATTGTACATTAAACATGACTGATAGTTGTGAGTGAAGTGGGATTTAAGGAAACACTGTTTAATAGTGAAACGTGGGCGCCACCTGCTGGTCTTTTTGGATCATAGCAGAGGCATTTTAACAGCTCCTGGAAAAAAGAACCACAATATAATCTAATAAAATGAGATTTTGTCAACACAAACTCATACTACATGGCTAAAGTAACTTGTTAACAGTAAGCTACGGCAGGAACACATGTGCCAGTGCCTTCAGTTTCAGGAACGTTAGTTTACCTTTGCTTACGGTACAATTTGGACAAAAACCTAATACGACATTACTTCTACCAAGAAGCCATTAAACTGGCGTTAGGTAGGTCCCAGACAAAGTAGCTAGCGCTCAAGTTGCACCTTATTGACGTTTCGCTGAATAGATACATCCCATTAAGGGGTGCAGTCAGTGCTTACTTTGTTATTTACTTTGTTAGCCAGGCACACCTATGAAGCTCTGACGTGAGAGGCTCTGTGCAATGTCAACCCGCAATCTGATAAAGACAGCGCGGCTCCCTTTAAGCGTGCCGAGCCCGTTTTTGGTTGCGTTTCCACTTGGCCTAGTTTTGGCCCAGGGCTACTTTTTCACCTTTTTTCTGGCCCGACTAAATCGTGGTTCGAGGGCCAGGAACAACCAGGCTGAGTCGGGCTGAGTATGCTAAACGAGAGAGAGAATCGCTGGCAAGGGGGCTACAACTACATTACATTACAACAAGATTAACATATTTGACCGTGATTTAATTGTAATACACGTTTCAAAATGATGCCGAAGTAACAACATACTGATACCGGGTAGTAAAAACCATAAATTAATGCTTTGACAAGTCTGCAGACAGACGGCAGGCGAAAAACCCTTTTAAAATGCGTGTTTTCTAAATGGAGCTTGGCTAAGCTAACGTTATATATGCTCCGACCGTCCACACTCACAACAACGGCCTATACAGACATAAATAAACCAGCGACTGTATTCGCCATGACACAGGCAGTCTGTGGTTTGTACTTGTACTTTTGTCTAGTTTCTGAACAAATATGAAGAGCTGTGAGCTCTGAGTGCTAAGAGCTAACGGATGATGTTGTTTTTCTGGGGCTCTCATTGAAGATGACGTCACGGCTCCGCCTACACTGCGTTACTATAGTTACTGCCCCAGTTCCTAAACTGTAATGGAAGCGCAGCATTTTGTGAGCCGGGCCTAATAAGGCCAAACCAAATCAGGCGAGGCCTGCAGTGGAAACGCGCCATTTGATAACCGTGAAGTAGCCGAAATACACCCTGCGAGCTTGTTTCGAATCCCGCTCAACTCCTTGTATGTCAGAACATGCATAAATGTAAAGGTGGAGCTGTCATGTCCCCCCCACTTTTTAAATGTGTTTATTATAATTTGTTTACGCAAGCGGTCATCGGCACGGAGGAGCGTCTGTGTGTGTGTGTGTGTGTGTGTGTGTGTGTGTGTGTGTGTGTGTGTGTGTGTGTGTGTGTGTGTGTGTGTGTGTGTGTGTGTGTGTGTGTGTGTGTGTGTGTGTGTGTGTGTGTGTGTGTGTGTGTGTGTGTGTGTGTGTGTATGTGGGTGGTGTGTATGTGTGTGTGCGTGTAAGACATTTAGTAATTAAGACAAACTCTAAATTCCTCTTTAAAGACTCAATGCCACGGTAACAACCCTAAGCCTCTTTAAATAGTGTCAGCATACTGGTTTCATAATGACCTCTTTAAAACACCTGGATTCATTCAAATGTCCCACTGGATGTGAACGCATCACGACAACGTTGTAATTTACCTTCAACCAATACAGATTTTTACAAAAAAAGAACCTGAACGTATCATAATGTGTACTTTAAAGAGTCCTCTCCTGCTGATGTTCAGGTGTATATCAGTGTGTAGTGTCTCACTTTAAAGAGTCCTCTCCTGCTGATGTTCAGGTGTATATCAGTATGTAGTGTCTCTACTTTAAAGAGTCCTCTCCTGTTGATGTTCAGGTGTATATCAGTATGTAGTGTCTCTACTTTAAAGAGTCCTCTCCTGCTGATGTTCAGGTGTATATCAGTATGTAGTGTCTCACTTTAAAGAGTCCTCTCCTGCTGATGTTCAGGTGTATATCAGTATGTAGTGTCTCTACTTTAAAGAGTCCTCTCCTGCTGATGTTCAGGTGTATATCAGTACGTAGTGTCTCTACTTTAAAGAGTCCTCTCCTGCTGATGTTCATGTGTATATCAGTATGTAGTGTCTCTACTTTAAAGAGTCCTCTCCTGCTGATGTTCAGGTGTATATCAGTATGTAGTGTCTCTACTTTAAAGAGTCCTCTCCCGCTGATGTTCAGGTGTATATCAGTATGTAGTGTCTCTACTTTAAAGAGTCCTCTCCTGCTGATGTTCAGGTGTATATCAGTATGTAGTGTCTCTACTTTAAAGAGTCCTCTCCTGCTGATGTTCAGGTGTATATCAGTATGTAGTTGTCTCTACTTTAAAGAGTCCTCTCCTGCTGATGTTCAGGTGTATATCAGTATGTAGTGTCTCTACTTTAAAGAGTCCTCTCCTGCTGATTTTCAGGTGTATATCAGTATGTAGTGTCTCTACTTTAAAGAGTCCTCTCCCGCTGATGTTCAGGTGTATATCAGTATGTAGTGTCTCTACTTTAAAGAGTCCTCTCCTGCTGATGTTTAGGTGTATATCAGTATGTAGTGTCTCTGCTTTAAAGAGTCCTCTCCTGCTGATGTTCATGTGTATATCAGTATCTAGTGTCTCTACTTTAAAGAGTCCTCTCCTGTTGATGTTCAGGTGTATATCAGTATGTAGTGTCTCTACTTTAAAGAGTCCTCTCCCGCTGATGTTCAGGTGTGGTTTTCAGAGAGGAAACAAAGAGAAAACCAGTAAGGCAAGGCAAGGCAAAGCAAGTTTATTTATATAGCGCTTTTCAACACAAGGCAATTAAAAGTGCTTTACAAAAAATGAAAGACATTAAGAAAATGGCATTTAAAATCAGTCATTAAAAAGAAAAGCTAATAAAATAAACATTAAAAGAAAAAATACATGGATAAAAGTTACAGTGCAGTCTAAGATATGAATAGTTCAATTAAAAGCAGCGACAAAAAGAAAAGTCTTCAGCCTGGATTTAAAAGTAGTCAGAGTTGCAGCGGACCTGCAGCTTTCTGGGAGTTTGTTCAAGATATTTGGAGCATGATAACTGAACGTTGCTTTACCATGTTTAGTTCTGACTCTGGGGACAGAAAGCTGACCAGTCCCTGAAGACCTGAGAGATCTGGATGGTTCATAATTTAGCAGGAGGTCAGAAATGTATTTTGGGCCTAAACCATTCAGTGCTTTATAAACCAGCAGCAGTATTTTGAAATCTATTCTTTGACACACAGGAAGCCAGTGTAAAGACTTCAGAACAGGAGTGATGTGATCCACTTTCTTAGTGTCAGTGAGGACTCGAGCAGCGGCGTTCTGAATCAGCTGCAGCTTTCTAATAGATTTTTTAGTGAGACCTGTGAAGACACCATTACAGTAGTCCAGTCTACTGAAGATAAAAGCATGGACAAGTTTTTCCAAATCCTGCTGTGACATTAGTCTTTTAATCCTAGATATATTCTTTAGGTGATAGTAGGCTGATTTAGTAACTGTTTTAATGTGACTGTTGAAACTCAGGTCAGAGTCCATGACTACACCTAGATTTCTGGCTCTATCTGTTATTTTGAACATTGCAGACTGAAGCTCAGCGCTAACTTTTATACGTTCTGCCTTGGCTCCAAAAACCATTACCTCAGTTTTATCTTTGTTTAATTGGAGAAAGTTCTGACACATCCAGTCATTGATTTGTTCAATGCACTTACTCAGTGTTTGAATTGGAGCATAGTCTCCTGGTGAAATTGTTACGTAAATCTGTGTGTCATCTGCATAGCTATGGTAACTTATTTTGTTGTTCTTCATTATCTGAGCCAGTGGTAGCATGTATCAAATCAAATCAAGTTTTATTTATATAGCACATTTATAAACGATTTTTGGTCGAGCCAAAGTGCTGTACATATAATAAAAATAGCCTACAGTAGAGACACTTTACAGCAAATACAACAGCACAGATTGTTCAGAATATCAGTATGAGAAAAACGACACCCTCTATCCTTAGACCCTCACATCGTACAAGGAGAAACTTCCAGAGAAAATACATAGTTTAAGGGGAAAAAATGGGAGAAACCTCAGGGAGAGCAACAGAGGAGGGATCCCTCTCCCAGGACGGACAGACGTGCAATAGATGCCGTGTGTAAATCGAAGAGCTAATACATTTTACAGCATATAGACCGAATGTTAGGAAATGCATGTGTCTGTAATAAGAAGATGAATCCACGAGGATGTCAGCTACAATCCTGTGGAAGCCATCAGGGAAGCAGCATGACGAGACCCAAGGCAGGACCGCAGAGACAGGTTCAGCCACGACCCGAAGTCCACGACTTAATCCAGAACTCAGGATAGAGGATCGAAGACACAGGACTACAGCAAGAGGATCAGCCTCGACTCCGGATCCCGGCGTAGATATAGATACAAAACAACAAAAAAGATTTGGCTGGGTTAATCGAAACAAGAGAATACACAGACGCAGACAGAGAGGGAAAAGGTCATTGGATAAAAGTTATTCTTGATAACCCTCTAAAAAGATCTCATGAACTTCCCCACTCAATCTATCAAGACCCGAGCAGTTCTATTAAATATAGGACAAGAAACAGAGATAGGGAGCACAACAACCTATCTCTTCGTCAGATGCACTCCCCCGCTTATCTAAGCGACTCTGTACCCGTTACCCTCTACAAGGCCATAGACCAGCAGAGGGAAAATGGGGGGTGTGCAGGGGCGGCGGGTACTGTAGGCTAGGGAAGGCTAAGCCTTCCCAAATATTTTTGTCGCATCCTGATCCTGGTAAAATACAAATATAATGTTTGTGTCTTTGACATTAGAGCTATGCTGCAGCGCTATGCTGTGCCCTGTACCACGAAGCCAGTTCAACATACTCTGGATATATTTGAGTTATCTTAACTAACCCTAACAAACGAGATCTCGCTAAGCGGTCCTACGACGCTGGTTATCAACTCGGTAAATCAAGCCAGGGTTTCTCTCTCCAGTTGAGAGCGGTTCACATGAAAGGGGCGGGGTTAGCAACATTTGACCAATCACAAACAGGGACAAGTGTACTAACAGCACAGCGTCAAACTTCATAATGCTAAGTGTAAGAGAATATTTTAATCTGAACTAAGTAAACTAATATTAGACAAATATGAACTTTAAACATCCATGACTTAAACATATAATCCAGGATAGCCTAGAAGCCACATAGTTGCACCTGCAAGGTGAATATAGAACAACTGGTTAAAAAATAAATAAACTACCGAGTGTTTGAAAGCGTACAACAGGTTTATGACATCACTGCCCCATCTAAGACATGAGTGGATCTGACTTTAATTACATTTGAGTTGAGTGTTTCGTCAACTTAATGTGTTGCTTAAAATAATACTTCTGCATACAGTAGGCTATGTGACAATGTAATGTAAGTGTTGCACGGCCAGATACGGCTGGAGAAGCTGACAAGATAGGAAATATATGATATATTATGATATTATATATGATCGATGATCAGATTGATGATGTGATATGAATGATAAGTGCGACATGTTGGCGTCTTCTCTGCATACGGCAGTTTAAACTGTTTCCTTTATCCTGTAATATGACTTGATAGATTTGAAATCCGCACACTGAGCTCTGATTGGTCAGCAGGCGGTGCTTTCACTGAATTGATTTCATTTCTATAGACGCCGGAGGCGGGCAGCGTCAGGTAAAAAAAGTTATTTAGCCTTCCCAAACCTGAGCCTCACGCGCCGCCTATGGGGGTGTGTAAGCGTAAGGATTTTTAAGAATAAACCGCAAGGGTCTAAAGGGGTCTGTGTTTAAGTGAATGTCATTGAAGACCTTTACAAGAGCAGTCTCAGTGCTGTGGTTTGGACGAAAGCCTGACTGGAACACATCCAAACAGTTATTTAAATGCCAGAAATTACTCAACTGTTGAAAAACAACTTTTTCAATGATTTTACCTAGAAATGGGAGGTTTGATATGGGCCTGTAATTGTTCATTACTGAAGCATCTAGATTATTCTTTTTTAAGAGCGGTTTAATGACTGCAGTTTTCAGGGCCTGTGGAAAAACACCTGAGTGAAGAGACTTGTTTACTATATGAAGTAGATCTGAGGCCATGCAAGGCAAAACATCTTTGAAAAATCCTGTTGGAATAATATCAAGGCAGCAAGAGGAGGATTTCAGAAGTTGAATAATGTCCTCTAGGTTTTTATCATTAATCTGATGGAATTGTGTCATGGTGTTTGAATTGATTTTAGGTAGACATAGGGACAACACATTTGCTGTACCTGATGCAGAGGCACTGACTGCTTGTCTGATTTTCTGAATTTTGTCAGTGAAGAAGGCAAAATCATTGCATGCCCTGGTGGATAGAAATTCAGAGGCTACTGACACTGTCTGTCGACGGTAGCAAACAAGGCACGTGCGTTGTTTTTGTTTTTGGTAATGATGTCAGAGAAGAAAGACTGTCGTGCGTTTTTCAATTCCAAATTATAAAGGCCAAGTCTCTCTTTATAGATTTCAAAGTGAACCTGGAGATTTGTTTTTCGCCACCTGCGTTCAGCTTTTCGACATTCTCTTTTTTCTGTTTTCGCGGTCATGCCTTTCTCCATGGAGATATTTTCTTGCCAGACACTTCCTTTACCTGAGTTGGAGCAATGGCATCTATAACATTTTACATTTTTGAATTAAAATGATCTACGAGCTCATTTACTGAGATGTTAGCAGGGGCAAGTGTGGAAGAAAAATTCTGAGTAAACATTTCCCTAGTGTTTTCAGTTAAATATCGCTTTGTGGTTACCTCTTTTTGAACATTTTTGTGAACAGAAATAGAGCTCTCAAAGAAAACACAGGAATGGTCAGAGAGTGCAACATCAGTCACCACAACCTTAGAGATATTCAGACCCTTTGAGATCATTAAGTCCAGAGTGTGCCCCTTATTGTGCGTGGGCTCCGTCACATGCTGAGTCAGTCCATAGCTATCAAGAACACAAAACATGGATGTTAAAATCACCAACAATGACTAGACGGTCAAAGTCAATACACATTGTAGAGGCTAAGCCAACGCTTTAAGCCTCTGAGGATCCGCTTGGTGGGTGTAATTGACGCACACCTTGTTTGCTGCCGAATAAAAGTCAGAACCAACGTTTCCAGTTCGAAATAGTCCATTTATTTCCCTTTTTTACTGGTTTCTTTGTTTCATTCACCACACGATATTTATGGTTTACACAATACCTTTTGCTTTGTTATTAATCCCGTGTTTGTGTGTGTGTGCTCCGTGTGTGCGTGTTCTCCGTGTGTGCTCCTTGTGTGTGTGTTCCATGTGTGTGTGCTCCGTGTGTGGTCAAAAACTGTATGGGCCTTCCGGCGGAACCTCTCCCCAACACACATAGGTTCCTACCTTTATACCCACAGTTAATTGGCTCCTACACACACTATAGACAGCAGTTCGGTAAAATCATCAAAAAAGCTTGCACAGTATTTGGGTGGTCTATAGATATTTAGGAACAGAGCTCGAGAGGAGCATTTCAGCTGAAGGGCCACATATTCAAAAGAAGCAAAGTTCCCATAAGATGTCTTCCTGCATTGAAGGGAATCATTGAACAAAATAGCAACTCCACCCCCTTTCTTATGCATTCTTTCCTGACTCATAAAACTAAAGTTGGGAGGGGTTGATTCGATAAGAACAGCTGCACTGTTATTTTGTTCAATCCAAGTTTCCGTTAAAAACATAAAATCGAGATTGTGCTCAGTGATAAAATCATTGATTAAAAATGTTTTTCCTGCCAAAGACCTGACATTTAATAAAGCTAGTTTAAGTTCGTTAAACACACTATCAGTCAGGTTTTTTGTAACAAGCTGTGGCTGACATGGAATCACTGCTAAATTAGATAAACTCACACAAACGTTTGAGCGCTTCCTGTTTCTAAGATGATTCACCGCTCTTAATCTATTACCTATCAACACAGATATCGGCAAAGCTACAGGCAGGCAGGGCCCCGGCATGTCCTGGAAAGAGTTGGGAGTGCCATACGCCCTTGAGCCTGGACCCAGCAGATATCAGTTTGCAGCGTTTTGTACACACACATCCCTATCAGGCTTTGAAGGGGAGGGAGGACCTACCACCCTGCTCCTCTCATCATAGGAGGGCAGGGTGAGGGCTACATTGTAGAAAGGGGGGTTTGGAAATCTGCTTCCATCTTGCTTGTATTGTTTTGGTTTGGATGATTGTGGTAGGCATGGTGATGAAGCCGGGGGAGATGGTGTGCATCTCTGCTTCGGTGATATTGGTGGGCGTCGTTGAGGGGCGGGGGTAAAGGACATGCTGCCAACCCTGCGTGTCGCCTTCATACGGTCATCGAACTCCAGGGGGGTGGGCGAGGGTGAAAGGGTGAGCGGAGAGTAGAGAGAGCTGGGGGATGAATGAAGAGTATCCTCAAAGGCGTTGACAGGGGGGGTGACGGGCAGTGGAGACTCCTCCATGTGTCTCATAGGTCTCCCATAATCAGAACATTCCTCAGGCGGGTGCAGTGATACTTCTTCAGGGTTTTCTGCGCGATGTGTTGTGTCTTTCTCCTGTAGGAAAAAAATCCATCCTAACCCAGATGCTTTCCACTGAGCGTCCTCAGTGTGTGTGTGTGTGTGTGTGTGTGTGTGTGTGTGTGTGTGTGTGTGTGTGTGTGTGTGTGTGTGTGTGGTGTGTGTGTGTGTGTGTGTGTGTGTGTGTGTGTGTGTGTGTGTGAATATAACCCGGCTCTATTATAGGACGAAAAAAGCAAACATCAAGAACCTCAAAGTAAAAGTCTTTAATTCTTCAATTTAAGAAAGGAAAAAGTCCCGTCAAAATAACGAGATGATCCAATCACAGAGCTCCAGTGCTCTGTCACTTATTTCATAAAATAGATTACTAACATATTTGTATATAAAGGAGAAAATATCATACATAAAAACAAAAATATACAACAAATATATTACACTTCCAATAAATTCAATAATTATTTTATTTTTGCAATACTTTTCAGAATAAATATAAATACCATTTTAACTCTCATTGCAAACAGTTGATTAGTGGAAAGCTTTAAAAACATGAATTCACATTCCCTCCCTCCCCCCCTCTGACATATCTCCCCTGACCTCTCCACCCTGCCTCCCACCTTACCCCCCTGCCCCAAATGGTCCTGGACTTTAACCCCCCCCCCCCACACACACACACGCAACCTTATTATTATCAGAACCCACAGAACAGAAAGAAGGGGTGTTCTTTTTTTCATGAGGACAGAATCTGGGAACGCTTAATGATCCCAAATCCTGTCACAATGCGGGGGAACCCTGAGACACAGGGGAACCCGATACAGTGACATGACATTTCATTTAAATGGACTTCTTATCCTCTCTAATAACTGATCTAATAACTGTTCTAATAACTGTTCTAATAACCTCCTCTTCCTCCACAGCCCCCTCCTCTTCCTCCACAACCCCCTTCTCTTCCTCCTCCTCTTCCTCCTTCTCCTACACCCCAAATTGTAGCTTCAGCGTCCGGTTCTCCTCTCGCAGGCGGGCGATCTCCAGATCCTTCTCCTCTTTCTCCACATGGAGCTTTCTGTTGATCCTCAACAAAGTGACGATCTCCACATCCTTGTGCTCAGCAAACGGTTCCTTCAGTTCTCTCAGATCCTGGTTCTCCATTCTCCAGATGTCCATCTCTAATTCGTGCTTCATCTGCGTCTTGAGGAGATTTCCATATCTCAGGTTCAGGTTCTCCAAGTCATCCCTCAAGACGTTCCGCTCAATCTCCATATAATCCTTTACTTCATCACAAGGTTCCTTCTGTTCTTTAAGATCCTGGTTCTCCTCTAGCAAAGCATCTATCTCTCCATCCTTTACTTCCTCACAAGATTCTTTAGGTTCTGTGAGATCCTGGTTCTCCTTTAGCAAAGCGTCTATCTCTCCCTCCTTTACTTCCTCACAAGGTTCTTTAGGTTCTGTGAGATCCTGGTTCTCCTTTAGCAAAGCGTCTATCTCTCCATCCTTTACTTCCTCACAAGGTTCTTTAGGTTCTGTGAGATCCTGGTTCTCCTTTAGCAAAGCACCTATCTCTCCCTCCTTTACTTCATCACAAGGTTCTTTAGGTTCTGTGAGATCCTGGTTCTCCTTTAGCAAAGCATCTATCTCTCCCTTCTTTACTTTCTCACAACGTTCTTTCGGTTCTGTGAGATCCTGGTTCTCCTCTAGCAAAGCGTCTATCTCTCCATTCTTTATTTCCTCACAAGGTTCTGTAAGATCCTGGTTCTCCTCTAGCAAAGCATCTATCTCTCCCTTCTTTACTTCCTCACAACGTTCTTTCGGTTCTGTGAGATCCTGGTTCTGCTTTAGCAAAGCATCTATCTCTCCATCCTTTACTTCCTCACAAGGTTCTTTAGGTTCTGTGAGATCCTGGTTCTGCTTTAGCAAAGCATCTATCTCTCCATCCTTTACTTCCTCACAAGGTTCTTTAGGTTCTGTGAGATCCTGGTTCTTCTTTAGCAAAGCGTCTATCTCTCCATCCTTTACTTCCTCACAAGGTTCTTTAGGTTCTGTGAGATACTGGTTCTCCTCTAGCAAAGCCTCAATCTCTCTATTCTTTACTTCCTCACAAGGTTCTTTAGGTTCTGTGAGATCCTGGTTCTCCTCTAGCAAAGCGTCTATCTCTCCATCCTTTACTTCCTCACAAGGTTCTTTAGGTTCTGTGAGATCCTGGTTCTCCTTTAGCAAAGCATCTATCTCTCCATCCTTTACTTCCTCACAAGGTTCTTTAGGTTCTGTGAGATCCTGGTTCTCCTCTAGCAAAGCGTCTATCTCTACATCCTTTACATCCTCACAAGGTTCCTTCTGTTCTTTGCTATCCTGGTTCTCCTCTAGCAAAGCGTCTATCCCTCCATCCTTTACTTCCTCACAAGGTTATTTTGGTTCTGTGAGATCCCGGTTCTCCTTTAGCAAAGCGTCTATCTCTCCATCCTTTACTCCCTCACAAGGTTCTTTAGGTTCTGTGAGATCCTGGTTCTCCTCTAGCAAAGCGTCTATCCCTCCATCCTTTACTTCCTCACAAGGTTCTTTAGGTTCTGTGAGATCCTGGTTCTCCTTTGGCAAAGCGTATATCTCTCCGTCTTTTGCTTCCTCACAAGGTTCTTTAGGTTCTGTGAGATCCTGATTCTCCTCTAGCAAAGCGTCTATTTCTCCATCCTTTACTTCCTCACAAGGTTCTTTAGGTTCTGTGAGATCCTGGTTCTCCTCTAGCAAAGTGTCTATCCCTCCATCCTTTACTTCCTCACAAGGTTCTTTAGGTTCTGTGAGATCCAGGTTCTCCTCTAGCAAAGCATCTATCTCTCCCTCCTTTACTTCCTCACAAGGTTCTTTAGGTTATGTGAGATCCTGGTTCTGCTTTAGCAAAGCGTCTATCTCTCCCTCCTTTACTTTCTCACAACGTTCTTTAGGTTCTGTGAGATCCCGGTTCTCCTTGAACAAAGCGTCCATCTCTCTTTTGGTCTTACGGCACCACTTGAGGAGCTTTACATATTTCATGTTCAGCTCCTCATTGGTTAAGACTCTCTGCTCCTCCTTCAGGTCCTCCTCCTCCGTCTGAGAGGCCTGCTCCTGCATCTTCTCCTCATTCAGGTCCTCCTCCTCCGTCTGAGAGGCCTGCTCCTGCATCTTCTCCTCCTTCAGGTCCTCCTCCTCCGTCTGAGAGGCCTGCTCCTGCATCTTCTCCTCCTTCAGGTCCTCCTCCTCCGTCTGTGAGGCCTTCTCCTGCATCTTCTCCTCCTTCAGGTCTTCCTCCTCCGTCTGAGAGGCCTGCTCCTGCATCTTCTCCTCCTTCAGGTACTCCTCCTCCGTCTGAGAGGCCTGCTCCTGCATCTTCTCCTCCTTCTTCTCCTTCTCCTCCTTCAGGTCTTCCTCCTCCGTCTGAGAGGCCTGTTCCTGCATCTTCTCCTCCTTCAGGTACTCCTCCTCCGTCTGAGAGGCCTGCTCCTGCATCTTCTCCTAACATAAGCACACATTGTGTAAATAAGCATGAAAGCACCGTGGACCTCACATCCTCTAGGGGGGTTCGGGGGCATGCTCCCCCGGGATGATTTTAAATATTGACGTTAAAAGCATCAATCTGGTGCACTTTGAGAGCAACATTAAGAGATCTATGGATACCTCTCTCAACACCCATATGAAACAGAACTGTAAACAGATTTTTCTTTATGGATATTTTATAAATCACTTAAACTGTATTCTTGTTTTGTCATATCGTATATCATAACTGTTTTTCATTTATTCTCTCTGGCTGTCCATCTCATAATGTTCGCATAGAAACTAGCTGTCAATAGGAATATCATTCAGAAGAATTATAATTTCATGCAAACATATGTCACAAAAAGAGGTTGCACATTTAAATGCAGGTGTTGTTATGGCAACGTCAGTGGCCAAACAGCCACATTTACTGCTTACGTTCAAACATGCTGTCGACACTAAAGCAGTGGCAACTAAGCCACCATTTCAGCTGACTTTTTCTCACAAACACTGTCACATAACATCCATATATTTTAGTGCTAGGTTGATGTTTAGCTAAGCTAACTATGAAACCAAGGGGCTAACTCTGGGGAATAGCCGGGACGCCAATACGGAAGTGCCACACACTGCAGTTCATATATTGGCCGATAGGCGATGGCTGCAGAAAGGAGCAATTTCCATAGACCCCCATGTTAAAATGCCCAATTTTACAGCAGAACAAAACATGTTTCTACCCCTGGCTCCATACATTTTATTATCGATATAGTTAGATTCCACCTTCATGATTATGGATCTGTGAGTGAATTGCTTTCTAACACGACCCTTTTATTTATATTAGGTCTTAACGTTTTTGCATAAATTAGGGCGTGGTCACATTGAGTGACGGCTCTGTCAAGTGACTGCTGCTGCTAGCTTCTTGTCTCTCTGCTACCTTATCCGTTAAGCTAGCTACAGGGACTCTGCCTGGTCAGTTCATCCAGGAAACACAACTTGAAGCCGGCCGTGGTTGTTTGTTCTTCATGCTTATATATCGGACTATTGTGACTCGCTCTGCGGTTAAAACAGACGGTGCATGAATGCGGTTTTGCGGTAAGTGAAATTCGAGTGCTTTATTTATGTGTTAATGATTTTAATCAGCTACGTAATGAATGTTAAAGGGATAGTGGAAATCCGCGAATTTTGGGTTTAACTTATGTATTTTTATTAAAAATAAGCATAATAAACAATTTTTTTTAATTTCATGCGCCGTTTCATTTTATTTTCAATTTTACTGCGCCCTCTCAATGAAACGAAATACTTCGGGAATCGTCGGGAATCTTCGGGTGATGACGAGAGCATAGGAAGACGGGCACAAACAATGGCGGACATTCAATAGCATTTGCATGTGAATAGCCGACCTTTATTATGGTACCGAGTATATTGCCATAAATATGATGATTGATTATCAGTAAAAAAAATCTACGTGACACAACGACATTGGATTAACCTTGAGATGCCTTTTTTATTCCGTTGAACACAACTTTTGATCACAAATCAAAAAAGGTAAGACGTAATTATTGTAATATTTTTGGAACCGGATGTTGTTTACTTTCTCTTTTCTGGCTGATAGCTCCAGGAATTCGAGGTCTTACAGTGATGACATTACATGTGTGGAATCTGTGGAGTCTCAGCTTTAAATCGTATATCTTGTTTGTGCAGTTAAGATAGTAATAAGGGCATTTCTACCGTGTGTTGTGTGTAAAAAAGCGTTAGCATTAGTTAGCATTGTTTCGCTCAATGCTAATTCAAAGGCTTGGTATTACTCTTGTGTTTTTTCTAGCTAACAATTGTTCTTATTGTCAGTTAGCGGAGTTTCTTACCTTTAAAAGGGTATGAAACATTAATAGTTTCATAAATGTTAAGAAGCCCTGAGACATGTGAGAGAAAAAAAAACTGTGGGAGGGGTCCACTGGGGGGACCTTCGGGCTTAACTGGTTAACAATGATTAATATTTGTAAAGGCTACAGGTGATCTTAAGATGCGTGAGCTATGCTTAGGGACCTACCAGTCAAGATTATTTGTGCGTAGGGGTGCATCATCTGGCGCCTGGTCCTGGTCATCCTCGCCATTGCCCATGCCGTGAACCATCACCTCGGGCTCGGGCTCGAACAAATAAGGACGTAATGGTCCATCGTCTGGCTCAATATTGTCACCATCGTCGCTTACTGAACCGGATTCAGATTCAGTTCCTAAAACGACATTTTCGTAGGAAAGCCGAGAGGATGTTTCTGACTCGCTATCATCACTGGATACCTCGTACAATCCTTCTTCTTTGTCTTGTATATTTGCCCTTCCACGTTCATTCTGCATAGACGCCATGGTTTGTTATCGTATCGTCTTCCTAAGTTTTCGTCACTTCCGGTTTGGCTGAGTCGAACATTTCGTTTCTAAAAAACTTTGGGGAAGCTGCAATAAAGTGCTTCTAACATGCGTAAGGCAATTATTATATATTTTTAATCAGGTGTGATTGTTTTGGTACGTAATTATGCTTGTATATAAGTTCAAACGAAACTATTTGAGGTTCCATTTCCACTATCCCTTTAAGGCTTGGGTTAGCGTGTAGCGAGTGGTAGCTACATCGGTGCTAACGATGCTAATCGTAGCCTCCAAGTTAAAATAATAGACTGTATATATAAAGGTTAAAACGAAATAGACGTTAAGTGGGATAATACTGTTGAACAAACGGCTTCTGTTTGAGGTTGATAAAATAAGGTCATCCTTGTAACGAAGAGAGATATTTTATTATGTAGCTAGGAACTGTATGCATCGCTAAGGTTAATTTAAATTGGCTATGCTCAAGTATGTAGACAAGTTAACGTCGAAGTAGTGTATGTTAAATCAACCTCACAATAAGATGTGTATATTACAATTATTAATGTCATATTTCAAGATGATTACTTAGATATTACAATATGGTTGGTTGAGCTGGAGTTCATTATTGAGCTTACACGTTAACGTCACAGTCATCTGAAGAACGAACCCAAACCTTGTTGTTTTTATTAATTGCATTACCAAATGGATATCAAATAAACAGTAAGCATTGGTAACACAACTTCCAAAGTTACAGTAAAATAAAAAGGACCCTGACTCGGACAATACACAATCCAACATGTTCAACAGAAGATAATCAGTTATATTGTTTGTACACATGGTACTTTACATATATATCTGTTTGTTTAAGGTGTCCAGGTGATGCAGACAGGCTGGACCAGAGAGTGAGAGACAGAACTGGACTCCTCACAGCAGTGAACTTCAGCACAGGTACAAAGACTCTTTTTTTCATACTGTACAAAGAATCAAGAAAGATATTGGTTTAAATAAATGAAGTATTGACTTGAATACACTGATATACATTCCATTAAACAATACTAAATACTAGATGCTAGACCTCTGACTCGTTCCAACTCCTACCTCCAAACTGCTGCAGAAACTCTCCTCTCTACTCTATCATCCTCTCTGGACTCTCTCTGTCCTCTCACATCTCGGCAGGCTCGTCAGTCCCCTCCTGCTCCCTGGCTAAATGACGCACTGCGTGCTAATAGAACCGTCCTTCGGGCAGCAGAGCGGAAACGGTGGAAATCCAAACACCATGACGACCTCCTAACCTATCAGGCTCTCCTCTCCTCTTTCTCTGCTTCGATCTCTCAGGCAAAAAGCACTTTCTTTCAAGATAAGATCCAATCTTCCTATTCCAATCCCAAAAAACTATTTTCCATCTTCTCCTCCCTCCTGGACCCCCCCAAAGCCCCTTCCTCCTCCTCCTCCCTTCTGTCAAGCGACTTTGTTAACCACTTTGAAAAAAAGGTTGATGATATTCGCTCTTCTTTTTCTGACTCACCTTTACTCACCACTGGGTCACCAGACCCTCCTTTCACCCACACACTGACCTCCTTTTCCCCTCTCTCTCCAAGTGAGGTTCTTACCCTCATTACCTCTGCCCGCCCTACCACCTGTCCTCTGGACCCTATCCCTTCAAACCTCCTTCAGACTATCGCTCCTAATATTCTACCGTTTCTCACCCAGTTCATCAACACTTCTCTAACTTATGGTCACTTTCCAAACAGTCTCAAGGAGGCAAGAGTAAACCCTCTCCTAAAGAAACCCACTCTCAACCCGTCTGATGTTATAAACTACAGGCCTGTCTCTCTCCTCCCGTTCCTGTCTAAAACACTTGAACGCGCTGTCTTTAAACAACTCTCCTGTTATCTCTATCAGAACAACCTTCTGGATCCGCACCAGTCTGGTTTCAAGGCAGGTCACTCCACAGAAACTGCCCTCCTTGCTGTCACTGAGGAACTGCACACTGCTAAAGCAGCCTCCCTCTCCTCTGTCATCATCCTTTTGGACCTGTCTGCTGCATTCGACACGGTGAATCATCAGATCCTCCTTCGCACTCTCCAAGAACTTGGAGTTTCAGGCTCTGCCCTTTCCCTCATCACCTCATACCTCAAAGACCGCACCTACAGGGTTACTTGGAGAGGGTCGGAGTCCGACCCTTGTAAATTAACTACAGGGGTCCCTCAGGGCTCTGTTCTTGGTCCCCTCCTCTTCTCCTTGTACACAAACTCGCTCGGATCTGTCATTAGCCCGCATGGTTTTTCATACCACTGCTACGCTGACGACACCCAATTAATTATTTCCTTTCCCCGCTCAGAAACCCAGGTCGTCGCACGCATCTCTGCTTGTCTAGCTGACATCTCTCAGTGGATGTCTGCTCATCACCTCAAGCTCAACCTTGACAAGACTGAACTGCTTTTCCTTCCGGGAAAAGATTGTCCCACTCTTGACCTGACGATCAACATCGGCACCTCTGTTGTTTCCCCGACTCAGACTGCAAGGAATCTGGGTGTGATCCTAGATAACAACCTGTTCTTCACTGCAAACATAGCTGCTACAACCCGCTGCTGCAGATACACGCTTTACAACATCAGGAAGATACGTCCCCAGCTGACCCAGAAAGCGACGCAGGTTCTGGTCCAGGTTCTGGTCATCTCACGCCTAGACTACTGCAACTCCCTCCTGGCTGGTCTACCTGCATGTGCCATCCGACCTCTGCAGCTCATCCAGAATGCAGCGGCTCGTCTGGTCTTCAACCTTCCTAAATTCTCCCACACCACGCCGCTCCTCCGCTCCCTCCACTGGCTTCCGGTAACTGCTAGAATCCACTTCAAGACAATGGTACTTGCGTACCATGCTGCGAATGGATCTGGCCCTTCCTACATCCAGGACATGGTTAAACCGTACACCCCAGCACGTGCACTCCGCTCTGCATCAACCAAACAGCTCGCTGCACCCTCGCTGCGAAGGGGACCCAAGTTCCACACACACACACACACACAAAAACAAAAACAACCAATCACAGCAGTGCTTCTCTGGCTGGCTCTGTCCAATCATAAACAAGAAGTGTTCTCCCTAAAGGAATACCCTTTCTGTCCAATGTGAAATGCTGTGGTGTTTTCTGAAATGCTGCGGCGTTTTCTGAAATGCTGTTGTGTTTTGTGAAATACTGTGGCGTTTTGTGAAATGCTGTGGCGTTTTGTGAAATGCTGTTGTGTTTTCATTTTAAGTCATACGCTAATATTAACCAATACACAGCTTCAATCATTACTTTACTTACCTTGACCACATAACAGCTGTATTGAAGGTTTGCTTTTTGATCAATAAACACAACAACAAAAAGCAAACTCCACTGGTATGGAACATACATGGCCTAATATCCAGAGGAGATGCGTTTATCGAGTAAACAAACGATCAAGGGCAGAACGTCTGCACAACCCACTGCACCGCACGCCACGGTTAAGGCTCCTCCAGACAGCCTCCGCGATAATCGATCGTCGACGAGCCTTTACAGAAATTTGTTTTCCTTCCAGGCGGCGAGCCCACATACGTTTCCCGGTCGCTGCCGGAAGACCTGGGAGTCCGGGACCCGAACGTTTGAGAAATTACGAACGGCTCATTTCGGAGGACACGCGCGCGTCTGCTTGACGCCGGGACGACCGGCGACCCTCCCCTACAGGCGTCCCTCGTTCTTATTAAACATCCATGTTGTAGTCCTCTGTATAGAAAACTGTAGTTTCCATAGTTTCCCCACAGCAGCAGACGCACACAATGACGTCCGCTGGCGCATCATAAACACGTTGGATAGTGAAAGTGCATTCGGATTCTCTAAAGTACCGCAGTCTCTTCTCCTAACCCCCAAAACACACCAGGAGCGTCTGCGCCGCGTTACGTTGCGGCTGCGCCACGCTGCGACCTCCTCCTGCGTCAACACACACCAGACGCGTTTCAAAACGTTGCGGAAGCGGAGCGTCGTGTGTGCAGCCTCGCAGTTGTTGTTGATTTTGGAATATTTCCTGGACATTTGTACTTCTACAAGTAAGTAGGCTATACGTAGTTAAATGGTTTATGTTTGTGTCTGTTTAAATCGTGTTTATTGTTGTTATTTCCTATTTTGTTGTGTTGTAGACTACAGACACAGTTAATAATAATTGTAATATTCCAGTTATAAACGACATGAATCAAAGATGTGTTGCTGTATTTTAGTGGTAAAAAAATATGCATTCATCATCATAATTATTCTATATATATCATTTACAGTGCCTGTACACCGGAGGAGAACGCTGGCATGTATTCTCCTACTTGAAAGACTACGGGGGGATGGGGGGAGGAGTTTACCTTACGGCTGCGCCGCGGCAAAAATAGGATTCATCCTAATTTGAGAGAAGCGCTGCGCCGAGCCGCTTCTGGGACGTGTCTGTGCCGTAACGCGGCGTGTGTGGTGTAATAGCACCCATTGACTCGACTGGCCGCGATCCTTACGACCGCCGCGGCGCGGCCGTAACGCGACGCAGACGCTCCTGGTGTGTTTTGGGGGTAAGTCCTTTTGAATTATCCTATCCACTATCCCTTAACCCCGTGACGTTTCACTCAGAGGTCAAGGAATAGGAGATAGGGTTAGAATTTAGGAGCTAATTTTTGGATTATCGGAACGCAACCCTGCTGTGCCTCCTGTCATCATTAATGGACGTCTCTTTAAAATGACCGCTCAGAGGAGAGGAGTTCTCATTTCTCTAACCGCCTGCTGCTTCCCCTCCTCTTT
The DNA here is from genome assembly GCF_902827175.1 of Gymnodraco acuticeps. Taxonomy (NCBI): domain Eukaryota; kingdom Metazoa; phylum Chordata; class Actinopteri; order Perciformes; family Bathydraconidae; genus Gymnodraco; species Gymnodraco acuticeps. The sequence goes on along the minus strand of NW_022989942.1, from coordinate 925,056 downwards.
CCTCGGTTCCCCTCCTCAGTCCTCCGCTCGCATCTCCTGTGGGCGGGACTAAGTATCGAGGATAGGAGTCGAGGAGGGGAAATTAGAGTATTGAGAAACCTCTACAGGCGACCGGCGGGACCTATGAAGCTCTGACGTGAGTCCAATGTCAACCCGCAATCTGATAGGTTTACTTCCATTGTGATCCACGGCGTGATTGGTTTAGATACAATCTCAAATTGGACGGCAAAGTATTCTGATTATATGAGGAAATTGAAGATTGGACAGCCGATCCTGCACCCGTGTCGAGCGCCCCTTATGCGAACATCAACTAAATGACCTCATAAAAACTAAAGTGCCGAATTATTATGAAACAAAAAATGTGCCCCGTGTGAGGCTCGAACTCACGACCTTCAGATTATGAGACTGACGCGCTGCCTACTGCGCCAACGAGGCCCTGAGATGGACAAAAATCAAGGTTGTATTTTCTAATTCTTCTTATTAAATAATGATTGTTATGATCTATTTTGAGGCGTACTCGTAGTACAGTATACATACAGTCGGCGTCGCGTCACAGTTGGGGGCGGGGCATTTCGAGGGGGAAAACAATCATTTCCCCCTCGCCCGGAGCACTGTAAGCGCGCGGATTTTAAATGTTAAACAAACATGTCATACATTGATTCATTGCAGCCCATTTCCAGGGATAGATACCTTAACATGTTGTATTTAATAGGATCGGATTCTTGTCCATATCTTATTAAAGAGTGGACGAATGATCCGACTGAATGGCCTGAAGTTTCATTCCCTGATATCTTCTGCTACCTGGTTGAATCACCCGGTAAGAGGCCAAATCACGTTAACTGATGAATTAAACCTCACATAATGTATATGTCTAACAAGGAAATTAGCACGTTTTAGTGAATTTGTTCATCACACAATGGTTGTTATTGCACAATAGCCATCATGAGCTGCATATACATATTGGTTATTGACGACTCGGTACGTTATCACGCAGGGATTTACACACACACGCCTAAAGAACTATCGGTCCCTGGAGGCACACAACTGTTTTACAAGTGGCTTTGTTGGAGTTGTGCTCCATCATAAACTACCTTCATCGGATACCTACCTGTTTCGATGTGATGTAAAGCCATCCTGGAGGGTGACAGAGAAGCCGCAAAGGCTGGCTTCCGCATCTGCCAAACTATGCCATACCTGGGGGTTTCATGTGACTGCTGTGGTGAGGGTGTTATAGAGGCTAAGTGTCCTTACAGGTGGGGGCAAGACACCTCTACTGGGTACCAACAGTGGCTTGAGGACAAAAGAGGACATCTGGAAAGTCTGACAAGCTTAAAGAGAAGTCATGCATATTTCACTCAGGTATTTCAATATTTCACCTGCATATACCTGCACACCTCTAATAAGTCCGGAGCATTTTGTGCAATTATCCAAGATAATTATCCACAGATGGCATACTGTCTATAATGTACATATTAGTGTTATGATGATTGCATTGCATTTGATTGCATTTGACAAGTCCAAATGCAGATGTTTGTTACCAAACGGATGTATGCAGACTTCATCACTTGGACTCCTCAGACCTGCCTGATATTCAGAGTACAAAGAGATGAGGACTTCATCAGTGGTGCCATTAATGTGATGCAAACATTTTGGTCACAACACATACTACACAAACTTCGGGAGCTGAAAGATGCACAGGTAGGTGGTTGAATTTCCTATCAGTGTAAAAATGGCAACAAATAAGTCACTGTGACAGAGTTACATATTTATTTATACCAATTCATTTTGAAGCATATTATAGCTATTTTATTTAGTATCAACATAGACTACTAGACTATATGTACAAAATCAAATATCACAAAGCCTATACATTTATTTACAACATGAAAACATACATAGGCTACAAATAGAATGAATAATGGGCTGTACAATATTGTCTATACTTGTGACTTTGATACTAATCAGATAATAATTGTTGATATTGTTGATCAAATTGTTCTTGTGTTATTTTCAAAGGGGGTGTACTCATTTATGATAAGCACTGTATATGTTTCTGCTAAGTAGGCAGAACACAGTCCAGTCGAAAGCAGCACAGGGAATGACCCATCAGGCAACACAAGTGGCAGCAGAACATCAGGCAACAGAAGCAGAGTGTCAGGCATCAGAGGCAGAGCGTCAGACATCAGAGGCAGAGCGTCAGGCATCAGAGGCAGAGCGTCAGGCATCAGAGGCATAGCGTCAGGCATCAGAGGCAGGGCGTCAGGCATCAGAGGCAGAGCGTCAGGCATCAGAGGCAGAGCGTCAGGCATCAGAGGCAGGGCGACAGGCATCAGAGGCAGGGCGACAGGCATCAGAGGCAGAGCGTCAGGCATCAGAGGCAGAGCGTCAGGCATCAGAGGCAGGGCGACAGGCATCAGAGGCAGAGCGTCAGGCATCAGAGGCATAGCGTCAGGCATCAGAGGCAGGGCGACAGGCATCAGAGGCAGAGCGTCAGGCATCAGAGGCAGAGCGTCAGGCATCAGAGGCAGGGCGACAGGCATCAGAGGCAGGGCGTCAGGCATCAGAGGCAGAGCGTCAGGCATCAGAGGCAGGGCGTCAGGCATCAGAGGCAGGGCGACAGGCATCAGAGGCAGGGCGTCAGGCATCAGAGGCAGAGCGTCAGGCATCAGAGGCAGAGCGTCAGGCATCAGAGGCAGGGCGACAGGCATCAGAGGCAGAGCGTCAGGCATCAGAGGCAGAGCGTCAGGCATCAGAGGCAGGGCGTCAGGCATCAGAGGCAGAGCGTCAGGCATCAGAGGCAGAGCGTCAGGCATCAGAGGCAGAGCGTCAGGCATCAGAGGCAGGGCGACAGGCATCAGAGGCAGGGCGTCAGGCATCAGAGGCAGAGCGTCAGGCATCAGAGGCAGAGCGTCAGGCATCAGAGGCAGGGCGACAGGCATCAGAGGCAGGGCGTCAGGCATCAGAGGCAGAGCGTCAGGCATCAGAGGCAGAGCGTCAGGCATCAGAGGCAGGGCGTCAGGCATCAGAGGCAGAGCGTCAGGCATCAGAGGCAGAGCGTCAGGCATCAGAGGCAGAGCGTCAGGCATCAGAGGCAGAGCGTCAGGCATCAGAGGCAGAGCGTCAGGCATCAGAGGCATAGCGTCAGGCATCAGAGGCAGGGCGTCAGGCATCAGAGGCAGAGCGTCAGGCATCAGAGGCAGAGCGTCAGGCATCAGAGGCAGGGTGACAGGGTGTGCAGCAGCAGAGCAGCACTGAGATCAGTTCAGGGACCTGTGGAAAGACAAACAACAGGTGGTTTTGATTAGAAAGATCCATTATGTCTCAACTGAAACCTGTTAAATGGCACAATTGGAACAATAATGACTTCTTTGTTGTATAAAAAAGTTGCATAAAATATTGTTCTCTGATGCTCATTATTAAATGACTGCACATTGATTTTGTTCTGACTCTCAGATTCTGTAACGGTTGTACATGACACTGCCAGACAGGTTCATTAGTGCTGCACAGACATGCACAATCCTATCCATCATGGCCTCTTCTCTCTTCTGTCTCTCACCCTGCAGTCTCTTCACCAGGCGCAGAGGAAGTGGGCCATCCAGAATGTGGTACCGGCTCTTCAGGGCCCCAATGACTCTCTCTGCAGACCACAGATCGCAACATCTTCGGCTGACAATTGTTTTCGGCCCCTCGTGAAAGACGGTGTGATGAGCTGTGCACCCAGAACAGCAAAGTCATCCTTCAAAGTGAAGCCCCTGTCGGCTAAAATCTGAAATAAACATCACAAATACTTAAAAACACTACTTTACTTCAACAGCAACTCAAAAATGGTAACTATGGGTAAATAATAAATTCACAAATAAGACCTAAATTAGAAACAAAAAAACAGTTAAATTGTTACCTGATCTCCTGCATGGTGGAACTTCTGAGATAAGAAGTCTGAGTTCCTTACAATATGCACATCTGAAGCCCTCCCTGCCCAGCCTTTGGAGAGATATGTGATTGAGCCAGATGGGTGACATGCAATGAAATACTTCACTGTTGTCCAGTTTTTGTATTTTGAGTAGGTGATAGCTCTGTGAGAAGAGACAGTCGTTAGTAATACTTATCTATAAATTGTGTACATATACACAGACAGCCAGGTAAGTATTACAAAAACCTGACACTTTATGCATGCTATCAAAAAGAAAAATATCTCACCTTGTTTTCAGCTAATTTGAGTGTTCAATTCTGATCTCAAAGCAGTCGATAATTGCAGTCACTCTAGGGTACTGGAAGAGAACCTCTGCTGGTACTGTGCTTCTGATACACTCTCCATCAGGCCATTTAATCAAAAAAGAAATGTTGGCGTACATCAAATCCAACCATCGGGAGAATACATCCAGGAAAGTGCTATGTGCCAGGTCAAATATTCCACACATCATATCGGTTGAGGGGTTCTGCCGCAGTTTCACCAGAGTAATAAAGAGCTGGTCTTGTGTTGACATCTTGGATGTTTTCTGTGACTTAACAAACTGTACCAGGTACTGATGAAGAGTGTCAAATACTGTCCATGACAGGCCTGTCATGACTTTACATTTAGTGTCATTTTCTCTCTGTTTACCGACATTTTCAACGTCTCCAATTCTCTGATGGCTTCAGCTCGCTCCTTCATGGCCTCATCTCTTTCTCTTCTTAAATTATACAATTCTTCATAAAGTTGTTTTCTCTCTAACTCCTGAAGAGGTATGGGAGCTTCTGATGTTGGGGATTCTGGTGCCGGGCCCTCTGATGTTGGGGATTCTGGTTGGGCAGACTGAACACCCTCACGCTTCCTCCTTCTCTCCAGCCTCTGAAGTACTGACCTGGGACACTTTGTCTTTTTATGTGGGAACAGCGAGGGTGTGTAGTCTGGGTGGGCTATGTCCTCGTTTTTTAAGCCTAGGGCAAGACAGTTCACAAACGAAATGAGAAGGGGATAGAAGGGGGTGAAATACATTTGAACTGCAGAAAGCTCGGAAGCTACCACCAGTGTTGTTAGCATAGCTGTGTTTTTGTATACTCAAGCAAGGTAGCCTGCATAACGTAGTAGTTAGTTAACTTCTCTTAAAACTAGTAATTGAACATTCATGTTAACTACGAAACAATTTAACACTGTTATTGTGTGAATAACGTTGTCATACCTGTAATGAAGTGCTGACTACAGACGTACACATGTTTGGATTTTGGATCCCACAGGTGGCCAAACTCATCCTCCCGACGGATCGCTTGAAGCCACCGGGTTCTTCTCCTGGGCTCTGTGCTCCCGTTGGGCAAAATATAAAATTTTAGATTTGGATTTTTAAGCTTGTTAGTTGTACAAAAGGGCACACTGCAGCTCCTGGGCATTGTGGAAGCCGGTTTGTTTTCCCCCTCGGCGCGAACCGGATGTGACGTTTTGTGGGCGTTCCCTCGCTTGCCGACTGTATCTATACGGGATAAACAGGTGTCAAATCGGGGTGTCCTGTGGGACACCCCGATTTCTACTTGTGAAAAGCTTGTCTATCAAATCGAGAGGTATTACTCCGCTCTGCTCCACTCTAATTTCAAAATAATTGACGGTGAAGTTTTAGACACACTGATTTAGTAATATAATTGGTATTATATATGACTGTTATGTGCCAATCAGTACACCGCTAACATGTTTTCTTTGACACCAAGTACAAGTACACTCTCGATTCTGTTGTTTTCCCGAAGCGTCCTGAATGCATCTTGGTACTTGCTGCGGCCCCTTTAAATCCAATCTCCCGCGTTCTAAGTTAAGCGGAAATAGGGAGCCGTCTTTCCTCTATTTAAGCGCGCCAACAAAGACCCTCAGAGAAGGCAAATCTGTTATCGTCCACCACACCGTACGTTTTGTTTCACTCCACCGTGCATCCTACCGTCCTGAAAAAATGCCAGAGGAAATGTCCGCCGCGTCAAGCTACGGGAGGTAAGACTCGTTTCATTTCCTCACTACCGTATGCTGGGAAAACACAGCTAGGTAGCTTTTAGCTTGATAACACGGTTAACGTTAACATCCTTGCGTTGTTGCATGACATCTTGGGTTGCTTACTAACACTCAGTGGCTGGTTAAATGTATTTAGAGGTGGCATAAAGTGCGGCTAACAAGCATCACTTTCACCCTTGTGTTAGGCTAGTAGGCTAACACGCATACTGTGCTAACAACAATAAAGCTCAGCTAACATGTCAAGACTTAGCTGAAATTAAGAGTCAACAGTAATGTTTAGGTGTGTCTACTGTAGTTATACTTCAGAATAAGGGTAGTTGGCTTGCATTTGCATTAACTTAACTCAAGTGTGAACTTATTTGACTCCTGCAGTGCGGAGGAGAAGCCGTGCTCCTCCTCCTCAGCCGCAGCTGCAGCAGACAGGTGAGTGTCCCCACGGAAACCCCCGCCGATCTCTAAGCATTACTATTCAACGTTGAACTACTTTAGATACACGTATTTTTGTTTCCTCCCTGTAGCTCTGTGGACGTTGCCGAGGAGGCAAAAAAGCTGATAGGCACCGGGAACAGGCATCTAGTGATGGGAGATGTTGTGTCTGCTGTCAGTGTCTTCCAGGACGCCTGCAGCATGCTGTGAGTGCATTGCGAGGCAATGTGACTGACTCAACATGGCACACTTTCAAAACACTGTTTACAACTTTATTTAAAAACAAAATAGGTAGTAGTATTCCCTCTTACTATTTTTCTTTTCTGGTGATCTACATATATTAAAGGTAGGGTAGGTCATTCAAGGCAAGACAAGTTTATTTATATAGCACTTTTCAACACAAGGCAATTCAAAGTGCTTTACAAAAAATGAAAGACATTAAGAAAATGGCATTTAAAAGAAGTCATTAAAAAGAAAAGCTAATAAAATAAACATTAAAAGAAAAAATACATGGATAAAAGTTACAGTGCAGTCTAAGATATGAATAGTTCAATTAAAAGCAGCGACAAAAAGAAAAGTCTTCAGCCTGGATTTAAAAGTAGTCAGAGTTGCAGCGGACCTGCAGGTTTCTGGGAGTTTGTTCCAGATATTTGGAGCATAATAACTGAACGTTGCTTTACCGTGTTTAGTTCTGACTCTGTGGACAGAAAGCTGACCAGTCCCTGAAGACCTGAGAGATCTGGATGGTTCATAATTTAGCAGGAGGTCAGAAATGTATTTTGGGCCTAAACCATTCAGTGCTTTATAAACCAGTAGCAGTATTTTGAAATCTATTCTTTGACACACAGGAAGCCAGTGTAAAGACTTCAGAACAGGAGTGATGTGATCCACTTTCTTAGTGTTAGTGAGGACTCGAGCAGCGGCGTTCTGAATCAGCTGCAGCTTCCTAATAGATTTTTTAGTGAGACCTGTGAAGACACCATTACAGTAGTCCAGTCTACTGAAGATAAAAGCATGGACAAGTTTTTCCAAATCCTGCTGTGACATTAGTCTTTTAATCCTAGATATATTCTTTAGGTGATAGTAGGCTGATTTAGTAACTGTTTTAATGTGATTCAGTTCAGAAACACTTTTTGTTATATTCCATGGAATGCTCTTAACATCCCGATGGCAATGAATATATTAAATGCTTTGACAATAAATATATACAAATATTTCATCTGTGGAAGCCGTGGCGCTGATAAAAGCAAAACCAATGATCTGCCTCAGCCCTCGAGGCCATACATATTATGTAATACAAATATTTTTTCTTACATAACAACCAGCTGTACCTTGATCACCACCTCTACCATCAAACATACTCCACCTAACACTTCTGTTTATCTGCCAGGGCTGCAAAGTATGGGGACACTGCAGAGGAGTGTGGCGAGGCCTTCTTCCTGTGTGGGAAGTCCCTCCTGGAGCTTGCCAGGTATGACCTTTGCATGGCCTTCCTTCTAAAACTCCATAGAGTGGCGAAGTCACGCCCATCTACTTCTGCCCCATGGGACCTTATGTCTGAAAAATGATGTATTGAAGTCAATGGAGAGAGAAAACGTATCTTTCAGTCCCGTTTCAATTGTGCCATGAATTACACATATGATGTTTGTCAATCTTAAAAAATCATTTCCATGTCAAAAAAGTCACAGTTTGTCTTAAAACTGTTGAAATATAAGACTATGAAAAATACGCAACTAGAAAGACTACAAATCCCAGAGTCGCGTACATTAACGTTACACATTACACTTGTGTTACTCACCAAAACCTTGTAAAGCCGGTCCCGCGTGCTGGCTCTTATGGAACCGACTAACTCCCCTTTTCTGTATGTACAGTTCTCAACATGGCCAGACTTGTAGTGATTCACCTCTTTTAATACTTTTCACTTCATTCTGAAAGAAAGAGGTGAAATGTGACGGCCATCTTGGTGTTGGTGACGTATGCAAGACCAGAGATGTAGTTCATTGAGCGCTTCACACAAAAATGTGTTACTTCACAGTTTTACGACACATTTATATTTTTTTGACTTGCAAAATTATCTTTCAGATTGACAAACATCATATGTGTAATTCGTTGCACAATTCAAAAGATAATCTTTCTCTCTCCATTGACTTCAATACATGATTTTTCCATAATAAGGTCTCATGGAGGTCCACCGGAAAGGGAGGGACTTCGCCACTCTATACTATATTAAGTCATGTTGATGAACATTGATATACATTTGATTATTGTTGCATCACTGTTAAATGTTATGTACTTTGGCGGAACCTTTAGACTTCAGTATAACCCCAGCATTGACAGTTCAAAGGCCAATTGCTCTCTGGCCAACTGTTGAATAAGGTTCTGAGTGACATTTCTGGACTTGACACTTTTTATTTTTTTGGTTAGGATGGAAAACAGTGTGCTTGGTAATGCCCTGGAGGGAGTCCCAGAAGAGGATGAGGAGGAGGATGAGCCGAACAGCTCAAATATCGAGAGTGCCAACAATCTTGATGGTCAGTATTTATTAAAGGGTTGCCAGGTAAAGGGGGCCCTTATCGGAAGTCACCCGAAGTTTAGTCTTGTATTGGTTTGGTTTAATAATGACATGTTTCTTTACGTTTGGTAGTTAAGACTGAGCTGACATGAAAAACCAATAAAATACAATGTTAACTGCCAGTAAAGACAAACGCCATTTAAAAAAAAAAAAAAAAAAGTAGCGTTGGGGTAACAATCTCTCCTTTTCCCCCCTTGAGTTGAAAGCTTTCTGACAAGTGTTTGTCAAAATTGACTGAGCTTGATGGTAAATATCAAATGTAAACTTATTCTTCACATGACATTCGTGTGCAGAAGAAACAAGAGACGACCTACGAAAGCAGGTTTATGATGCAATGGCGGAAAAGGCTGAGCCAGGTGACATCGAATTGGAGTCCGAGGAAGGAAAGGGCACCCCTGAGGTGAAAAAAGAAACCTGTGTGGCGAATGGATCAAGTTCCCCTGTGAATGAGAAGGAAAAGGGTTCAGTTCAAAAAGTGAACGGAGTGGAGAAGAGCCCCGGTGCTCCTGTCGATGGTGTGGCAGAAAGATCCACTGCAGCCAATGGTGTCAAGGATTCAGGAGAGCAGAACGACAAGAAGACCAATGGAAAGCAAGAGGAAGAAGATAACGGTGAATCCAAGCCAGAGGATGAACAGGACGAGGAGGAATCAGAGGGCAGTTGACGTTCTGTTGCAGAGCACTTTTGGTGTGGCAGGGTGGAGCACGATCTTGGTGTTTCATTATATTTAAAACGGGTCACATTAAGGTGTTACAAAAGTTGACGGGGAAACTCACTAGAGCAGTTCTAATGCACTCTTTGGAAAACACTTAAGTATTTGCCTTGAGCTTCAGTCACAACTTGGGGAAAATGGCTTATAGCCCTTTGTAATTATCCTCTTGCTCAACAGATGACGATGATGATGATGAGGCTGGAGAGCAAAATGGACAGGTAAGTTCCCGTTCTTTGTTTTCTCTTTTTAAATGATTGGGAATATTTTTGCTTTGATGTATGCCCTCTTCTTTTCAGGAAGAGGAAGAAGTTGGCAATTTGCAGTTGGCATGGGAAATGCTGGAAGTAGCTAAAGTCATCTACAAAAAGTAAGGGCAACATTGCTGGATGAAGCGAATGAGTAAAAACAATGGCACAACATTTTAAACATGTACTGTACATGAGAGTTCAAGCAGGTCACTTCATACAAAGTCAGACTTTTAGGATGTTATATAATGTGGCAAAGTGGCCTTGCTGTTGATTCAGTTTCTTCACCACCACAGAAAGGAAGGCAAAGAGGACCAGCTGATGGCAGCCCAGACATATCTGAAACTCGGAGAAGTCAGTGCTGAATCGGGTATGTTTCATGTAGCATTTCCAGGATGGACTTGTCACTTTTACTTGTTGGCCTTCCTTTTCCCTCCCCTCAAAGAACATCTTGAATAATACTGCCATGGCTTGTTGAATTTTGGCTTTGCCCTTCACCAAACTTTTGTTTTATCTATAATTATTGTTACCAAGTTAGGGTTCAATAGTGTTTCACCACTATATACAGGTTAAAAACAATTGCATTTACTTAAGAAACTCCACATACCAGTAGCATGAACATATAGCAAATGTCATTTTCCATTAGAGTGGCAACTAGTACCACTGCAGAGCCAGCTAAATGTGACTCCATTCTCACATGTGCTCCCTTCCCCAGGAAACTATCCCCAGGCGCTAGATGACTTCCAGGAGTGTCTTGCCCTGCAGCTGAAGCACCTGCCCCCCCACAGCCGCCTGCTGGCTGAGACCCACTACCACGTCGCCACCACACTGTGCTACATGGACCAGTACAGCCAGGCCATCCAGCACTACAACAGCTCAGTTAAAGTTATCGAGACCCGTCTGGGTAAGATGTCTTTCTCTGCAGACGTGCTTTTTTCAGAGCTCCGTGTCCTTTATCATTGTAATTTTTAGTTGAGTGAAAATAAGCTTACTGATAGTCTATTCACAAAAATACAGCACTGCTTCTAAAAGTTGATGGCAGCTGTGGGTCTGCAGTATTCCTGTTATGTTTTCTTGTACTCATCATACATTGTCTGTGTATAGCCATGTTGCAGGAGGCGATCGACGCAGCAGGTGGTGCGGCTGAAGAAAAGAATGAGATGGACGAGCTGAAGCAGCTTCTGCCCGACATCAAGGAAAAGGTGGAGGATGCCAAGGAGAGCCAGAGAACCGGCAGCGCTGCCTCCCAGGCCATCCAGCAGACACTAGTGAGTACATGACAATGGTCTGAATACCAGTTGAGTAGTCTTAAACCTTAGAGTGCATTTTTATACATCTTGGCTTGCAAGCCTTAAAGCTACCAGTGTGTAAATCCACCGAGCCTTTCAGTGCTTAATGACTCACCTCTTTCAGGGCGGAGCCTCAACCTCATCATCAGCATTCTCATGTGAAAATGGTGGCCCTTCATCTTCAGCTTCAGCTTTTGCAACAGTCAACAAGGTAAGGATATAGTACTTGGACATTTAAAAACGTTTAACCGCTTCGCTTACTGACTGAAATAAAACTGATCCTACATTTATTTTTAAACCAAACTCTTCCTTTTCAGATCCCAGTTAAATCGTCTGGCAGCGCCTCGTCTTCCAAGGCAGTCTCAAACATCTCCCATCTAGTCAGGAAAAAGGTAAGCTCCGCTCAAGTATTCACAAATGTATTACTTTTATTCCATCTTGATTGCTGCAACTTTCATACCTCTGACATATCAAAGGCCAGTCATGATTTTTCAGTCCATTCTGCCTTCTGAAACAAAACCATTTGATCATTTAAAAATCAAAACCTGACATCTGACTGGCAGAACAATAACCTGTATGTTAAAACTGGCCATGTACTGCCCTCAATTTAGAAAAGTCAACGTGCTTGCCTGCTTTGGTTGTCGGGATGTCATGGCTCTCTGCTCGTGTCACTCTTTAGCCTGTGTTCTGGTTTTTGTGTGAACGGTGACTTCTGTTGGTTCATGTAGTTTCGGCATGTGGTTGCGGTACGGCTTAATGCTGTCAACAAAGCTTTTGATTTTAGTGTGTGTGCATGAGACAGTGTTTGACCTTGACATGTCCATATTTGGTTTCCCTCTTCACAGTAGCTTCCAGTCTTCTCTTCCCCTCCGTCTCACCGGTTTTTTGTTTCATCACAGAGGAAACCAGAGGAGGAGAGCCCAGTAAAGGACACTGATGCTAAACAAGCGAAACAGGAAGCCACAGTTAATGGCAGCGGTGACTCTAGTGTCAGCAACGGCAAAGGAGTCCAGGAGGGCAAATCACAGGAGGCGAGTGATGGGCTCATGTCTTAATATGAGTTTCAAAGACGGCACTCCAACTTGACGTTTGTGCTGTGACGCTGCTACCCTGCTTTGATGAGAGATGGCTCCACGAACAGAAAATAACTACTTTCATATAGTTTCTGGTGGAGTTCCAGTCCCCCTCTTACTATGAAGTAATCTGAAAAAGCTGGCATGTTGCCGTCTGCTTCTATGGAAGGCTTATTAAAACTACATGAAAGCCCACAAGGAAGTTGGGAGAGTCCTTGGTAATTTGATGACTTGACTCATATGGGTTGTCATACATGATGAAACCATTGCATTGGGGAAAATGTTTGTCTTTGACCCTTGCTGGTTGTCTGTCTTTCTGCAAAATAAGTTAAGATGGGCTTCCCCCCCCCCCCCCCCCCAAGTTACTTTGAAGTAACTTGTTTTTTTACTGTAATGGAAGCCAAATACAATGGTGTTCTTCCACAGGGCATTTGTAAGTGGACATGCAGCATTGGCTGTTACTGTGGTTGTCTTTAGCTGTTGGACAAGCTTCAAACCTTCCTATTTTCATTACTCTCAGTTCACATATCTGTGGAACTGTCTTTTTACTGAAACAAATGAAAAGTCTGTCTGAAGTCTTTTTACAAGCTTGGTAAAACTGCAGACACACCAGCAGTCTGCAACTTTTCTTGAGATGAGCAGGCGGCTCGCTCAGCCTTGCCTTTGTGATAATAACTTAATGTGTTCTTGTGTCCTGTAGCCTGCCAGCTCGTCGGCCGCTGTGGGGTCTTCAGCGTGACATCCTCGTCACTTTCCTGATCTCTGAAACCAGCACAGCATGCCTGTCCAGCCCCTCAACCTTCAACACTTTTGTTTCTGTAAATAAGATCCATTTTCATAGATTTGTCTGTCCAGTTTTGTATACTTGTAGTAAAAATGAATAAAGAATTAGCATATGCAATTTTGTTGTTGGCTTTTTATTTTTAGCTTTACTGGAACTTTTATCATAATGCTTCAACAGTTTGCTGCTGCACCTGTAATCTTGCTCAACTTGATTTGAATTCCAACAAAAGGAAAGTACATGTCTTTAGCAGATGAAGATCAGAGCCCTCATATAAACCTTCACAAATGATCATGTGTTGTGTCCTGATGTAGGGATGTTTTAGTGTTCAACCCTGACTGGTCTCTTGGTGGAGGGTCTTGGTGATTGGTGCAGGACTTAAGAGGGCAGATACTCCACTCCTGAGGGCTGTGTAACTGAAACTCGCAGTGTTGCTTCTATGTGGACAAACGCAGGATGTGAAGAAGCTGGTGACAAGACGCAAGGTAAACAAACTGCATGACATTTCAATCAATCAATGTTTATTTATATAGCCCAATATCACAAATGTTACGTTTGTCTCAGTGGACTTTACAGTTTGTACAAAATATCAGTATGACAATACGACACCCTCTGTCCTTAGACCCTCACATCGTACAAGGAAAAACTTCCGAAGAAAACCCACAGTTTAAAGGGAAAAATGGGAGAAACCTCAGGGAGAGCAACAGAGGAGGGATCCCTCTCCCAGGACGGACAGACGTGCAATAGATGCCGTGTGTAAATTGAAAAGATAATACATTTGCAACATAGGTAGTCCAAATGTTTGGAAATGCATGTGTGTATAATAGGAAGATGAATCCACGAGGATATCCATCCAGGACCTATGATCCAGGACGACAGCCACGACTCAAGATCCAGGGCTCGCGATCCAGGACAGAGGAGCGCAGGATCATCCATGACTCCGGATCCCGGCGTATATAGCCACCAAAAAGAAAGACATTTGGGGAAGCTGGGTTAATCGGAACATGAGAGTACACAGGTATAGACAGAGAGAAGGAAGAAGTAAGAATTGTTTTTGTTCTGTTGAGCCCCCAGTGTTTCAATAATAAATACTCCAGTGATGGTCACTAGTTTCTCTAAAAGTTTGTTCCCTTATAATGTTCATATCTTACCACAACTAAATATTTAGTGATGGTGTTGTTTGGCCGAGTCTAACAGCTCGGTCTTGTAACCACATGTACACACAGCTCCAGGTTCCCACCTCAATTTTACAGAAACACACATACTATCTGGTTTGTCATTTACTTTCTTTACTCTACCGAACACTGCATAAGCCAGCAAACCCCACTTAGATTTCTTCCTAGATAAAACAAGTCATAACGGCTAATCTGCTGTTTAGTAAGCAACTACTTACTACTGGTGTTGAACTGAGGACCTGAGTTGATCTGGCACCCTCCAGTGGCCACTGCGCAGCTGGTGATTTACATAAAATCATAAAATGTTAAAACATCAATTTTGATAATGGGACAATAGCCGATGTCAGGGTTGCGTGATAATCTCGGATAGTTTCATGATCAACTCTGCTAGTTAGTGCAATCATTGTAATAACCTTTGTTTTATTTTAAAAAGTAACATTTCTATAAAGTTGCTTTTGAGAACCACAGCATTAATTCACCTCCAGGGGTGAGCTACCACCAGGTGCAGCACCCTTTGAGAAACATCTTCCCCAAGCCTTAGGTTGTGGAAAACCACAAAAACAGCTCTTAAAACCAAGAGGACTCGACTTAATTTCAAGAAAGCTAAGTTGGCTGAAACTTTGCCGGATCAGAAGATTATTTAATATGATTGAGGCACAATTATTTTTAACCAAAATATGATTATGGGGTATTTGGGAGGATCGGAATATACTGTACAAGTAACGGCATGGGTGTCCAACATGCATGTTCTTAGTGGAGAGGAGAAGGATCTGGCTGAAGCTGAGGAACATCATCTGTATCACAAACACTGTCAAATTACCTGGAGATATTAACCAGAATGTATGAGTTGCCCTTATCTGCTGTGTTCTTTTGAAAAGTAATTTTTGAACTACAACTGTAACAGATGTACTAGTGAAAGAGCTGCATGAATGTGAGTCTTCAGCTGGAGTGGGAGTAGCTGTGGGGGAGGCGGAGGAGGGTCTCTCATGGGCCTGGGCTCCATCTCTCTGCCGTAAATCTGCAGGAAGCTCTCCCTCTGAATCAGCTCAAGGTCAGTCCTCTCTGCTGATGAACACACAAAAGCAAGAAGACAACCACCCTAACTTCATTTTGGGTACAGTGTCAGAATCGCAACATATTTAACAACAAACAATAACCACATTATTCATAGACTTTCATTCCAAGAACAGCACATATCACAATGTAAACGTTTTATTAGGAGGCTTCGTAGAAACTACACTATTTTTAACATTTACTATCCTAAATGACTTGTTGGGGGACGGTGATTTCATTACTTATTTTTATGTTAACACTGCAAGGAATTTCTACTGCACTTGTTCATTTTGACAAATCACATCAGCTTTAACAGTCAGCTTTTCACAGTATAAACATGTATTTGTGAGAAATTTCCAACCGTCATAGCTCTGGTGTTGCTCTCTGACCAGCTGCCTCCTGAGGATCCCCTCCTGCAGATTCTGGGTCAGCTCAGACCCCGCTGGAAAGGCTTCACCCCAGGACGAGAGAACAATGATGTGAAGGTATTTCACCCTCACTTTGTGAAGGTATTTCACCCTCAGTTTGATACCATAACACTGTAGTGTATAGCAATTTCGAAAACAACTTCCAATGTGGGGTGTGTTTTCCTTTCAGCAAGGTAACACTGATGATGTGAAAATACATTTTAGACCAGAATCTAATAAAAATACACTTTTTTTAATTGAAGTTGAGTAATCTCTATCCTCTGAGCATAGCTGTATTGACAGAGTTACGGTGACAGGCACTACATATCTTATGTTTTTACAATATCTCATCAGTCTTTCAGTTATTTTTGTCCTCACTGGCTTTCATTAATTGGGCTTTTTGGCCTTCTGTCTGCAGGTCAATCACAATTTGTGCCACAATATCAGGGACCAGATTTACGCAACCTCAGTAGAACTAATTCATATTTACATAAATAAACTGCTTTTGCTAGTTGGACCAGCAAATGTGGGGGATGTACTTACGCACTTTATCGGCTCATAGCTGTCACTTTTTATTTTTGCATTGATCTGGCTTTTCAGCGGGTACAGTGATCTCTTGCACAAAAATATAACAAAAAACACAGTTAGCCATCTAAATTAAATCCTATTGCGACATCTATGGAAAGTTTTCCATCCTAATCCACCCTAAAATAGGAAATGTTGTCATGAGGGATACCCAGGCATAATGGAAAACAGGGTTGATGAGTCATCCAGCAGCTAGGAAAAAAAACTTGTTCAAATGAATATTCATCTTAGAGCAACACAAAAGCGGTCCTTTTTTTAATGCCACATCCAAATAATAATATCCATCATTATTTTCTTCTCCCAACTCATGGTATACAATACAATTCCCTCTTATACCCTATTTGAATTTGCTCTCTCAATGTGACTGACATGATATAATGATATGCATACATGCATTTTTAATCAAAGGCTATACAATCTCCTGCAGTGCTCGGTAAGTGACACTTAAATTAAACGTGAACAGTATGCATAAAGCGTTGCCCTTACCCCTTATTCCCTGTTGGGTTCTTGAGAATTATCTTAGGTAAACATATAACGGCTGTGTGGGAGTTATCAGATGGTTTAGTCATTCAGATTTAGATGGGTTTTAGTGCATGAGAGTTGAAGTGTGGTTCAGTTATACCTCACGTGTAAGACCTTACTGAGCGGCACTCTGTGTCTGACTGCTTGCCTTTTACCCTCCTATATTGCTGATGTTGGTTTGGCATCAACACACATCTGCCTTTGTTGACCTCTCAGCTGCATGTAGCATTTTGCATTGCACCCATTTCTTAATTGCATAGACAGAGATGCCCTTTTAATAATTGCACACCAGAAGAACATGCAATTCAATAATGCAACAGAAAGAAATTGTGCAAGAATCTGAAACAATTTGAAAAGCAAACACACTTATTCATTCTGTTAACTCTAGTGCATAATGATTGTAGTCCTTTTTATTATTCCCCTCATTTGTTTTCTCTTTAATTCTTCCCTTTTTAGACCTATCGACATGCCGAGCTGACCTTTAAAAACAACTCTCAGCTTTATGAGAAGTTTGTGACTTTTAAAACCTTTACAGTGTAATGTGCATATAACAATGATGAGACCTCTGTGGCATTTTAACTCACTTTGATCACAAATTGCATCTTTTGTTTTCCCTCTTTAACTTATTCCACATGCTCAGTCCTTACTCTTCTTAAATAGATCAGTATAACCTATTTGCCTTGTGGAAACCAAGTTCACCTGTGTGTTTAGGCTCCATACATCCAGGCGTGTCTCTCATGATAAGTTTAGAGCTGCATCTTTGGACATAAATGTGTCCTATTGCTCTTCATGCAGAACTGTGCTTTATGTTTGTTAAGCAGTCCAAAGGAGGGAAACACAGATCAGCTCTATTTCCATCTGGGATCAGATCTGGTAGTAACCAAAAAGGAAAAATATTGAATATTAGACCAATAGCCTACTCATACACTGAAATACGGTACGGATAATAAAAAAAAAAGTGTGTTGGCTCACTTAAAGGTTGTGAAAAACGTTTGGTTTGTTCTCTAACCACTGCGTTACTGCTGTGTGTTTGTTGCTTACTGTCGCCATGCCACTTTGTTTTAAGGGTGTGTGAGATTTTCAAAATGTACAACCCTGCCTATTTTAGAAGTAAATGAATTGTCTATAGTTAAGGAAAGTGCTTTTTAAACGAGTCCTTTTCCTCCAAAATCCAGCCTACTCTAACAGTAAAACTGGGGGCCAAGTGCTGTGAGCTTCTGTCTGGAGAAAAAAACAGTAAAAAAGCTCTCAGTTACTGCACTCTGTACTCAAACCACATTTAGCTAACACAGCTCATATGTTTTCTTCCACCCATTAGAATATTCATAACATGCCTTTTTTTAAATTCTCAGACCGCCTGATGTTTTCTCACCCTCGAATGAGCACTCAGAGGCTGGCTGCAGCTGTCCAGAGTACGCCTGGCTCCACAGCGTCATCAGTGAAAGACCTCAGTGAGTACACCCCCCCCCCCCCCACAATTCACACCAAGCTGCGGTCAGAGCAGACCTGTAATGGAAAGTCTGGTTGTGCAGGTTTTTAGCACAGGACTCTAGGACAGCTTCTAGCAGGTCATCTCCTTTGAGAGGGTTTCCTCACATCTAGCTGCTTCTTAGAGAATTTATAAATGTGTTTGGATCTAGAACGCCAACTTTTGTCTCGCTCATGCCACTCACATCACAAAAGTATGACACAATTGTCTCATGGACATTGCAATGTGTGAATGTGTCTCCACAATATGGGATGTTAGCAGTGAATCACACTGAACTAGTATAATAACAGTCACAGTGTGGCAAATTCAACTCAATTTGAGATGTACTTCAGCTCATTTTTCTTTCAGTATTTGTTAAAGAGAACACTCCTAAATATTAATTATATATTTTGGGTTGAACTCTACGGTGGCCCTGAAGTGCAAGTCAACACAGCATTTCAGGAAACACCACAGCATTTCACAAAACACCACAGCATTTCAACTTATACGGAAAGGGTATTCCTTTAAGGAGAACACTTCTTGTTTGTGATTTGACAGAGCCAGTCAGAGAAGCACTGCTGTGATTGGTTGTTTTTGCTGCCAGTCAAGAAATGACGCTTTGTGATTGGTCAGCACCCGACAGCGCAACATGTCCCAAAACATCAGCCCTGTTAGCACACAGAGCTCACAGCTCCTCATATTTGTTCAGAAACTGGACAAAAATTAAATATGAACAAACCACAGACAGACTGTCTGTGTCATGGTGAATCCAGTCGCTGCTTTATTTATGTCTGTATGCCGTTGTTGTGAGTTTGGACGGAGCAGCTACAGGTTGGTTTATCCTGATCGATCCGATCTCCATTCAGAAAACACGCATTTTAAAAGGTTTTCCGCCTGCCGTCTTGTCTGCAGACCTGTCATAGCATTAATTCATAGTTTTTACTAACTGGTATCACTAGGCTATGTTGTTACTTCGGCATCATTTTTTAAACGTGTATTACAATTAAATCACGGTAAAATATCTTCATTTTGTTTTAGTCTACCATAGTATTTACATGGATATAAGCCCCAAATATTCGCATCGCTCTGATCGCTCGAGTTTCAGGTTTCACCGCGGCTGTCAGCTGTGTTCACTCCTGTCATTCAAAAAAGACGCGCTGGAGAGGGGGCGGGGCTTATAGAGAGGCAGCAGCTGCGGGACAGTAGCCTAGAAGTGATCCTTCGTTAGCGTGAAGAGTCTGCTACGCTTAATGCGCTCCGCAGTACCTGAGCGAGCTCCACTAGCAATTTTGGCCCTTGGACAAATGTAGTTGGTGATCCTTGCGTAGTGTTTTGTGAAATGCTGTGGTGTTTCCTGAAATGCTGTTTTGACTTGCACTTCAGGGCCACCGTAGACCTCAATACAAGGCCGTTTCTCAATCTCGAGGATTCTGGCTTCCAAGCCAATATTTCAAGGATGCTACGTCATCGAGTGCCGCCGAAGGACTGTTCCAATCTCCAGCATACTTGGAATTCCACCGAGGCCGCGTCCTTGGTTTGGGGGACATTTCGAGGCTGCACATGGGTAGACTTCGCGTCCTTAAAATCCCCACAATGCTTTGCGCACGGACCAATTTCAAAAACCCTTGCGGAGAATTGTTGAACCGACGCAGCATACATTTAAATGTAAGTATGTAGTGGCGTAGAACATGTAAATATGTTACTTTGTTACATTTGTTTGTTATCATCAAAAATGTGTTCGGTGAATGTAAAGCAAGTTCATAATTAGATAGACATCGTGAGGTATTTATTTTCGGTACAGTTTATGTTGAAACCGTTAGAGAGAGTGGCACACTTGTTAGCCTGTTCCATTCTACTTCGTTTTCCGAAGCCGTGGCTTGGAAGTATACTTGCTTCGTTTCTGAAGGAAGTGACTTGGAAGTACGCGACTACCAAGCTAGCATTCTCGCGATTGAGAAACACCCCGAGTGTCTTAATTTACCTAAGAGTGAAAATGGTGCCCCCTGCTGACAGTTGTGTGTAAAATAAGCTTTACTGGTAAACTGAAGGTTGTGTCAACTTCATCACTGCAGTAGACAGATTTGTGTCTCTAGTTGTCTTTATTGAAATACTCTGTATCGAGTGAGATGTCTTACATGGATCCCAGATGTATCTACGACTATAACTCACTGGACCAATGTACTTTCTGTGTAATGTTTATCTAATTGAGTCAGGATGTGACATGCACCAAACAATATTTATATTTGCTTGGAAGGAGTGTGGGTTAGGTTTAAAGGGAAGTAGTGTTTTCAGGCTTTGTGAAAATATGACTGTTTTGTACATATTGCACATTGTATGATCAGCAGAGAAGTGGGTCTTGTTGCAGGAGTATAGCTTAGGGAGTTCCTTCTGATATTTTGATACTTTTCTGCAGTTTAAATTATTGTTGTTCCTTTACAACGTTGTCAATCACCTCCTTCCATCTAAGGCTTCCCCTAATAACTGACCCTCAGTGCTTCATTTAATTTACCCTACATGAGTCTGCTCTGATGCAACAGCAGCCTCCATGACACTGAGACACACTGCTGCTGAGCGCTGAAATATTAAACATCCATCCACACCTCTGACAGAGAGAGAAACAGGGAGAGAGAGTTGAGGACTTGAACTCCTTTCTCTCCCACATCTCTTCCCCTGTTCTGCAACTCACACTCACACATGCCAGTCTGTTGCTAAGCAACTGTAAAATAAAGCGGTCGACTCTGAAGTCAGAGAGAGAGAGAGAGAGTACCGCAATCCACTACTGTTTGTTTGGCTCTGTGCATGATCCCACCTCAGCTCTGTACCATCTGTGGATCTGCAAGGACTTCTGGTTCTCCGTCACCCGACCAATCAGCGGCCGGCTGTAGGGGGTGGGGGTAGTGTAGTGTAGGCGGGCCCAGCGGTTCCCTAGGTTACCTGTTTGATTGACGTTCAGCCTCCTGCAGCGGAGCGCGCGGCAGTGTATCACCGATGCTCCTGTATCCGCCCTCGGAGACTGTGGAGAAATCTGGAGGAGACAGAGAGAAAAACACCAGAGCACGAGGAATGCTAATTATTTAAAGTCCTTCGCTCTCTTCACCGGAAAGATGAAAGCTGGAGCGCTGGAGCAAGCTGGCTGAAGGGAGAGGAAAAGATTCCTGAAGAAGGGGGGATTTGTTGGTAAGAGAAGCCCCTCATCACTTTTCTCTGTCTTGGCTTTAACAGTCACCTGTGTTGTGAATTATGGGATAAAAGGTTCATTTGTTATTTTACATCAGATGAAAATATGTGTGGGTTGTACAGAAAAGGTTTTCTGCATGCTGCGTGGCTGTAGAGGAGGTTACTGTATATGCCTGTTTTACAGTATGCAAAGGCTTTAGCTGAGTCAAGAGCTGCTGGTCTATATGGAATTATTGGAGCCTCAGTGATTAAAATGACACCCTACATAAGGGCTTTGTCAGTCATTTCGTGGCTAAAGTTACAGCTGAGGCAAGGATTTCTGGGCTTGCCTACTGTATCTGCATAGGAGGGGGAGTATTAATTACATAATGCTCCATCTCTACTCCAGTATCAGGGCTGTGCAGCATCATGCTGTCACTAGTTCAGAAAAGCTTCATTGCCTTGGACATTTGGAAACTCTGTGTTTTCTACTGTAACCTATAGACGTAGAGGCTGTTCTTAGTGTGGAGGAATCCATCAATCTGCATGTATATGTCACTGAATGTCACAGGATTTGCAGCAATGTATTAGTGTGACAGATGTCGGGGCTAACAAGTGGG
This sequence comes from Gymnodraco acuticeps, assembly GCF_902827175.1. NCBI lineage: Eukaryota > Metazoa > Chordata > Actinopteri > Perciformes > Bathydraconidae > Gymnodraco > Gymnodraco acuticeps. The sequence goes on along the minus strand of NW_022989942.1, from coordinate 903,007 downwards.
CAGCTGAAAAACTCTTCTTGTGTGTTACAATCTAAAGGATTATAAAATGAGACAAGACACATGTTGTGTGTTGGATTGAAATCGCCCTCAGGATTTATCTGTGCACATCAGGTGACTTGGCTTTCTGCTCGGCCGCTCTCATGCCGAGAGTCTTCTGGCCGACCACCTGAGATTGCCTCGAACACTTTTAGGATGTTTTAAATCAGGTGTGAAAAGTTTTATCTGCTGGAAGTCTTTTGTTTTGTTGTAATGCTGGGATTTGGGATTTGGGGGTTGAACTAGGGATAAAATCTGACCCGATATCTAAAAATGTCATTCAGGGACAAAGAGATTTTGACAGTCGAGGTACCCTGTGTAAGGGAACACATTGTATTATTTGACTTTTGAATGGAGACCATCCTTTGGTTATATATAGTTACAGATGCAAAATGACAGATTGTGGTTTTGTACTTTTGTGAAGGCATAACAAAACAAAAAAAGTGTAGTGAAGTCTTTGGATGAATATTCAAACGTTTAGATCCTAATGTAGTTCGATACAATTCATACAAATGAATACAACAAATAATATTCAGAAACATTTCATTTAGTAAATTAGATGTGACATTTCCTGACTTATTTTACCAGTTGAATCCTGGATACAGCAGTACAATTCCCTGATATACTTTTCATTAATTGGGTTATGCTTATCATCAAAGTCCTCATCAGTATGTCATGTTTTATAGATCTAAAATGTGTGCATAGATAGAACAGCCTTGTTGAACATATGTTTTTGAAAAGGATGTCGTGCTCCCCCTGCCCATGTTCGACACACTTCCAACCATCTTGATGTAACTGACTCACTCTGCTCACAAAACTCTGCTCCATCTTGTCAACTAGAAGATAACTGACCAACATGGCAGCCTTCAGGATTTCTGAATTTGAAGTAGGTAAACCAAATGGATTCTGTATACAGTTAACATGTTTATGACACAGCGACTAAAGTTCTGCTATCAGTCCACACACGGATTCAGACTATCGCTGCAGATATAAATCTACAGAATAAATCAGTTTAGCCAGCAGCTCAGATAGAGGCTGCAGGTTTTCCGGTTTGCTATCAGTGAGAGATATTAAGATATTCTATAGCATTACAGCAGCTACAGTCGGAGGTGCTCAGGTCTCTCAAGCTACTGCCTACCTGCCTGCGTAGGAGGTAACATCTCACCTTCACAGCTCTGTCAGATACAAAGCGTTGGGATCCGTTCAGCTTCATTAGACTGCATGAAGAGCAGAGAAAGGGGAGGGGGGGGAGTAGGAGCCAGATTTGAGCCCACAACATCACAAGTACATGGTATTCACCTGAGCCCACGGATTCACTGGGATGCCCCACAGCTAAGAGATTCTTCTAGCCAAGTGCACAGTCACATAGTGATTAAATCCTTAAATCCTGCCTCAAATCTCTCCTGACTGGTAAACGTTTCAATCATGTTTCAGCACAGCCTGAAAGATCATAGCAAGACAGTGTATCAGTGTCTGTTGCACGGTGTCAGCAGGAAATGCTAAACTAATTAATAGCAAATTCAATTGCAAGCGTATGCTGAAATAACATGTCTGAATACTACGATTAGACATCTTATAATTGAAACAATATTAAATCAATAGTGCGCTCATACTGGGGCTATGTAATGTTTCTGAAATCTCCCACAGGAAATGAAATATAGAAGAAATATGTATTATTCCCAATACAATCATAAACAGTCACACACATTTGTTATCAGTGCCCAGACTGAGAAAATGCATTTCTAATCCCTCAGTTAAACCCAACTTTAACTAAACTGTATGCCAAATCCAGTTTTGTGTTAAAATGAGGAAATGCATGATTTAAATGTCCTGTGTACATTCTAAATATGAAGCTAAAACCAATGTATGAACAGGATAGCTAGGATAGCTGTTCCCACTGTTGTATAAGCTAATTGCCTGCTGGCAACAAAAACCTTCAATTTGTACCTTAATCTGGGCCAATTTATACTTCCAGAATACATTTTTAAGTGTTAAAATAATTAACAAATCCTGTATCAAAACAATACCCTTTATTTCACTGTAAAATAGGGTTGCTTGTGCATCATTTGATACATTTACATGTTTAAAAATAATGCACCTTCACATCTAGATAATTCAGATGTAGTGGTGCAGTAAATGAAAACATGTCAATGTTGGAACAAGCAGATGAACACATTATGTAATGTAGTGGTTTCATCTAATGTGTGAATCCTAGGCTGTGGTATATGGATTCCCTCTGAGCAGATTCCTGTGTGGAGGATGTGGTGGGTTTTTGTTTCTGAGTTTCACAGTCTTTCTCAAGCATTTTTGACACGATGACTCCTACAGGCTTCAGCCTGAAAAGTAAATCCAATGCGGAAGTGCCCTGAACGTGCCTCCTTTCTAATAATCTTTCTGATTGTATAGAAGTCTTTGAGAGAATGATCCTACTCCTCACTTGATTTGTTGCCTCAGTAAACATATTCTTTACAATATTTTTGTCTTGACTAGTAAAATAGACAATAAAGCCGGATATGCTTTAGGGCTGTACCACAGCATTTTCCAGTTTGGGTGCTCTCCATGTTCTCGTCTTACAACTTGAACATTTTCATAGTGTAATATATTTAGTATATTAAAGATAATTGTAACATTGTCTTTGCCTAAAGATGCTACACCCTCACGTGTCACTTCTTCTAATTCCAAAAAGCCAAGATGGTGGCTTCAAAACCATTGTCCACAAACCAATAGGTGACGTTGTGGTGACTACTTCCTTTTCTTTTATACAGTATATGTGTATCCCCAACCATATCACACTCATGCAGCACTCTTTAGTTTTAACATCCTACAAACAATTGTAGTTGCTAAGCAATATCATCCAATAGTCAGCATATAGTTGCCTGGCAACATGTGCCTATTGAACGTCCTTATTTGGCTTCAGCAGTTTAATTGCTAATAGGAAATGATGGTGTCAAGCTGGGCTGTGTCAATAGACTGTGAAGCAGTTTGGGATATTTTAACTACTAAGTTGAGGGTATTTTCATTTGATCTATCAGCCTGAGGAGTAAGTGTGTTGTTTGTAACTGCAGCTGATATCATCCCACAAATCTACAACAAATAATTATCCCACCATAAGTCACATCAGTAATCATGAATGCAACATGTCCCTGATAAATCCTCAGTAATTACAAAGGGTAAACTGTCCTTCCTCTCTTTGTTGGAGAACTGTCAATTTGAAGATTGACGATTTCTGAAAAGAGTCTCTGGGCAGGTTGTGCTCTGATTGAAACTGGAGGTCAGGGACTAGCTCTTCATTAGGAGGAGGGATATGATTCTACTGCTGAGGACAACTTACATTGGTACACAGGTGTTTTCACTTTTGGCTGATTAGACCTCTCAGGAGTTATGAGACATGTCTCTGCCAAAAACAAGTGGTTCAACAGCTCTATTGACATCACTCTGACATTATATATGTTTTATGATACATGCAGAAGTGAAGAAAAATAAGATTACCAATCAGCGCCCAGTTTCAGGGTCACTTTCACACCTTCATTGCTTAATGGGCAGCTTATGTAGCACTGTACTGTTGTTAATGTTATTAGCAATACCTTAGCGGTTTGGTTGGTGTGAAACAGGCCTATTTGGGGATTTTTAAGTCATTTCCAGTAGTCCTCTTTGTATACAATGGGATGGAACTTATCCATTTGTACAAAAGGCTATTTAAGGGTTCTCAAAATACTTAGTGTTGTATGTTTTGTTTGTTATGGAGTAATTGTGGGACTATTGCAGTTTGAAACAGCAGTAACTGTTGATTAAAACCCCTTGACTTGAGAGAAAACAGCATGATTTATGATTTGAGGACACAGACACCAAAGGCATAAACTAAGACAAGAGCTTCACTGACACCTCACTCACTCCACTCTTGCAACTGTTATAAAGTAATAAACCATTTTATGGATCTATTATGGGGATCAGCAAGTTGCAAGCACTGGAAAACCCAAAGAGAGGTGTAGTTAGAATAAGAGACAATATACAGGATGTAAACAAATCAAACTAAAGTAGGTCCAGTTTCAACTGGGGAATCCTGACCTATTAACTGATATACAAGCAGAGAGTTAGAAAACAACTTGTGGTCGTGAATGCAGTGTAGAAAGATATTTCTTACATAGTCTGATGTGTGTGTGTTTCTTGTCTATCTGTGTAGTTACTGTATGGTTGCATCATTCCCAGTAGGATTTTGAAATGGTGAGAAATACGGGGATATTTACCTCATCTGACACATAACAGAGTTCAATTACAAGCTTTAAACTATGATTAACAATATAAAGGCATTTTAACCCGTGATTCCCCAACAAAAACCCATCATCGTTGTCTCCCCTGCAGCTTCAGATAAGCATTGCCTGTGACAAGTGTGAAAAAGTGATCAATCTCGCATATATGAAATTATCTTTGCCTGTAGGCATCTTTGAACACATTTTGTGTCCACCCCTTTAGAAAAATGTTAGGACCAATTTCCACTTCAGACAACATATCATTACAAAGCATTAATACTAAAGTAAAGTTGAGTAGTGTGTGTCCTTAATTGCTGTCCGCTGCTTATTGCATGTGCATGTGTTAGTGTCACATGAAGGTAAGAACTGGTGCCTCTCCATCAGGGGACAACATGCTCACCTTACTTCATGAGGCTGAATCCTGTTGTGAGTCATGTTGTGCTAATTGTACTCCAGGGCAGACATAATACAACAGGCTCTGGAACAAAGGACTGTTGTGTTTACAGCCTTTCTGATTATTTTTATTTTCAAATGTCACAACAACAAACAAACCAGAAGTCCGCCTACAAACAGTTTCTAATATTTAACAATGAATATACATCTGATCTAGAGGAAAGATATATTGGGGGGGAAAGGAAACTGTTGAGCATCATATATTAAATAGACTAACTGTATGTTAATTAAATAGCAATTCCTCTTGTGATGGACGATTGGTGACGGTGGAGACAATTAAACGCCGTCTGTTCAGAATCAATACATTTTGTATCAGGACAAGCCATCAAAACACTTCACCGAAGATCTAAAAATAAAGCAGCAGAGGTGGAAATCTACTTGACGTGTGTCTCTGCATCTTATATCTGCCAACAGAAAACCAACGACGAGATACAGACATGCCGCATCACATTTCATGACAATCCATCTTGATCTATTTCTTTTTTGTGATACAGTATGGTCTAGTTTCAAAATGTACTTAAAGCTGTTAGACATTTCTTCATTTGGAAATAAATCAGTACTACTAGTAAATCAGGAGCTCTTACATGTTCGTCTTTTGAATTTATGGCTTGGAAAACCAATGAGGTCTTATCAATCCATCATCTTTATTTTGGTTTAAGATAAGATTTATGAAATCCTTACTCCTCCTCTCCCCCATTGATGTTGGTATTCCCTTTGTGATGGCCTTTCCTTTTGTGTCTTTCTTTCCTTCCTTCTGTTTTCATTTGAGTCCTTCTTTACCCCCCTTCTAGTTTCCTCACCTCCTCTCTACTCTCCTTTTCTTTCTGTTCATGTTGTCTTCTACATCCCCTTTTTTGTTTCCTCATCATGTCTCCTTTCCTTTCTGGTTTGTCTCCTTTCTTCTCATGTCTGTTTGTTTTGTTACATTTCCTTTTTCCTCATATTTGATAGCAAACATGGCAAATCAAATGAACCGATGGATTCTCATCCCCGATCCTTTCCTCTCTCTCATTTCACTCCATTTCTCCTCTCACCTCTCCTTTCCATCCTTTCTCACCCCTTCCCACTCGTCCCTCTCTTGTGTCTTTCTCTCCTCTCCTTTCCTCTTTCTCCTCTCCTATGATTAGCTGCAGCTCTGTATGTTACCATAGCACCCGAGAAAGAGAGAAAGTCAACCCACACAGAGTCTCCTGCCTAACACTCTTTCTCTTCCTCTCTCTGCCATTGTGTCTTTCCTCTCGATGTCTCCATCTACCTCACGTCTTTCTCCCTTTCCTCCCTCCTCCTCAGCTTTATGCCATTATCTTTATTTTGTTTTGTTATATTGCTTACATCTCATGGGGAATGTAGTGTTCACCCGAGTGAGTGTGTGCACAGGCTTATAGATGTTTGGTTATGAACATTCAGATATGTTCTGCCCAGCATGACAACTCCACCTCACTGTCTGCCCACACACACAGGATGCCCATGCCCATGCCCATGCACATGCACGCACACACACACACACACCACACACACACACACCACACACACACACACACACACACACACACCACACACACACACACACACACACACACACACACACACACACACACACACACACACACACACACACACCACACCACACACACAGACACACACACGCACACACACACACACACTCCCTAAACAATTGAGACGGTTGCAAACCAGAGCACACCACTAATGTCAACATCTTCTCTTCCTTCCTTTGTTTGTTTGTCTCTAATTCTTTCTGACTAGTTGAGCATCTGTAAATGCTAACAGAGGATTCATTGCTAATTTGTGTGCGTCATTGTTTGTGTGTGTATTTGAGAGAAAAAGAGAGTGAGTCACCTGACAGCTAACCATTAGCCAATTAGATGTGGCGTTTGGGTTAGCAAGTGCAGCACGACAGCCTGTGGTTCTTACATGTTAAGACCAGTTTACGTGGACCACTATAAACTATGAACTGTCATGTTTGCATGACTCATTTTTCATAGCCCAAAATCCCCAAATATATATAGGCTTCCTTACTTGTGAAAAATACAACAGCCTCAATCTTAAAGAAGAATCCACGTATCCATCAAAATAGGTTTTAACAGGGTTTAGGTGAGTACTACAGCATAGGCACGTTTTATAAAGCTTTTTGTAGAACCAGAGGAAGCTGCACACATGTCCTCAAGTTATGTCACTCCTTAGAGGTCTCTTTAACTAACATTGGAGTGAAAGGAAAGGGAGGAAAACAGTTGGGAGGACAAGGAGGATTAGAAGAAGGACATGAGGGAAGAGAGAGGAAACCAGCCTGCGTTGGCAGACCGTTTTCTTGTACTTCCAGTGATCTCTCTGAATACCATCTGCTGACTGCTCCATTCACTATTTACTGTATTAAATAATCTATGTGGCCTGACAATCAGCAGGATGCTCCACTGCTGATTAATCATGGTTGGTTGGTATAATTAAAGGCGTAAAGTGAGGTTTGTATTCAGCTTACCTCCCAAGACACGTTTTATGTATAATTGAATACTTTTATTTAGTCAAAGGACATTTATGAATATGGTTTTCAAAATATGTGTATGTCTCTTTACGTCCATGAAGTTGGATTCCTTGTTTGTAGCAGTATTCATTTACTTCACTGCCTGTTGGCACATAAATGCCACCTGTAGCTAACAGTACCTTCATCTGAGGGGTTTTTCATTTTGCTCTTGATCATTCGGAGCAATAAGTGGATGATCAGCTCCGTGTACTATACAATGCTGTTTCAAAATATCAAATATTTCTAATAATAATATATTTCTTTGGTTTTAATAAGATATACAAAACATTTATTTAACTTTCTCAGGTACCTTTTATTTTGTTTATTTTTCTTTAAGTCTTTTTTAGCCTTAGCACTAAATGCAGTGACACATCCTGGATAGAGTCAACTCAACCCTTTTGCAGAGGTTTTTGTTGCTGGGTTTTTAACAGCACGAAAAAAACCGTGTTGTGAGGCAGCGTGGGCTGTCCTTGGTCACAGTGTTAATGGAGTTTTGCTCAGTTCAGCACAAACAACGCAACAGGTGTGTGTAGGTAGGGACACAATATGTGTAATCAAATACAGAAGCTAAGTTGAAATCACAGCTGCAGTGTTGAAATGTGCTATTGTGTTTAAAGTTATGTGCATGTATTGAGTGTGTGAGCTAGTAGTTAGGTGTTAATGGTCACAGATTTCAAAAGGTTATAAAAACGGCTTCAGAATTCAGCTAAAAGGAACAGTGGGTGATTAGTATGGACAGTCAAGAATCATGGGGATAAGTGTTGGGTGAAACGTATTCATATTTAACACTGCTGTGAATTCATATGTTAATTAGTTTGTTAGTAAATGATCGTGGAGAAGTATAAAAGGTTTGATCATTGTGACAGATTAAAGGCTTACAACGTTTTGTGTGTGTGTGTGTGCGTTTGTTCCTGTGCGTGCAGCAGGTGGAGCCCTGTATCCAGTGTTGAATATCACACTGATCAAATATATGTGTGTGTGTGTGTGTGTATGTTATCACATTATTGTGACTCACCACTAGGGTTGGGAACCGAAACTCGGTTCCAGATGAGAACCGATAAGAAAATGCCGGGTACCGGGTACCCATACAAAATACACAATTTCGGTTCTGCTTAACGGTTCCTAAACGCGGTAGACCCTGTATTCCAGCGGGTCCGTCTGCACCGCGGTGCTGCGGTGACCCGGTGGAATACAGGGCGGACCTGGAGAATCACAGAACGGCCGGTCGTCAGCGGGCCGTTGACGGCCGGCTCGGTACGTTGACGGCCGGCACCACCCTTCATTTTTTAAAACGGCATCATATAAATTGCGCTGACAGGCGACAGAGGTCCACAGTTGCCCCGCAGCGATGCTCCACCGCCCTCCCGTAGACATTTCACGAGCTCAGTCACTTCATAACACCAAAGATAGGTCGCGGTAAACGCTCTGAAGAGAGGCTCCACTACACTAAAAAAGAAAAAGAAAAGGCAAAGTGTAATGCCTGTTAATAGCTTGCCACAGGCATAGCTCAGTTAAAATAAAGCACAGCTATTGTGCAATACATTTGTATTGCATGTATATTTTTTAGTAACAATTTCAGTTAAAGCTTTTAAGAATAAATATATTTTTGTTATCTAAACGTTTGACCTCTTTATTTTACAATTTTGGAATCGAAACGGGGAATCGATAAGAACCGGAATCGATAAGCAGAACCGGAATCGAAATCGGAATCGATAAATTTCAAACGATACCCATCCCTACTCACCACTCATATGGGATACATGTATAGGGTCTCCACTGGGTTAAGCCCCTGTCACACTGTCCCGAAATTGACACACGATAAAGGAAATGTTCAAATTCGGCTGTGATCGTAGCAACATCGGGCCATTCGTGAGGGCATCCACTGCAGCGGGTAGCCCCGTTTAAGCGTCCTTAACCGTCCTCAAGCGGCCAGGCCGGTTTTTGGTGGCGTTTCCATATAGCCTAGTACCGGCCAGCGGGTACTTTTTCCCTCTTTTTCCGGCCTCATAAAATCGTGGTTCCCTCAGACCAGGGCCAGGGCTGAACTAGTGACGTCAACACTCTCGACTGCTGATTGGTCAGAGAGAATCGTCACAAGATTGCGCACGAGTTCATCCCTAGCGTCGCATATATATCTAGAAGCAAGCTTTCAGCATTTTTATACACAGCATTTTGTAAACGGAGGAGCTACAAAAATAGCTACTTCTAAGAAAAGCACACCGTGGTCGACCGAGGAGGTGACGACGTTCCTTCATCTCATTGGGGATAATAAAATCCAGCGGGAGCTTGACGGAACAACTCGAAATGTGAAGCCGATCGCCCCGCCTACACTGCGTTGCTAGCCCAGGTCCTAAACTGTAATGGAAATGCGCCACGGCCTGGGCCGGCCAGCGAGGACGCTTAGGGACGCTTAAACTGGGCTACCCCGCTGCAGTGGAAACGCGCCATAAGCCATCGTATGACCGCCGGTGGAGTTTCTCAGGCTCCGGCAGCAACTTCGTGAGCGGCAACTTCGTAAGGCACTCGTGAGGGCATCTTGTCAAATCGTGTCATCTTCGTGTTATCATCAGTGCATTCACCCTCACTCTGATCGGGGCGAATGCCCGATGGCACCGATGATAACAAGATGCCCTCACGATGGCCTTACGAAGGGCAAAATTGACACACGAATTCAACACGAAAATGAACCTTCGCAAGGTCCTTCGGCAATTTTTTGGCATGCCAAAGATTTTGCCACCGCTCACAAAGTTGCTGCCGGACCCTGAGAAACTCCACCGGCGGTCATACGAAGGCTTAAGATGCCCTCACGAATGGCCCGATGTTGCTACGATCAGAGCCGAATTTGAACATTTCCTTTATCGTGTGTCCATCGGGTTGTTTTATTGCACAACAAAATCATGTAAATATATTATGTAAATAACCCAATTTGTGTTCTGTGAAACTAAAAAGGATATAATATATTATTTTGAAGGACAGTTGACAGGAAGTTGTTGTTGTTATGGAAACAACATTACGGAGAAAACGTAATATTTTCTACATATAACGACGGATAAAGTAAAGAACAAAGTCTGAAGATATCAGTACAGTATCATAGTACTGTAACATAATTGTTTTTGGTACTTTCATTGCAGTTGTATGTCTTAAATGTAATGTAAATGTTGCCTTCTTGTGTGGTTCGGGGCCATCTTCGTGCGAAATTCACAATTCCATATTCGTGTGTCCATCGGGTGTCAATTTCGGGACAGTGTAACAGGGGCTTTACCCCTGGCTTTGAATTAAAAATAAAAGTTTAAGAGTCTCAAGAGTAGGAAGGGGGAAACTTTGGGTCTAGCTATTTACAGACTTAAAGTTGTATGTTTAATAATGTACTCATACAATATCATCACAAGGTACTAAAACAAGTGTATATGGCAGAAATTGTGATAGGAATGGATGAGGGAAAGAGACACTCCATACTTTTTTACATTTTTACTTAGCAAGGGTAAAGCAAGTATATATTGGTTCTATGAATATGACAACATACAAAACAATACCTTAAAAATGGAACATAATAAAAACCATGGTCCATGCATCAACAGAATAATTAGAAATACACCTTTAGTATATAACGCATATAAAGGACACATGGTAGGGAAAGGCCGAATTTAGCAGTCCTTTATAGGAGATAGGATCACAATATAATATACAACAGAACAGTAAATATAAAGTCTATAAGAAGACCATTTCCACCACAATGGAAGTGTTGTCATTTCAGACAGTCGGACAAAGCTTGAATACTTATAGACTGTAAAACAATCATCCAAATCACCAGTATAATGGCCATGACAATTACATATGTATTCCTGCATATTTTCTGATTTAATTGTTCGTATGCGTCTCTGTCTCAGTGGCATTTCTACATTATTTAAATATGGAATGAAAGTGACCTTTTCATAATTTAAGCACAACTCATTTGTGCAATTGATTAATCTGTGAATCAGGTGATAGATAAAACTTCCCCTCCTCTCTTCATCATACTCCTTTCTTCTGTGCTCCGCTCATTAGTTTCCATGGTAACAGAGTGTTGCTGAGCTGGTAGTCAGGCTGCCCACTCAGCCCGCAAAGCACACACACACACACTCATTCACACATAGATACTCTCACACATGGTCACGCAAATATGTATTACAGTTGCATTGACTCAAGGACACATAATTCACAATGACACACACACACACAATGACACACACACACACACACACACACACACACACACACACACACACACACACACACACACACACACACACACACACACACACACACACACACACACAACATTCATACAAGTGCTTAGTGCTTTCACACCAAGCACTTATTTACCTCATTAGGAACAGTTAAGTCAGTAGTGACATCATTGCAGATAAGAAAACGATATCACGTTTGCAATCACACATGTGTTTAACCTATTTGGTTAACAGGAGGATAGAAATCAGAGAACAAAACTCAGTCAGATATGATGTGTACGGGATAGCTAGCCCACTCAGAGCGCTGCAGAGACAAAGATAGATACAGAAATACCAAAGTAGGTTAGAGCAAAGCATTCTGGGATGGCAGGATACCCCCTGGGCTTCTGCAAGAGGCTCTCTTTCTTTCTCCCTCTCACTGCTTCAAGCTCTGACTCTTTCTTTCTTTTACTTTTGTGTGTGCATGTTTTTCCTTTTTTGCTCTATTCCCCATTTCATTTAAAAAATAAAAATGCTCTCTCTGTTTCGCCCTTTTTCTGCATCAAGTCATTAAATGATGCTTGATTTCATGTGCAGGAAAGAGAACGTGAGAAAACGAGGTAAACCCTCAAAGGATATCAGATAGGAAAATGGAGCAAATACTCAGAAGTTGTATTCATATAGTTGTTAGCTTCTAGCTTTCTTCCTTCCCTGCTGTATCACGTTAATTCGGCTGTGTTGTTTGTATTGTTCCTTGTTCCATTTGTTACCACTGCGCAGAGTCAAGACAAACATATCCCTTGAAATAGTGAAAGATATGATGTTTTATTCATCTCTAATATTTCATTGGTAGGTGCTTTCATCCTGACAAATCAACCTGTTGTTAGCTGTTTTTACTTGTTATTTTACTGTCAAAATGTGTAAGGTCACAGGTGGAGTAACTTTACAAATTGTATTCACTATAGTATTGTACATTTGAGGTGATTCACTCCAGTATTTCCATTTCATGCTAATTAACACAACCACTCCACATTTAAGAGAGAGTTATCTTTGATAACTTTATTCTCTAGTTGTTTTTGCAGTTTCACATTATTAATATAAACTATTATCCGTGTAATAAATGATAATGCATTATCATAAATTAGGCCTACTTGCATTAAATATAATAGTTGAAATTCCCTCTTTCTTTACCGGCTGTTACATTAGTGATACTCAAACCTGAATGATACGCCTTTCACAGTGCCAACCTTCTCTGGCCTTTATAAATCTTGTCTATATTACACCTATTTATAACAATTTTGAAACTCCTCCTAAACCCAACATTCTTGTTTGAGGAGCCGGATTTATCAAAAGTGCCTTTATTATTCCTTAACAGTGCTACAAAGTGGCTAAGATACAGGAGCTTTATTATGTTACATTGATTATATGTAACTGCTTCATCTCCAGTGAAAACGATTTGTTTGGATTTAATCTACCTTTAGACTCAGTTTTTCCTTCAAATAATCAAAATCCACACAAGTTACTAGCCGTTGAGACAGTTGAAAGGGTAAGGGATGCAAAAGAGTTAATATGCCCAAAACAATCGTTGGAAAAACAAGTGTTCAAATGAGGGTTGGGATGAAGTTGAAGCTTATTGAAAAAAATATTATTTTTTTATTTTTTTCCGGAATAGTTGGCAAGTTTTAGCCAGTTTAATGTGGATCTAAGTGGGGAACTTCAGAATAACCTATAAACAAATGATTGGTGGATTTCCATTAACCTTTAAACAAAATGGGCCAAAGTATCCAAACATCAAATTGTTTGTTTTTTTCATGTCTTTTTTTCTTTTGCCACCGTTAGCATGGGTCAACATGTATCAACACACTGTAAAATGTTTGGCTGTAAAATTACAGTAAATTACTGGCTACTAGTTGCATGGATTTCACAGTAATGTACTGTAAATATTTCACAGTAATTGACTGTAAATATTTCACAGTAATTGACTGTAAATATTTCACAGTAATTTACTGTAGATATTTTACAGTAAATTAGAATAAAAGTACAACTAAATACTGTGACTTTACAGTTGCCATGCCCATGGAATTACTGTGATATAGCAGTACAGAGCTGTGGTATTATGGTACCTTGCTGTACATAAATTACAGTAATTACCTGTATGTTCACACTATTACTGTAGAAGTAATGCAACACAGTAGCCAGTAATTTACTGTAAATATACAAATCTAAATAATACGATAATATATTGTAAATTTGACTGGGATTGTACCATAACTACACAATTCAATCAGCTCAATCAACAAAGAAAAACAAAGAAAATGCCCATTTTAACTTTTTATTACTCCATTGAAGTGCAAAGTACATTTCACAGTGTCTTGGACATGTTGTTACGGCCCCAACCTCTACTCCGCGGTATGGCTCGTGCTGAGACCCGCAACATGAAAGAATACACGCAATAACCGGTAACGAGCATTTATTGATAATCAGCCGTTTGCTCACACAAGCGAAATGGGAAACAAAAAGAGGTCTGGAGGAGTGGCCAAAAGAAACAAACAGAAGGAGGGAACCCGAGCCAGCCACACCACGGGCCGTAGGACCCAGAGCTCCCCCGCCTAACCAGAAATAAAATATAAACCCTATGGGAAACAAAATAAAGCCGCGAAAACTGGACTACCAGGTCCTCCAGGCTAAACATAAACACATCTGCAAAAATTTGGCCTACAGCTCAAAATGGCAAAGAGGTATTCTAAGGACAGTGTCTCCGGCGTTAGGATAGGCGAGACATCCTTCTCCTCCAGCTTCTCTTTATATATACACACGGCTGAGTAGAATTTGGAACACCTGGGCAGAGGCAGAGCCAGGGGCAGACCAGGTGCACCTGGGCAGAGGCGGAAACAGAAAACAAGGAGGGGAGCACTTAACACATGTCTACACAGACATCCACTCAAAGTCAACCATTTTTCTGAAGAATGTGCTGACATGGGGGTTTAAATTGCCATGCCTCTTTTTGGCTTTCGAGTCCATCTCAGGATTAATGCCCAGGAAGCACCTGAAAACAATAAGCCAAGACAACTATTTCAATTTTACATAGATGTATATGTTGCCTCATTTATTTTAAGGCACATGCAGTGGTGCCCCTTTCAATTTAAGTAAAACCTGCACCAAAGAAATACATTTGTATTTAAAGCTAAGCAAGAGCGATAAAAGCAAGAAAATCACTTAATTTGTTGTGTTATCACAGAGGATGGTCTGAATACAGTATTGTACTGTGAAATAATACAGTAACATGTTGTGAAATCCTGGTAATCATTGATCCTGTACATTCACAGTAATTAACTGTGCCTGCATTGATTTCACTGTGAAATTCTAAATTACAGTGTTATATTGTGAACATTACAGGTAAAGACTGTACAGTGGTAAAACAGTAATTTATTGTAAAATATTACAGCTAAATATTGTGAAATCATGGTAATATTTTACAGTGCACCTCACTGCAGTTTAATTAAGAAGTAACATCCACCCTTCACTTCCTGGTTTCAGTCACTGATTCATTCAATTAAACTTAATTAATCCGCCCTTTTCTTCCTCTTCTTTGTTATCGTCAGCAGATTGTAGGGAAACAATTCAAACACAGACATGAACAGAGAGAAAGGAAAGAGAAATGGCGTAGAGAGAGGAGAAGCTCACTGGTTGGCAGATCTGTTAGGAAATCTGTGAGTAGTTGAAGCGTTGTTGGCTTGATCCCCAGCGCCTGACCGTGCCCACTACAACGTTTTGAATTATAATGAAACTCCTGAGGGATATGTTTGATATTCCTCGCCAAAGGAGGCTTAATTATTAACAGGTTTCATAAGCGTAAGCCATTAATAAACAACATCTCCCTTCCTGACTGTCAAGCAACCTGTCAATAAACATCTTTAATGATGCATTTAAGGCTTAGTTAACCAGGGAAGCGTTTTAAATCTGGTTCACCACATTTAGAATTATTTTCTTATTTCAGGTTGTCAGATGTTTTGCTGATGGTTGCCTGAGCCAAGGCTGTATTGTTACCATCCCACCACCACTGCATGACTTCCATGGCTGCCTAAGTGAGTGAGGACTCAGTATGACACCACACTATCATTACCAGGTGTTGGTAATGTACTTCAGAGTAAATCTATAAATTCACTCTATTGAGAACAAGAATAAAGGGAAGGGAAGAGTGTCGAAAGGAGAGGAAAGAGGATATGAGAGGAAAGGAAAGGAAAGGAAAAAAGAAGGGAGAAGGGAGAAGAGGTGAGAGTAAAAGTACAGAAACAAGAGAGTAGAAGAGGAGCAAAGGGAGTATGTGACCATTATCTAATTAAAGAGAAGGGATAAGGAAAGAAGAGTAGAAAGGAAGGGGGACATCAAATGAAAAGAGTTACAGAGAGTATGGGCCCTTTGTAAGTTTCACCGCCCAGGGCTACACTCTCAAGCATCCTTGCTGACGTGGCTCTTGCCCTCCCACCTCCTCTTCCTTCTCTCAGTCTCCACTCCCCCTCTTTAATCCCTCCCATAGGCAGGGACATGTAGATGATGGGATGTATGGATTGATTACTTTCTCTCCTCATCCCGTCTCATCACCCCAACAATGCGTGAGAAGAAAGCATGTGGCTCTTTGCCTCACATTTGCGAGTGTGTGTCAGGGTCTCTATGGAGATTGTGTGTTTCTCTGTGTCAGCGTCCCAGAAAAGGCGGACCTCAGGGAGTTGTGCTCCACTTTCCCTCCTTTATTAATTCACCCTTCGCTCCCACTGTGTTTGCCAGGATGGACGGGATGGAAGGAGAGAGAGAAGGAGGGTGTAAGAGAAAAAAGGAAAATAAGTGAAAGAGTTAAAAAGAGAGACGAGACACTCATTTTAGTTTTTTCTCTCATTCATTAAATACAGTTTATCAAGTCAAAAAAGGAATGGTTTACTTTGTGTTCGGACTTTTATACCCACTGAACATTTTGGTTATTTTAAAAGAAAGCCAATTGCACCACCAATCAGTTATGACATCCAAAAGGAGGCACTGGCTTTGTTTCACAGATAAGAACAGGGTGAGGCGGCCAACAGACTGTGGGTGGGCAGGGGAGTCAGTTCTCTGAGAGAAAAATAGTCTGCAGGAGCTTTTTGAAACTGGGGAGGACCACAGGACAATTTCCTTCCATTCATTTGTCTTATTCAGTGTAAAATCTCTGAAGCATTGAGGAGGTTTTGAAGAAAGGATGATGCTTTCTTCTCTGCCGTACTCCAGCTCTGTCAAAATGCAATGGCTTGTTAATTGATTTTATTTGAAAACTGATTTGTTTATGAGGGATTTCATATTTACCTGCAGGGGTAAACGTATGTCTCTAAAGGCTTAATCTGAGCCCTGTTAATATACAGCCTTTTACCCTTTGATTGCATTAATTGTTCACAAATGCAAAGTGTTAGTTCAGAAAGCACAGTCAGAAATCTCAGCCTATTACTGTCACATTACTATGACATACTGTATCACTGTCTGACGCGTTCACCTTGTGGAACATCGTAGATCATTATTACAATTAATGTTTTCGTAGCTCAACATTAAACCCTCAGCAAAAACCACATAACTATGGCACTACACTTACTGACTTACTACATTCTATATAGTTAAAACAATTGGACAAATACAAAAATTGGTACCGAGGTGAGCTGATTCAGCTCAAAACACATTTTCAGACTGATCGATATCATTTGACATTCTGCACTAACCAATGCCTGGGAGAACATTTGTATTTTGAAACTGCAGCTGGGCCCATTTTCCAATTTGTATTATATTCTGTGCTACTAGTCACTAGAAGAAGGATCCCTCTCTTTTTCTCCTGCCATACAAACTGGCTCACAGTGTTAAATTGGGCGGAAATACACTCAGTTTTAATAAATGATAAGGATGATGTATCACAAGTTTAACAGAAACTCTAACTCTCACCTAACATACTCCAGGCAATGTCGCAAAGTGCTTCAAATCACAAGGTTAACCAGCATGAATTTAAAAGTTCAGCACTCAAAAAATCAAATCAATCAAAATCAAACTCAAATGTCTTGCCAGATTTAAAATTATTTTAATTAAAGGAAAAGTATTGTACCTAAGTCACAAACATAAAAACACATTGGGGTAAATGTGTAATTTTACAAAACACTTATTGTAGTTACAAATCCACACATTGTTTTTTACGAGAGATAGTACCTCAATAAGTCCATCACTGTGATACTTCCTGTTGAAGCCTACTATTATAACATTAAATATGAAGATAATATGAATATCAAAAATGATGGAAACATTTCAAAGTTGTATGAAAACAGTTGATGCCATAAGTCAAGCTAATTAGATAAATAACTGGGCTCACTCAAGCATTCAAAGATATCTCTCGTGCAAACCCGCTTCAAATAAACATCCACCAGCTGGAGGGATGAAGACAGCTGAGCTTGTGAGTCATGTACATCAACTTCATTCCAGCTGGTATGATTGGCTGAAAAGAGTGAGAAGAGATGCGTAAATATAGAAAAATAATTGATTTAGAAATTCATTTAAATGATAGAGCAGACTAAAACTACTTCTTGTAAGCATCACTAAATGGTCATCTTATTGTACATTATGATTATACTGTAGATTGTGCAGTGGCACAATCAGCATCTGGCTACGGTGATTCATTATCATAGACTGCTTATACAATACATTACCAACAAGTGATAATAAAGGAAATGGGTGGTAACTGAGTCATTAACCTAGAAAGAGTGAGAGTATATTTTTGGCTGCAAGGAGGCTTTTGTTTTGAAAGGGGAAGAATGATTGACAAGTGTGGAATTGCATGTTGGAAAATAGAAGCTGAGAATAAACTCTGTCTTGACAATACAGTATATTTATAAACAATACTTGTATGTGTGCTGGTATCTAGGCCTCTCTCTCAAAACATAATGATACATTCGACTCAGGCCTTTGTCTCCATAACGAACCTCTCTATGACTCATGCATCGCCATGGTGACGAACATCCCCACATTATTGGATGTCATTTGGATTGTTTGGACAGACAAACTGACACAAATGCAGGCAGAAGGCTGCTGTTATCTCACTGATGGTTCTCACTGTTCATCGCAGCTTCTGTGAAAAATATTTTGTACATTACCGAGCAATTCTTCCATTTAATTTGTGGTCTCTAGAGATTTATTGAGGTGTTAATCGACTGTAAACAAGGAAGAATGATGCAGAGGTTTTGTGTTGAGGGCACAAGAAGTCACAGTGCTCCTCACATTAGTCACCATGTGTGAAGGGAAACAAGATGTGTGTAGTTTGTGTTGTAGCTCACATTAAACTTATGTAAATAGTCTCGCTTTGAGAACATTCTTAATATGAATCCATTTAAACTCTTTTAGAGGCACTTTGCATAACTGTTGGTGAGTTTTCAACTACCACTGTCATATCCAGAGCGCATGTGTGTGTACGTGTGCTCATGCCTGCACTGAAAAAATTGCAATATTTGTGAAACCCCTAACCATTTTAATATATTCAGTTAATAAACAATGCAATATTTAAAATACAATTGACGATTACGTTGTAAATATAAGACACCTTAAATAAGACATCTTATAAGTGGTAAAAACTCAAAGTAATGTTAAACTAGAAAATGCATTTCCTGCTGAAAATGTGTGCGAATGCTGTAAACTGTGTATATTTGTTGCTGAATTTAGCTGAAAATGCAGAAAAAGCTGCATATGTTATTAGTTGAATGGTCTCTGTAGCTGCTTTTAGCTACAAAAACCAAGTAAGTGTGTTGCTGAACTTAGCGGAGAAATGCAGAAAAGTGAAATGATTTGAATCAAAATTGTTACAGCTCAAATGCATTGCAATGACTTTGTTGAAAACTTGAAAGTGAACTGTCAAACTGGAAGAGTAGGAAAAATATTGAATAAGCTTAATATTTAATAGAAAATGTTTAAAAAAGGTATAAACAACTAAATCTATAGCCTAAATGTCCTGAAATAGCTGAATAGTTTAAGAGTTGAATGGTTTCTGTAGCTGAAAGTAGGCTGAAGGAGTTAGATATTAAATGTAAGTAGTAGTGAATGAATGTGTATTAAGAAGAGAAAAGAAAGTAAAAACGCTTTGAAAAGCAGCAGAATATTTTAACTGCAAACATTTGAACTAAAACCATACGTCACCAATAATGTATAACATATGTGGAACATGTTGAAGTCAGTATTAAGTCTCCATCAGACAGAAAATAATATTTGTGCTTGAGGTGACGACGTTATCAAACCCCTGTGTGTGTAAGCCCAGAGCTCAAAGGTTACCATGGTGACGACGTTATCAAACACCTGTGTGTGTTAGAGCCCAGAGATCAAAGGTTACCATGGTGATGTGCAGTGATCAGTGAGAGGAGAGCCTTTCCATTGTTCTGAATGAGAGATAAACCTCTTACATTTCTAACTATAGTTTAAAAACGGTAGCTGCTATCGGTAAAATGTCAATGCGTGGAGGATGTCAGGACCCTGACGAGCATCTGAGTCTGCTTTTTGTGTACTTTCGGGTCAATAATGTGGCATTTTTGGCAGATTTACTAAAGGTGTGCAGCTGCTGCTCTGAGGAAAGATCAGGCTGAATTTACAATGGGTCTTAATGGAGACATGTTGAAAGTTCTTGTCACTTCATGCCCTCAAGAGACATTTTGTTTAAATGTTCGGCTTAATCTTGTTTTATTTTTCAATGTAGGAGAGGTTTTCCTACGTTTTTCATGAAAAATGATGTCCAAGGAGTATAGGGTTTGGGAATTATGGCAGGTTTAAAAAAAGTTTTTACGGCGAATTTCAAGCTCTCCTCCACTCTAGCTGTGACATCACGCACTCTAAGCCTTAACGAGCTGCGCAATACACACTAATGTTAAAATCTGAAGAAGGCCTCTTTACCAACCTCCAAACTAAGTTAAATTCGGTCTATATGCTGTAAAATGTATTATCTCTTCGATTTACACACGGCATCTATTGCACGTCTGTCCGTGCTGGGAGAGGGATCCCTCCTCTGTTGCTCTCCCTGAGGTTTCTCCCATTTTTCCCCTTAAACTGTGGGTTTTCTCTGGAAGTTTTTCCTTGTACGATGTGAGGGTCTAAGGATAGAGGGTGTCGTTTTTCTCATACTGATATTCTGAACAATCTGTGCTGTTGTATTTGCTGTAAAGTGTCTCTACTGTAGGCTATTTTTATTTTATGTACAGCACTTTGGCTCGACCAAAAATCGTTTATAAATGTGCTATATAAATAAAACTTGATTTGATTTGATTTGAAATATCTCAAAAAGTGTAAAAGATATCAAATATCTGAATACAATTTTAATAGCTGAATGTTTTGTGATCATTTTAAAGTTTGAATGAAGTCTCTAGCTGAAGGTATGTGGAAGGAGTATAGCATTTGGCGCATAGTATAGGTAAAAGAGGATTTGAAGGTACAGGTACTATGTAACAAAATGATTTCTCTGCATTTGACCCATCCTAGTGTTAGGAGCAGTGGGCTGCCATTATGAACGGCGCCCGGGGAGCAGTGTAGGCAACGGTGCCTTGCTCACGGACACCTCTGTAGCACTTGGTCTTGCCGAGACTTGCCACCACCGCCCTAGCTGAAAGTATGCTGAAGTTATTGAGAGGCAAACTTTGGGTTGAAATAATAATAAGAAGAAGATGCGGAAGAATAAAGATTAGAAGAACTATAGTGGAATTCTGTAAACAGCATTTGCACTAATTACAAATGTAAATTACTAAATGATATATGCTCACAATATGACGTCCAGCCCAATAAAAAAAGAAGTAACTTTGCATTTCATTTAATGTTAAAAAATAAAAAATTCTGAGGAAAAATTGTGAAACATTATGATTAATTTAGGTATTATTATTATTATTAACATTTAGATTGACTTTTAGTGTAACAGACCCAGACAAGGCTTATATTCGCAATGATAACTCAGTGTTAGATCTATAAATAATAGAAAACGATCATAGTCTAAGGAGTGTGCTAACAGAAGACTGATAATAGAAATCACACGATGCAGGGGCAGAAAATCAGTCGTAAAATATTTTATTCCACTCTTTAATAAAGCTGCGATCGTCTTCCTTCAGTGCCAAGAAATACCCTTAGTTATTATGTGACAAAGCATCAACCCGAGATTGTAGAACTGAGATTTTATGCATGCTTAATTTGAGCTGATTGTGTTAATGAAGATGAGAGACAAGTATTTTCTATTTTAAGTGACAAAGGAAAGTGGGTTCAAGTCATCACAAAGCACAAAGCTTTTAGTTTGGGGGTTGCTAAATTATAATATATCAAGATTGGTACTGTTAATGTTTTGACAGTTCACTAGACTTTGTTTTTGTTTCCATAAATAAAAAGTGTTTAATTCCTGCAAAATTTGACTCTGTTGGTGTCTGTGTTTATACATGTTTGTCAAAGAGAATGCTATCTCCAAGCACCATTGCTAAAGTAGCATTACAGAAATGTAAAACGGTGGCCTGAAATGGAAAAACAATTCAATTAGGTAACTGGAAAGTTGAAATGTTCTATTCCAATCTTTATTCCAGACTCAAGGTCCATATCACATACAAAAAGACAAAACACACATCAATAAATAAGATAAAAAGCTAAACACAAAACAGATGGATAGACTATATTTAAAGTTGTAATAAATGTGGAAACAATGGATTTTACAGTTGTTTGTTCCAACCATGGTTCCAACATAAGCTGCTAGCGTTAGCATGTCCAGTTTACTAGCTTACTGCCTACAGTCGCGTAAAAGTGAAATTGAGCAGCTGTGTGTTTTTCAATAAGTATGTTTTATACTATTGGGTATGGTATTTGTACCACCTAACAAAAAAAAAATTAGGAGATGGTGTTTTCAACCTAGTATCATATGTTTGTCTGAAGTAGCCAGCTAGCTCCAGCTGGTAAAAATCGTTTTGAGCCAGTTGCCATTCTAGCCAACTGTCTACAGGTCGATGGCTCGTTTTTGACTGTCTCTGTCTTAATTCAGGAATTTCAATTGATTCGCCAAATCAGCCCCTTTGTAAACTGCTCTTGTGTCAAGGTAGAACGCCAAGCCTGAAACAACTATAACGAAATGTGTTTTTTTCTTCTTTATAGGCCTACTTTGTTTGCACAGGAAACATACATGAAGACGGCACAAGAAGATTCCTCGAGAAGACTGCTCCTGACCACTTAACCAAACAATATTTGCCCAAACATGTCCAGCAGAGTTTGGTACCCATAAGGCCTTGTATGGGCCAAGTGGGTGGGGTTACAAGGAAGCAGAGATGAACCTGACCAACCACAGGCCGTCACCCGGAAATATAAGCTCCACCCACCACTGATCTTCAGGGTGACTGACAGCTGGACCAACGCCTCATACACCGGCATCTGAACTTTCATTGGCCCAAAGTACAGGTAAGAAAGGAGGGCGATATTCTGTATAGTCCGTTCTTAGAGCTGTTTTTGTCACTATTAGCTGTTCCTAATTATCACCCTGATTATAGAGCTGGAGGAGGGGTGTTGAACATGGGAGCTGAAGGGGGAGGAGGTGAGGAAGATGAGGTGTGGGAGGGAGAGACTAGGGTGAAAGGATTGAGAGGTTCAAGATAGAAAGGCAAATGATTACATAATGTTAACCACATAAAGAAAAAATGTGCGTGAGAGGAGGAATCTTGACAAACATGAACATAAACTACTGGCTGCCGAACTCGGTCTCTTTCCTCATTCTGTCTTTTGCATGCCTTTGTCATCTGTATTCAGTTATAAATAATTGTAATAATAGCATAAACTTTCAGTGTGTCCTCGAAGTATTTGTGGTCTTGCACTCGGTTGTACACACAGAAGTGTTTGAAAGTAATTGTGTGAATAGTGAATCAAGCATAAGAGAAAAGTTCAAACCCTGCATACTTTCTTACCTCTGCACCTGCATGCAAAATTGTTGTCTGAATTGGGAGTGATTGTCAGGTTTTGGAAAGAAACAGTCCTTTCAAATCAGATTTTGGACAGGTGTGGAGGTTACTGTTATGGCAGGAAAAAGTATCACCAATTGATGAACAACTGTTTATAAGCAATTCACAGTAAAAAAAACAACAAGTGAGTAAAATACAAAGAAGTCGGCCTACTAAGTGTGTTTAGAAAATTATATATTTGCATATTGTGGCACAAGTTTAAGCCCATCCGCGTTAAGATTCTCTTACTGCCACCTATAGAGAACCGCAGTGATGCATCCTAAAACCTAAGCATTTTTACCACATCCAGTTCCTTCGATAAAAAGCAATGCAATTTCTCCATAGGATTTTGGAAAATAGCTCCAAATAAGGTCTGTGTTTGACACAAATTGAAGAGACAGATCACGTTTTGTTCTACGACATTAAATACATCAGCAGTGATTTTTGAAGAGTTTACGTGTCTGAAAAACGATGGTTGTTAACAAGTGGCTGAATAGGACTACAGAAGTTGTGCAGGCCGTTTTACGTCATTACACCGAACACGTAAAACACTCCCGCTAAGTTTGTTTGCCCTGTTCTGCTTGAAAGCAAGTACCTGCCTCCTGCAAACTGTTCAAACAAACACTTCAACTTGTACCATTTACAATCTGTATGTTTGAATATGGATCTTAAGTTGGCGTGACGTTGAAGCAGCGACCCTGCTGTAGTTCCTTTATAGCATAACGTTAGCATTTTGCTTCTTGCTACTAGATTTATGCTTCGAAAATTATAAAAGTAGGATAGACATGTGGAGATTATCCAGCTGAACAAAATGTGATCCGTCTCTTAAATGTGTGTCAACCCCAGACCTTATTTCGAGCTATTTTCCAAAATCCTATGGAGAAATTGCATTGCGTTTTTGACGAAGGAACCGGAAGGAGTTTACATCCGGGTTTTAGGACGCGTCACTGCGGTTCTAGCTTAATGTTGCTGTTTACAGCCTCCTAAAGCTTTAAATATGAAGTATGAGGTGTACTGTATTTAAAGGTAAAGCTCCTCTTACTTTACAGACAAAGTACTCCCAGTTGCTGTTAAGAACCAATATCCAAAACACAATCAAGCTCTGCCTCTGGTCTGAACACCTTCAGAATATTGTACCAGCAACACATTAAACTAATATGGCTTGTGATGAGTAGTTTTGTTGGCACTAACTGATCACAGAAAACCTAATTAACCAATAATCACGGAAATGTTTCAAATAACAGATAATACTCCAACAAGGACAAGAAAAGATCAAAATACCTGGATGTTACAATGTAAAACAAAACTGCTTTAGAGCTGTGCCAATAGTGGTTGCTACTAGCAACACACATTGCACAACAGGGTTTCTAGCCACCCACAGAAAAACTGCAAAGTACTCTTGGTTGTCCAATTAATGGAAATCATGTTCCTATGTAATTTGAATGAATCACTAAGCTGCTATTGGAACTTGATAATAAACAGCACAAACACACAGGTAGTGTACTGACAGGGAAACTGCAGCTGTGGCAGCTGGCAGATCTGCTTTGTTTTACCACACGAGCCACTGAGGTACAGGATAAGCTGTGAAAACAATACGTTGATGCTGAAACAATGTGTGCTGCTATCTGTTGTTTGGAACTTTATTTGATTCAAATCTGATTGTATTACCAATAACACATTTTCTGCATTGTGTCACTTGAACCAATGCTGAGGCTATCACATTTCTGGTGATCACATTTATAATTGTTGTATATAATGTGTGCCAAGAGGAGAGTAGTCCACCCTGGGAGAATGGGTCTCATCTCCTGAATGTGTTCATTTGAATTTCAATGCAATCTGCCAACTCTTTTTTGTTGTTATTTTCCTTATTGGAAGCTTGGGCAGTATTTTTTGGTGTGAAGGTGGTACATTTTCTTGATGCAAGTGTTTATTTTAGGTTTGGAGTGAAAGATCCCTCTCAGAAGATTAAATAATTACTTAAAAAACATGAAAAATAACTTTTGATAGACTTGATTATGAGCTTACATTATTATAGCATGTACATGTTGCTCAGGATTTAAAAACATTTCTAGTGAAGGACCTTGAATGATGAAGACTATCATAAGATCTTCTACTGATGGGCATGTGTGTACTAAATCAGAAATGTTATGTTACGCTTGTGGATAGACTTTCTTATTAAGTTCCAAATGTGTGACGTGGGAAATGAGTTTATTGCTCATGGGGTATATCGACAGAGTGTGTCACCAGTAAGATCTGATTATTTCCCATCTTGCTTCTTCCACATCCTTCAGAGGCGGTTTTTATTTCCTGGTGAACTACTGATCTTCCCTATTTAACTCTAAATTAAACCCTGCATAAGTATGCAGTACTGTCATGATCTTTCTGGCACACAGCAAGGACTTAAAGCAAGTATAAATGTGATCTACGATACTATATGTATCACTAAAACACTCTGTATGTGTGCGTTTTTTAGTGGGTTTCTGTGTGGGCGTACATGGGCCGAGTTAAGAGTAGCTACCTCATTGTGTTTCTCTCTCTATATCTCTCTGTCTACTGTTGCCATGGAAACATACTCTTTTCTGTTCGCTGAGTCAGGAAAAAAGAGGGTGTAATTTAACTGGGGTAGTCTTATCAGAATCACTAGGTGGCATCTCAGGCACGTCTACTAAACAGCACACCAGTTTGGGACTACACATTACATTTAATAAACTGAATGAAGCGTCCAGTTGGATCTCCTCTAAACTAACCACTGTAGCTCCTATGGAAATGCAGAACTGTTTTAGCATCCTTTATCTATTTTATTTTTTATTTTAAGTTGTTAAGGTGAAAAAAAAGAAAGGGGCACTTGATCTTCCAGGAACACTTCTTCTTTCTAGGAAAAAGTCCATTTCCAGGAGTGACCTTGTTTGCCCCTGCGGTCAAAATGAAGTCATCATAAATGTTTCAACAGCCCTGCTTTTCCAGGCATCATATAGGATTTATTTAAATCTATATCCCACTGGCCTACACCAAAGATGAATCCATCACTGTTTAATGTACCGACCGTGTGATGTAAATCCAGGGAATTAAAGGGATAGGTCCACATTTGCTGAATACATTTACTTGTCTTCTTTCCCAGAGTGAGATGAGTTATGTTTTAGAAGCTAATTTGTTTATATTTAGTCCTGTTTAGAATATCCATGTTAGTTTTTGTTATAAGTTTTCTTTTAGTAAAGTAAAGTCTCGAAATATAATCTTATCCCAGTCAAAGACAACTATTTTAGTGTAGATGTAGAACTGAAGTCTTTTTTTAGTCAGCAAATTATAGTGATCATTTCAGTCGATGTAGTCTAGCCAAATGATCTCCTTGTTTGTTTCTCTCTAGCCACGTTGTTTAACTTGAGTAAGTAGGTTACTTCGAGTGCTTATTGTGTTCTGAGGCTGTAGTCCTGACATGGGACATGCAGCAGAACTACATTTCACAGAAATCTGGTATTATTGCAGGATCATATAGTCACAGTTAGTGTTAAACTACTTTGGTGCAGATGTTAATCATGGAAAAAGGTTCTTGACAAACTCATAGTTTTCTTTAACAATATTAACACTGAGAGAGGACATAGCAGGATTTTCGAAAAACACATAAAGAGCAGGTTATGTGCTTTTAACGTGTTCCTGTTTATTCTTTACACACTGCTAAAACTAATGAGGCGTAACAGCCATACACTACATTCTCCATAAAGGTTATACTGTAAGGTTTTGTTTTGAACTGTTTCAGAGAGGTGCTAATTCATTTTCTAGGAGGCCGTTTGTAGTGAGTTGTATTGTACTGGCATGTGTTTATTTCTATTTATATCAATGAGTCTAGGTTAAATAGCACAAACACCTTTATTTTGTTCATCTTACCACACAAATATTTACAAGCATACGACTACCTTATCCAATTAATAATTTGTTCTAGATTTAAGAAACTCTGCAGGGTGTGTGCAAGATAATGTATGTAATATTTGTATTTTTTGGACAAAGTGCTTCTATAAATAGCTCTTTTAGGAGTCATTTCATTTCAAACCTTTATTTAACGAGATTGGTTCCATTGAGATCATAGATCTCTTTTTCAAGGGAGACCTGCAGCATATAGGTTCCACATGAAACATAAAACAATAAAGGACATCATACATTATATTTACAGGATACATTTACATAGTTATAGACATTTACAAGTGCCCATAGTATCAACGAGCATTTCATTTAGCCTAGCTTTAAAGACATGCAGAGGAATGAGATTGCTCAGTTTCAATTCTTGCTGAAGACTGTTCCAAGCAAGTGGAGCTGTGCACATAAAAGCTGTCTTACCTAAGACAGTCCTTGCTCTTGGCACATCTAACAATACTACATCATGCGATCTCAGACAATAGCTGCTTACAACTCTCTGTGTTATCAGAGAGCAGATATAATACAGGAGTTTACCCAACAAAGCTTTATAAATAAACGTGTACCAATGACTGAGCCTCTTTACAGTAAGTGATGGCAAACCTGCCTTGGCATACAGGGTACAGTGATGAGTAAGTGCTTTACAATTTGTGACAAATCTCAGTGCGCTGTGATAGGCGGCATCTAACTTGTTCAGGCAATAGGCAGGTGCATTCATATATAACAAATCACCATAGTTCAGCACAGGTAAAAAGGTCACAGTGACTAGCCTTTTCCTGGCCTCAAGCGAGAAACAGGACTTGTTTCTGAAAAGAAACCTAGCCTAACCCTCAGCTTTTCAAGCAGGTTATTGACATGAAGTTTAAAAGTAAGACAATCATCAAGCCAGATACCAAGGTATTTATAACAGGTAACCACTTCAAGTACTTGTCCTTGCATAGTAACAATATCTAAAACAGGCTCTGGTGTCTTTTTAGCTTTTGAAAATAGCATTACCTTGGTTTTATCAACATTTAAAAGAAGCTTAAGCTCAGAGAGCTGAGTCTGAATAATGTTAAAAACAGCCTGTAATTTAACACCAGCCTCCTTAATGGAGGGACCTGCACAGTACATCACGGTATCGTCCGCATTGAAATGTAAAGTAGCTTCATTCACATTTTCACCTAAACTGTTGATATATATATGGAGAATAAAAGTGGACCTAAAACAGAACCTTGAGGAACACCATTAGCTATGTTTAACCACTCAGAAGACAGCCCATCAAAGTGAACACATTGGGACCTTTCAGAGAGGTAGTTCACAAACCACCCTACTGCATGGCTGGACATGCCTATACTGACCAGCCTCTGCTTTAAAATGCGATGATCGACGGTATCAAACGCTTTGGAAAGGTCAATAAATAGAGCTGCACAACTCTGCCTATTATCTAAAATACTCGTAATGTCATTCACCACTTTCATTGTCGCAGTGATGGTGCTGTGTTGCTTTCTGAAGCCTGACTGATGTTTAGACAGGATATCATTTTCACATAAAAACTCCTTTACTTCTTCACTCACTAGGCGTTCGAGCACCTTCGCCAGAACTGACAATTTAGAGATTGGCCTATAGTTATTTAAAATAGTTGCCTCCCCTCCTTTTAGCAAAGGCAAGACATAAGCTGACTTCCATACTTTTGGAATTGCATTTGTGCTGAGGGAGAGGTTAAAAAGAGTAGTGAGAGGAGGAGCAATAAAATCTGCAGGCAGCTATCTTTAAAAAGAAAGGTTCTACGTTGTCCGGGCCAGCCGGTTTCTTAGGATCTAACTTGGTTAAGGCTTCATGAACAACATTAACAGTAAAAGGAGTACAACTGAAAGGGTTTTCCAGACCACATTGTTCAGAGTCACGGAGTGCTATTAGCTTTGTGATTACAGTTTCTTCTCCATGGAAGAGGACAGTTGAGCAAGAAAGAATATTTGGGCAAGAGAGAACATTTGGGCAAGTCAATAGTAATTGAAGCGATTGCAAATGAATCCCATGGGACTGTATCTTCAGTCTGAGCTGAACTGAACAGAGCTAATGGCCTTTGTGAACAACTCCAGTGCGATTTACTCCTGGGGCCACATTACATGAACATCCAAATGAGAAAATCCTATCTTAATCCCATTTAAGAAAGCAATTTGGAGTTTTTTTCCCGAGACAGAAGAAGTGTGGCTGAATGCATTGTCTGTTGTCAATCATGGTGTTATAATGCAATCTGTAAATCACATAAATCTGCTGCAGAGCCAACAGTTAACTTCATCTGATAGCATGATTCAAGATTGACTTCTCCCTGAAGTTTTGTGCACTATTCACTGTTTTGTCAGGAATCTCAAAGTCCTGACTTGCTTCATATTGCACACATCTTCAAAATGCGACAAAAAACTTATTTTTTGAAACTGGAATGTGTAGAAGTTTGCAGAGCTGTGAGATAAGTCCATTATGACGACCAAGCCACAATTCTCTCTCGAATGGTTTAGTAATTTCTCAGAGCATAGTTTCAGGAAGTTGACTTTGGCTTAGTTCCAGTGTAAACTGCAGAAAATACACGATACAACTAAAGACAAATACATACAATATATGCATCCATTTAATTCCTTTTCAAGGTAGTATCCTAATGAATGGGACGCCTATTTCATAGATTTGTGTCACTGTGTAGGCTGGACATGTTTGATGTGGCTCACACAAATTGAATATGTAATTTGATTTAGGCTAGGAAAGGGCGTTAGGTGTAGCATTTGCTATCAAACCGTGATTAAGATAATGTGATTATGCGCTTAGTTAAATCATAATCACATTGGCATATTGTTGTCGCTGAGTGACAGTGGCAAGACAATACATTTTCTGAGACAGGGGCAAACCCTCAAAGCTTATTTAACTGCAGAATCATAAGCAGAGCTAATGCAGGAAAATGAATAGAACATATTTGAGAAGTCCATTAACACGGTGGAGAGGGTACGGACGCAGCGAGGGCTGGAACACAGAGCTGCTTTTTATTTTTGGATAAACTAGTATCATTAAGGGAATTCCCTATTTGGCCAGTTTACAGGCAACTCGTGCCATTTGGAAAGTTCACCGCTGAGAATAAGCGTTATTGGCCCACAATGATTTTGGAGTTTGCCCAAAATATTGAAGGACTTTATTACAGCAGTGATGAAGTACAGTCATGCAAATCACACAAATTGAAGAGACACTTTTATATCTTCGTTCACTTTATTTTATTAGACCAATTCACACATTGCATAGTGCAGGACGTCCAAAGATATTAACAGGAGAATGTGCAAAACAGACAAACTAATAAGGCTTTATTTAAACATTAAAGATTACTTTAAGTTAAGGTCTTCTTTTGAATAAGAAAAAAACATTGGGGTTATCCACAGATAAATATGAAGTCTGACAAAATACTTAACGTCCAATATATTGCATAGTTTATTTTGGCACTTGACAATCACCTTCCCTGAATTTGACTCAGGTGTAACTAAAGTCTGATTTAAACTGGTGACGTGTTAATTAAAGATTACTTTAAGTTAAGGTCTTCTTTTGAATAAAAAAAAAACGTTGGGGTTATCCACAGATAAATATGAAGTCTGACAAAGTACTTAACGTCCAATATATTGCATAGTTTATTTTGGCACTTGACAATCACCTTCCCTGAATTTGACTCAGGTGTAACTAAAGTCTTATTTAAGGGTTGTTTATATTTCATATCATTAATCAGAATCTGCAAAGTAACTCAAATACAAGTAGTGGAGTAAAAATACCAGGTTAACCTCTGAATTGTAGTGGAGTAGAACAAAGTAGTATGCTGCTGTAACAAAAACATTTCCCAACTTGGGATCAATAAAGTACATCTTATCTTATCTTAAGATGATCGATGGCTACTGCCATATTTGCAAATATATGAATTGAACCCGTCCAATTCCAGTTTTGGAAAGTCTGCCGTGGTTCCATTCCATTTCATAGAGCTGTTTTACGCTCAGCGTAACCTTGTCGCACTGCCACTCCAACATCCAATCACAGAGCTTGATGACTAATCACAGGGTTTGTAAAGCAAGGCGGATGTTGTAGTCCCAAACGAACGGGTAGTGTAGTGTCTTCGGAAACTGTAGTGTCTAAATTCCGAAAAAACTATTTGTTTCTCTGAATCGAAGGTTAAAAACACAAAAGCATTGTACACAATTTAAACTAATCAATAATGTGTAATTAACAAGGATAAACTGATGTTTTTTAGTGGATGAGTAATGCAGATATCACTGTGTAATCATTTGACAGTGAGGGGAATATATCCGGTTTTATTATGAAAACTTCGAGACCGGAAAAACTGTTTTCACCCACGCTAACTTTACATGGAAGCTGCATACACGTTATCCTGGCGAGACCTCAAATAATCTTCGTAATATCTATCAAACTATAGATCCTACACATCGACTGGACGTGGATTCTAATGGCG
Source organism: Gymnodraco acuticeps (assembly GCF_902827175.1). Classification (NCBI taxonomy): domain Eukaryota; kingdom Metazoa; phylum Chordata; class Actinopteri; order Perciformes; family Bathydraconidae; genus Gymnodraco; species Gymnodraco acuticeps. Next base: position 871,181 of record NW_022989942.1, on the reverse strand, counting down.
CGTTTCCACTGCAGGCCTCGCTCGGTTTGGTTAGGCCTTATTAGGCCCGGCTCACTTTAATGCTGCGTTTCCATTACAGTTTAGGAACTGGGGCAGTTACTATAGTAACGCAGTGTAGGCGGAGCCGTGACGTCATCTTCAATGAGAGCCCCAGAAAAACAACACAGCCGTTAGCTCTTAGCACTCGGAGCTCACAGCTCTTCATATCTGTTCAGAAACTTGACAAAAGTTAAACAAGTACAAACCACAGACTGCCTGTGTCATGGCGAATACAGTCGCTGTTTTATTTATGTATGTATAGGCCGTTGTTGTGAGTGTGGACGGTCGGAGCATATATAACGTTAGCTTAGCCAAGCTACATTTAGAAAACACGCATTTTAAAAGGGTTTTTCGCCTGCCGTCTGTCTGCAGACTTGTCAAAGCATTAATTCATGGTTTTTACTAACCGGTATCAGTATGTTGTTACTTCGGCATCATTTTGAAACGTGTATTACAATTAATTCACGGTCAAATATGTTCATCTTGTTGTAGTTGTAGCCCCCTTGCCAGCGATTCTCTCTCTAGTTTAGCATACTCAGCCCGACTCAGCCTGGTTGTTCCTGGCCCTAGAACCACGATTTAGTCGGGCCAGAAAAAAGGTGAAAAAGTAGCCCCGGGCCAAAACTAGGCCAAGTGGAAACGCAACCAAAAACGGGCCCCGCACGGCTCGGCACGCTTAAAGCGAGCTACCCGCTGCAGTGGAAACGCGCCATAAGAGTACAATATACACTTCTCGCCAGAAATCGAATCAAAAAAGCATTTTAATGGCAAAACTATTCCATAATTTAGGATTTTCCAGAGAGGGTTATTTGTGAATAAACGTCCCTCCGGAGCGTTTACAATGAACGGGCCGGGAGCATGTTGTTTCTTACACGACCACTAGAGCACGTCTAGTAGTCGTGTAAGAAACAACATACACTTTAAAACGTGTCTCTGGGTCATAATAAGGGCATGAACAATCGGCCTATGTGGTCGTTTTTTGTAGGAGGACAGGCTGTTCGAAGTGACATGATGTGAGTCGTTTTTCTCCAAAGCATTTGCTGCTTATCTTGTGCTACCATAATTGGCCATTGGTGAAGCCCATCGCAACTGTAAGGTATAAGGGAGGAACTGTGACTGAAAAATAATTATGAATACAGTTTTTTCAATAATGTCCACAATGCTGCTAATAACAACTGTTTTTAGAAGCTCATTAGTGATTTTTGTTATTTATGTCATCATTCTAAGGGTGCTTTGTTCACTTATAGTAGTGTTGGGACTTTTGAGGTCATTTCACATTCATTTAATTTAAACTTTGCATAATGGTGTTGATGACTCTCCATTCACATAACAGAACGTACAATTCTGTTATGCCATTTCTAACCTAGCGTATTTCCTAATTTATGATCTCCTTAGTGAAATGTAACACAAAGACGATAACGAGAGCTGTGTGTTGGTAGAGCAGCAGCCTCAGCCTGTGTTTAGGGTGCGTTCAGGCGCAGTAAAAGTGTAGGTCACGAAAAATGGAAGTCAGGACAAGCTGTAATCCCTAAATTCTCATTGTGTATACAAGTATATTGGATAATGGAAGCTTTAACTGGAGTTTTACAATATTTAAAGCTTTCGAAGTACAATTTATTATTGAGGTATTTTTGTCACTTCAGGAAGGTAATGCCCCCAGCCTAGTAATAGTCTTTCCAAATAACCTCCCATACAACCACAAGTTGGCCTTTTTACACTTGTGTTTTTTGGTCAACCCGGTATCATGGCAAGACGTGAACATGTGACAATTTACCATGCTGGGAGACGTGAAGATGTCACGATTTCGTCCCTTCAAACGTGCCAGTTACACGGTATTGTTAACATGGCCCAAATACCCGGAAATGCCAAGCAAATGCTGTACCACGACGGTCGGTTGTTATTGTCAATATTAATATAATAATGATTTATTTTTTAATAGTCACACTCGATTTCGCCGATTTGCTTGTTGTCCCAGCTAGTCGACACCTCTTATACAAATAATAAAATTCAATAACGTGCTTTAACCACTAGGTGTCCCTTTCTATCAGCTTTGCACCGTTATGGTGTAAATACAGCCTATCTACCAATTGGATCAAATATAAAAGTCAGCCGAATTAGTGTTGATACTGCAAGGAGACGTATTGTGTGAAAATACATTTAAGATGTTGTTTAATGGCTGATATATTTATGATCCACTTCACGTTTTCAGTTTTGGCGGCAGTTCTTCCTGTTTGTCTCGAAGTCTTCTCATCAGGGCTCTATAAATAGAGAACTACGGCAGATATGTAATATTTAATGCAGCCGAACCGTGTATTACAATGCCGTTATGTGATGACTTTCAAAGAGAAAAGCAAGCACACTCGGAATAAAGTATTATTTCTAAAAATATGTTCGGATTTCGCATCGCATAAACATCATATCCCAACGTGCATTGCGGCTAAAACAGCCAATAACTGAGCTGAGGATCTTGCCTACGTCTGTTTCCGGTATTGTTTTTGATGGATATATTTTGTTATACACACAGTTCTTCACATTTACATTTTAATTTACATTTAAGTATTTCGTGAGGCCTTCTAAAATGTTTTTAAATATAACTACGGTTCTAGTTTAAGAGTTTGTAAATTAACATGAAGCCAAGTTGTTGCCTGGCAACGCAATTGCACAACGTCACGTCCATTAATTCCACAACCGCACACATCAATTAACATCGATTTAATACATTAATGTAGCCTTTGTTTCTGCTAAAAGAGGTGTCGACTAGCTGGGGCAACAAGAAAATTGGCGAAATCGAGTGTGACTATTACAAAATAAATCATTATTATATTAATATTGACAATAACAACCGACCGGCGTGGTACAGCATTTGCTTGGCATTTCCGGGTATTTGGGCCATGTTAACAATACCGTGTAACTGGCACGTTTGAAGGGACGAAATCGTGACATGTTCACGTCTCCCAGCATGGTAAATCGTCACATGTCCACGTCTTGCCGTGATACCGGGTTGTTTTTGGTACAGATTAAACAGTCAACCGATAGTGTGTTAAAAAATGAGCACTAGTTTCCAGGTTTAGCGCTAAACTAATCTAGTCTGCTGCTAGCTATAACCTTAAATTGAACAAAAAAATATGAGAGCGGGATTGTTCTTTAAGGTCTCATCATATTGGGTTGCATTGTTGTGCACATAATAACTTGACTTAAAGAATCTACACAGAAGTGTTCCTCCACCTTTTCTCTGTCTGTTTGCTTCTCGGCTGTCTCCTCTTCGTCTCCTCAGCTATCCTTTCTTATCACCGATCACAGTAATTGTCATAGCAACAGAGAGCATACAGTGAAGTGAGAAAGGGAAGAAAGAAAAAAAGAGGGGTGGACAAAAAATGGAAGACAAACTTTAAGGTTGAAATCAGCACTTCATCCATCTCTGCATCACAGCATCTGTCTTTCTCTCTACATCTGTGGTCTTCTTTTTTGTCTTCACATAGATTGGTTTCCTAGATCTTCTCTTGGAGTTTTCATCCTTTCCTTTTACCTATCCCTCCAGCTTTATCTTTAATCCTTCATCCATCCCTCTGTGTCCTGACTTAAGGGCCAATTATACCTTCTGGGTCTGAGAAACATGGTTTATAAATCACACAACTACACTTCCCCCTGTTTGTGTGTGTGTGCTCTATATGCAGCTAGACTCCCCCTCCATTGTAAACAGGGAAGAATGTGATTCTCGCTTGAGGTAAAGTGCTTGTGAGCTACATTATTTACTTGTTGTTGGAGACGTTGTGGGATGATTTAAAGCAGAGAATCAAAGTCACGCAGGATGTCTCCTGACTGGAAGGCTGTCTCATTAAAAGGTGACTTCCATTATTATTTTATCATGTCATTTTAATTTTTTTAAAAGCAAAATCCACTGACATGCATACTTTATATGATATATAAATATTTACAATATATCTATGAAGAACTGTCACCAATTCAGTTTTTAAGAAAGTTGAAAAAAGTTAGTGGACTTTAATAATTGCATGAAATGTACTCTGTGGTGTAGGCTATGAGCTGGATGGGGAGCGAGACAGTGTACAGTATGTGTGTGTGTGTCTCTGTGTTTTAATCTCATTCATATATACATCAGAAGGCAGAAGTGCTGACGCAAGTGTGAGGGAGAGGAGGCAGAAAGTGTGAGATAAAGTGCGAGGAGAAAATAATCTAGAAATGTATCTATCCATCCATCCAGAGTGCTAATAGTGATATGTGGTGTAGACATTAAACATGCAGCACATATATGAATGATGTAGGCATTTAGAAAAGAGGGCAGGATTTTCCTTTCTTCTCTTCCAAATGAATTTTATTAAGGATCAAAGGGCTATAAAATCCTCAAATACAGACCAAAATAACATTGTTAATCCACACTCACCGTGCGCAAATGCATTTATGCTTGCAAGCTTACGTCACAGTGTACCCAGCTCCCTGTTGTGTTTTATTTAATGTTGTGCCGACAACAGTAATGAAACAAAGAAAAGTCTACTGAAATATGATAAAAGTGAAAATCAGCCAAACGGCGGGAAAATGGAGAAATATTAAAACTACAGATAAGTGAAGAAGATATGAGATAGAAACTGGATGATAGAGAAAAGAGGAAAACCTAATTATTGACCTTTGACCACACAAGTAGCTACCCATAATTCATGTGGAGCATGGCCATACTGTGGACAGCTGGCTGAATCTCACAGCTAACCAGGTGCGATATGCATTGGCTTTTAACAATCATAAAGGGTCAGCATTAACAAGACATGCTGAATAGTTAAACATGACATGTTGATGACCACAGGAAATTGTGTGTGAATTACCTACCATTCATCCTGAGTGCAAATTAATTTAGGAGGGTAAATCAGTCTCAACAGTCTTGTAGGTGCTGGGTAGAGAACAAGGGCCAGCCCTCACTTATTTGAATGCACCTATGCCAAACTAAGAATGTCCTTATTTTAAACAGAATGATTAAAACCTTCAATAACTAATTTGCTCCTTGAAAGAGTGTGACATAATCGTATTTGTATTTGAATTGTTGCATTACCTGGAAGTTATCCATGTTAAAATTACTGGAATCAAAATGACAGTTTGGTGAAGAGGAGCACAGATTTGGATCATCATTACTGTAGCTTAGGGTCAGAATGACTGACGCTTCTGTCACCATCCAGTATGAGGAGGTGGTCACTGACTCACTGTGTGCAATCAGCTGTTCCAGATGTTTGACCGGTTGGTTGCTTGTGCAGTTTATGTAATTCTAGTGTGCTGGAGGGGTAACATGAAGGCTGGTTAAGAGGCTTAAACTGGTTTCACCAAGCTGGCCAAGTAAATCACCTCTGCTTTGGGCCTGATTGGGTTTTTAGACTTGGACCAACTTCAGAGTCTTCAAGAGCTGAGGTTGTTTCTTTTTTTGGATCATCTGTTGAAGTGAGCAGTACAGCAAGAACATAACTTCCAAGTATCTCAAACTTAAAACAGGTGTCTGGGATTTGTCTCATTAAGATCTGGTATGTTTCCCAAGAGATGGCACCCAAATTGAAAGCCATACAATTATTTTTTTATTTAACCGGATGAAAACATTGAGACAAAATCTCATTTACAATGCTGACCTGGCCAAGAAGGCAGCAACGTTACACGTTCTTACACATAACACGGACATATAAAATATAGAAAACACAACTAAGTAAACAAAAAGACGAAAAGCAGTCACTACATTGTGCACATTTGGGACAATAAAGGCACATTTCCACTACACGGCCTCGCTCGGTATGACTAGGCCTCGTTAGGCCTTGTTAGGACTGGCTCACTTCATGGCGCATTTCCATTACAGTTTAGGAACTGGGGTAGTATCTATAGTAACGCAGTGTAGGTGGAGCCGTGACGTCATCTTCAATGAGAACTCCAGAAAAACAACATCAGCCGTTAGCTGTTAGCACTCAAGCTCACAGCTCCTCATATCTGTTAGATATAAACTAGACAAAAGTGAAACAAGTACAAACCACAGACTGCCTGTGTCATGGCGAATACAGTCGCTGGTTTATTTATGTCTGTATAGGCCGCTGTTGTGAGTGTGGACGGTCGGAGCATATACAGCGTTAGCTTAGCCGATCTCCATTTAGACAACACGCATTTTAAAAGGGTTTTCACCTGCCGTCTGTCTGCAGACTTGTCAAAGCATTAATTCATGGTTTTTACTAACCGGTATCAGTATGTTGTTACTTCGGCATCATTTTGAAACGTGTATTACAATTAAATCACGGTCAAATATGTTCATCTTGTTGTAGTTGTAGCCCCCTTGTTAGCGATTCTCTCTCCAGTTTAGCATACTCAGTCCGACTCAGCCTGGTTGTTGGCTCGGAAAGAACCTCGAATTTATGGGGCCAGAAAAACTGGGAAATAGTATCCGCTAGCCGGTACTACGCTAAGTGGAAACGCAACCAAAAACGGGCCCCGCACGGCTCGGCACGCTTAAAGCGAGCTCCGCGCTGTAGTGGAAATGTGCCATTAGGTACACTACCTATTACTGCAAGAGCCGCTGGTGGTAAGGACCTCTTCACCTCTATATCTTACCTCTTACCCCTTTCCCTCAACCTATCCTAGGGGAGTGCATTGATGTAGATAAGTTGTGCCTCTTCACCTCTGTTTCTTATTTCTTACCCTCTTCCCGCAACATATCCTAGGGAAGTGCATTGACGTAGACACGTTGTGCCTCTCCACCTCTGTCCCCTACCTCCTAGGGTCAAAGTTCATATGGCTAGGGATTGATGGAATGAGTGGGGAAGTTTGTGAGATATTCACCCTAGCCCTAACCCTTTAGTGAGAATATCTCATGAACTTCCCCACTCAGTCCATCAAGACCCGAGCAGTTATACAGAAGTCCAAGGCAAGGCACGGGCCGGCGGATCTCGGTCAAAGTAATCCCTAACCATATGAACTTTCAACCCAGTCTCATGGCATTTCGTGTTCACCAACACGATTTTTAATCTATTGATTCGTGTTCACCAACACGATTTGCCCCTTTTTTTCGTGTTGCACAGCACGATTTTAAAAGCAATGTATTTCTACTGGTAATGTGTTTCGTGCCTGCAGGCTGCAGCACGTCTTTTTCTCCGGTCGGGTCGAGGAAGACCGGAAGCTGTGTGGTTCATAAAAACATGTTCTTACTCAATATCAAGCCACAGTTATTGCTTTTATTTTAAATCGTATAATTTCGGACTTTTGTTGCCGTCTGTGAGGAAAATAAATGGAGCTCAGAGCCTCAGGATACTGAAATCTGTATTTTTTAAATATTTGTTCCTTCTAATTTGTTATTCTTTTCAAAATAACACACTGTTATTTACTCACCAATAACAGAGAAAAAGACGTGCTGCAGGCACGAAACACATTACCAGTAGAAATACATTGCTTTTAAAATCGTGCTGTGCAACACGAAAAAAAGGGGCAAATCGCGTTGGTGAACACGAATCAATAGATTAAAAATCGTGTTGGTGAACACGAAATGCCGTGAGACTGGGTTGGAACTTTCACCCTAGGAGATAGAGGTAGGGGACAGAGGTGGAGAGGCACAACGTGTCTATGTCAATGTACTCCCCTAGGTTGAGGGAACAGGGTAAGAAATAAGAAACAGAGGTGAAGAGTTAAAGATCATGATTGATTAAAGATAGCCAATGTGGATAGTCTTCTTACACCACAAAGCATAGCAGAATCCTATAATCCCTATAAACAGATTCTTCATAAGCAAATGTTGTTATCTGAAGTGTTATGTAGTCCGTGTAGTATTGACCAATCACAGGCTTTAGTTGAATGCAGGTAAATGGTTCATGTGGATAGCAAAAGAGGTGGAATGCATTGGCCAAAATGCAAAAGTTGAAACCCATCATCTATCTTTCCTTGATTATTTAACGTTTGTTATTTTAAAATTAGCTTGCACACTGGTTACTTGAAATAATCTGGTTGTAGAGTAGATGTTGTCTCTCAACTCCAACTTAAAGGTCCCATATTTTGGTAATTTCTACTGATCATAATTCCATTGTTGAGGTCTACTAGAATAGATTTACATTGTTCAATGTTCCAAAATCACATTGGTTTTCTCATACAGCATCTCTGGATACTATGTGTATTCACTCTCTGTCCTAAACGGCTTGTTGGAGCTCCTGCCCCCCCCGCCCTATGAGCCCACTGTGCTTTGATTGGTCAGCTCGCCCACTCTGTTCTGATTAGTCAGCTGAACATCATTGTTTATGTTTTACAATGGCGTTTGTTAGCAACCAGAAAATGACACCAGTAATGACAAACAGATGAGAATGCTGCGTGGGGTCTGGGTGCCATGTTGGCGGGACGTTGCGGTGCTCGCTGCTCCGCCCTGTGGGGCTCGATGAGCGGACAGTGTGAGGTGGATTACTGGTGTCGTTTCCTGGTTGCTGCGTGGGGTCTGAGCTCTGCTGAGTGAGTGAGTGTGTGTGCGGATTGGTCCATTTGGACCAATTGGTCCATTTGGACTGAGTGACGTCAACCTGCCCCGGAAGAAAAAAATGGAAAAAGAAAAATATACAACGAGGCGTTCTGGGGCAGCATAGACACGTCTTTTCTGTGTTAGAGTTTTACTCGCTACAGGGTGTACTTTGAGGGTTTGTGACTTTGCAGACCGTTTACATGCAGAAAAAGCTACATAACACACAAGGGGACGGGTAATAACCAGAAATGCATATGATAGGACCTTTAAGTCTCGGATCTAAATGTTCTCATGACCAGCGTTCAAAAGAGGACGTTTTTGCCATAACATCTGCTGCTAAACCAAAACCCAGAAATATAACGCCTTGCCCCCAAAAGCTTATCATTGTCATGCCGATAGCCAATGGGTACTAGTATAAAGAATTCTCAGATATCCCTTTAGGCAGCAGTTCCCAATCTTTTTCAACCCAGGGCCCACTTAAGAATCAAAAATGTTTTCGCGGCCCACATTCAACCATAAATAATACGGAGGCTAAATAAAGTTCTGATGAAGACCGCACACGGTTAATAAATCCGACTATTCTTCTGGCTAAAATACATATTTTGAAAAGTCAATCAAGGAGTAATCTTAATTTAAGGTGTTTTGAAGAGTAGATTAAAAATAAAATTTATTTTGAAAAAAATTATTGCCACAAGAAATCAGAGGCTCATCACACCATGAAATGGGAAATAATTAGCTCTAACAAAGAGTGGGATTAAATGAACAATAAGCTTTTATTTTATATGCTTGCCATGTTGTGTTTTTGGTGGTTTTTGGTTTTCAACCTATTTTTGTTTGTGAAATGTTGAAGTGATCCTATACTGTATCTTCATTTCTTCTGTTTTTGTTTTGTTTTTGTCTGATATGGGAATGTCATCTCCTATATGTTATTGTTATGTCCATGTTTGTGTCTTTAGCCTGTACAAAATAACATTTAAATAAAAAATAAATTTGGCGGCCCACTTGCAATGCCTTCGCGGACCACTAGGGGGCCGCGCCCACAGGTTGGGAACCGCTGGCTTAAGGCAATGTCTAAAGTTTGCTGTAAAAAAGGAAGGGTGTACTGTTGATTCAGCCTGGTCTTCGGGTTTTCCTAAAGGACTCAGCTTGTCTTCAGGGCCGTATCCAGGATTACCTAAATACTGAGGTCAAAACATGCTAGGGGGGTTCCCCCCCTAGCATGTTGGATGAATGTAATTAACTTTAGCTCTCTAGCTAGTTTATTCACGCAGTTTATACGGATATACGCGGATATATCCAGTCTCTGATAGTGTTACGTTATTATGAGAGTGCTCTCATACTTGTTTGAATCTGAAATTGTATATATTTATATACATATATATATGTGTGTGTGTGTGTATATGTCTGCATCTGTAGCCTGTTATTGTCTCATTATACTGCACTGTGAATGAATTAAAAGTAAATATATAAGTCATCATGAACACAGTTCTCTCCATCAGACAGTGCTGCTGTGCCTCCTGTCATCATTAACGGACGTCTTTAAAATGACCGCTCAGAGGAGAGGATTTCTAATTTCTCGAACCGCCTGCTGCTTCCCCTCCTCTCTCCTTGGTTCCCCTCCTTAACTCCTTCGCTCGCATCTCCTGTGGGCGGGACTAAGACAAGAGGATAGGAGTCGAGGGTGGGAATTAGAGAAATGAGAAAGGGCCCGGGCTGCGGTGGTTTGTTGATACATGTCGTCTTCTTCTGTTTGCTTTAATCAAGGCTATGTAGTTATGCAGCGCCCCCATCATCAGTAAATGGAAGTACTACAAAGAACCCCGTTTAGTGCCATTATTTCACAAGTTTTGTTATACACAGCTAGGAAAAAATGACCGAGGTCCGGACCTCTGTGACCTCAATGGTGGATACAGCCCTGCTTGTCTTGCCAGTACTTGTTGAGACATCTATCTAGTGTAAACTAAAAATATTCTCTGTTGCGGTATTAACCACTGCTACACATGTTGACATGCTTTGCCATCGTAAACAAACCATCACTTTCTCTGTTCTGTGCCAACATCAAAACAGTAACATTAATGCCACAGCTTCTCTGTGCAATTCCTCCAGTTAGTTCTGTGGTCTTAATCCTTAATCATCCTTAATACAAGAACCGAGTCGCTATACGCTTTACTGCACTCCAGTTACCTAGCAACACCCATTCACAAAATGCCATATAAGGGATAACGCAGTATGGAAGCTGAATGTACTCTCAGATTCAGAAAGAGAGGTAGAGGAAAAATACATGAAAGGGACTTGGCTTTTCCTGAGTAAACAACCAACCAGTGTTTATCCGGCTCAACTCTGTAGAGGCTTTTTGGAGCTCAGTTGTCAAGCAGATTGTAGTTTACACTTCTCATGACCATATAATGTTGAATTTGGCTCATGAACTTATCACACTACTTGCAAGATATATGAATACCTTGCAACATCCAGTCAACCCATAGTCAATGATTTTAAACCGATCTATGTCCATCATAAACTGGAGCTGCTTATCCGATCATGTACAGTATCTCCTGTGGCAGTCAAATAGAAGCTTCTACCTGCTATATCATCGCATGTATTTGCTGTCGTTCCTTTGCATGTCTCTACTTTGTCAGTCAGTTGTTCGGCCTGCTGGTCATCTAGCCAAACAGCCAGCCAATTAGTCATCTCAGTGGGAGCAGACTAAAACTTGGCCTTTTCCCACACCTAATCCCTAACAGATCGTAAGGCTTACAATAGAGACAGTAATGGCATGGTGCACAAAACAGCTTTAAAAACAAATCTGTTGGACTGTGAAAAAGAAAAGAAAACTAAATGAAAAACTCATGAAACTGTTACCTGGCGACAATGGATATTTCAAATTGGCAGGAAGTATACTGTGGGACAACGCTTCCTACTGTGCTGCTCTGCCCTTGTATCATATCGTCTACTCTTGTCTGTAATTGTTTTTACTGTAGATCAGCAGGGCTCAGGCATGTCAAGGGACAGATTAAACAGGCAATACAAATACTCTATTATTTTTGGGGGATTTTCCCTTTCCTGTAGTGTGTTATATAGGTTTGTGTGTATGTAAATGGTCTGCAAAGGCTTAAATCCCAAAGTTCCATCCAGCAGGCTCTTCAAATCTGAAAACTGTTTCAAACTTTGCTGCTTTGTTGTTGTGTTCACGAGCTATTGATTAATTACCGCTCAAAGCAATACCTCAATGCTTTGATAAAGGTAAAATATCCTGATGAATTAATAAGTACCTCTGCTTTATTACTTACTGATCTAGCAGAAAAACTATTTTTTTAACACTCTTACTTCTAATCTTCTTTGCCTTAACCGTCTATGGGGGTCTTTTGCAGGTTTACACAATTAACCTTATTTTGGTTGTTCTATTCCCTGGGGGCAGATACTGCGAGCTAAGTTGCTGAGTTATACGCTTTTATGTTAAACCGCCTCTAGGCAAAACTCTCCATAAAGCAGAGATGTATATTTCTCTGGCTTTTATTTTGAAAGAGAGAACGCGACCCAGAGGCAGACAGAATTGCAGTAAAGATGCTTATCATTTCATTAATCCTCACCAATTGCTTTCTGCAATCAATATTAACTTCATGGTGATAAGTTCAAACTAAAATGTTATCCATTGCCACTTTAAGTTAAATCAGTGTAGTTAAAGTGGAGACAGAAACATTTTAATTATACGTATAATATAGAGAGCGGTATTGATTCATAATTTAAAGACCAGGACGAGGAAAATACATGTATTCTCTTGCTTAAGGTGCTAAGGAGTGTGAGTGTGTCTATGTGTTTGTGTGTCTGGGGTCACTTCCTTCGTCACTGCCCTCACTGGTTGGTGATTTGATTTGACTTAGTGTCTTAATGAATCAAATTATGATCTCTTTTCACTTATTCAAAGACCTATGAATTATACAAACCTCAATGAATCGTTCACCTAAATCAGGGGTGTCAAACTCAAGGCCCGGGGGCCAAATCCGGCCCGCCACCTCATTATATGTGGCCCACAAGAGCTTGCAAAGAATATCATATGTTTATTATAAGGTTACGTGCTGCTTTAGAGGAGCACGTTGCCCATAAACTACATGTCCCACAATGCATCTCATTTTGTGAGATGCGCACTGAAGAGACTTGAAACAATTACTTTCAATTATTTGCCCTAGACTTCTGCTTTCAGACGTAGTTAAGTTATTACCCTATCAGATAATAATCCAATGCAGAGGAAATATTGTTAAATAATACATTATACATATTTATCTATGTATATTTATATAGTCTTAAAGTTACCACCGGCCCTTTGAGTGCAACCATAATTCTAATGTGGCCCGCGATGAAATTGAGTTTGACACCCCTGACCTAAATGAATCATTTTCTGGTACATGTGTGCATTTGTGTGGACTGTATGAATGCAGTTATATAGAGTAACAGTTTACTGAATACTGGCTGCTCTGCTCTCTTTTTGTGTGCAGTATGTAGGGGTTTGGTATAGTACATGGTTGTGTATTGATGGGATCTATCAGACTTATTTTACTGCCATACAGTAACAACTATGAGTTTTGCTGTGATATCTCCCCTTTAAAATAAAAATCAATAGAAGAAGTTCAAAATAAAAAAGGTTTGTGATCCAGGAACCATTGAGGACGGTTGAGTCATTATAACCAAACTTCAACCACATAGAAGTTGGTATCAATAGATTTCCCTTTACATTTTTGGGAGGCAGTCATTATTTACTTGTGATCATCTTGTAGTTATAAAATCTGGTCTAGAAGACAAATTAGGAAGTCTTGGACTATCTGGGTTTACATCCAATGGCCAGAAATGCAATTGTTACGGTCTTGGTGGTGTTCTTAAAGGTCTGTCTATATGTAGTCATTTAAAGTTATTTTTAGAACAAATTACTACACAGTGCTGATCCTCATCTCAAATTAATCTTCTTTTTTCCAACCCGCAGATGAAACACAATGAGTTTACAACTTCTATGCTTAAAATACAAAACTAATTTCTCTACAGGCAATACAATTAAAACAACGTTTTTATTATGGTGAAGTTTTCTTTATTGTCAAAAAAAGACAAAAAGGAGACAAAATTAAATAATAATAATAATAATAATAATAAAAAAACAGCCCAAATAATTGTTAATAATAAGTTGAAAACAAATAATAATATCCATAATAAGGGGGATTATATTAAAAAGTGAAAACACCAAAATGTATCTGAGTTTCTAAGGCTAAACTGTAGCGGTTGCTATAAGAAACAGAATATTGAATAAGAAATTGCAGAATAGTTTGCATTCACTTTGTGGCCTTGTGATTAAGTGTTTTCCCCGGGTACTTTGACTTTGGTGATTTACAATTTTCTGCCATTTATAAAGAGGTTTCAAAGAATAGACCAATATTAAAAAAGGCTTACGGTACGTCCACACAGCAGCTTTTCAAAAATCTTGAAAATCTTGGAGCTGGGCGTGTCAGAAAGCTTGGGGATTTTTTGCAAGCAACGCGACCAACAACCAATCACATGAATCTCCCGCCCCCGACATACAAAGCAAAAAACCCCGGGGCTCTCCCTGCTTACACGCGGTTTGATTGGCTAGCGCTTCTACTGTCAGATTTGCATACACGTGATTTGATTGGCTGACGCTTCCAGCTCAGCTTCAAAAGTTGAACATTGCTCAACTTTTGAATCCTGGAAATCCTGGAAATCTTCACTTCGCTCCCCCACAATGCAGTTCGGCGAAAAGCGAGGCAAAGTGACGTCATCCCCATTCAAAGTCTCTGCCCATTGACTTTGAATGGGGATGACGTCACTTTGCCTCGCTTGTCGCCGAACTGCATTGTGGGGAGCGAAGCGAAGATTTCCAGGATTTCCAGGATTTTCAGGATTCAAAAGTTGAGCAATGTTCCACTTTTGAAGCTGAGCTGGAAGCGTCAGCCAATCAAATCCCGTTTATGCAAATCTGACAGTAGAAGCGCTAGCCAATCAAACCGCGTGTAAGCAGGGAGAGCCAGACCGCAGTTCATTTCCTCATATTCCAAACGAGAAATTACGGTAGCAAATCACCCGGTTCTTTACGACCAGAACTATTAACGGGATACAAACCGGAGGAACCAGGCATGGAGGGAGGTGGCAGACAGTGGGTGAAACTGGTAGGTTTTCGCCTGTTTGGGGAGTTTATATATATATATATTGCTTGCATAAAATCCCCGGGGTTTTTTGCTTTGTATGTCGGGGGGGGGAGATTCATGTGATTGGTTGTTGGTCTCGTTGCTCGCAAAAAATCCCCAAGCTTTCAGACACGTCCAGCTCCATGATTTTCAAGATTTTTGAAAAGCTGCAGTGTGGACGTACCGTCAGTTAAGTTAAGACTCCTCTTATTGGCTAGATTTAGTTGTTGCTTGGTAACATTAACTTATTAATAGGATATCTTAATAGGAAGCAACAATTGAGGCTTCAGAAACTTAATGACACCATGTTTTTTTGTTGAATCTGCACCAGGCAGTTCTCTGCATGCCACCCTATACCTGCAGGGTGTCATCTCATACTCATATCATCTCTTTGGGAAGTAGTAATGTGTGTGTATGAATGTATGTAGTGTGTGTTGTGGATACTTCCCCCTCTTAGTACATATTTATCTTCTTAATCTGTATGCTTTTTAGAACATTCATTTGCTTAACCTTGACTATCACAATTACGTGCGTAAACCCAAATGCCCTGTCGTTTAACTCGAGGCAGTCGCAATTTCTACAGGCTCGCACTACCTGTTAGCATCTGGCATCTGTTAGCATCTAGCTCTCCTGCTTACAAACGTTTAGCCATCCCTGCTTATACAAGTAGTAGTTTTAGTTGTCTGCGATCTGCTGAGGCCTACTCCCACCTGTCGAGTACGGCTGTACTGAGGTGTTTTTCCTCCGGAGATGTCGCGAAGAGACGGAGCGGCTCCACCTGTTGCTGCATGCGATCTGCGATTTACGGAGGCCTGCTCGTCGCGAAGAGACGGAGCGGCTCCACCTGTTGCTGCATGCGATCTGCGATCTACGGAGGCCTGCTCCCACCTGTAGAATACGGCTGTACTGGAGAGGTTTTTACCCCGGAGTCGTCGCGGAGAGACGGAGTGGATCCACGCTTCGGGCTTGGCCTGCTTCCACCGGGCGTGTGCTGCTGTGCGGAGGAGGATTTTACCACCGCTGGGGCCTGCTTTCCACGTGTCCTGGTTCTGCTGTTGCAGAGGCCTGCTTTCACCCCGGGGATACCACGGAGGGACCGGAGCGCTTCCACGCTGCTGTTTTCGCCTGTCCTTTGCTGCTGTGCTGATTTTGCTCCAGGAACATCGCGGATACTGTGTGCTGGTCTGGGAAAATGGCCCATATCGGGATTCTGCTGTGCCTGTTAACTGTTTTGGACTATGAGAAGATCTCTAGTCATTCTGAGAAGTCTACTGGATTCAGGTCTGTTCTGCCACCCGCAGTGGGCATCCCCTGCAAAGGTTCGGATGTGTTGCTCAAACAATTACCGGTTGCCTTGTCACAGACAATCTGCTCGACAAAATATGTTTGTCTTTTTTGTTTTCCTGCGATGATGGTTCATCAGGACTGCTTCTTAAGGCCCTGTCACACTGTCCCGAAATTGACACCCGATGGACACACGAATATGGAATTGTGAATTTCGCACGAAGATGGCCCGAACCACACACGAAGGCAACATTTACATTACATTTAAGACATACAACTGCAACAAAAGTACCAAAAACAATGATGTTACAGTACTATGATACTGTACTGATATCTTCAGACTTTGTTCTTTACTTTATCCGTCGTTATATGTAGAAAATATTACGTTTTCTCCGTAATGTTGTTTCCATAACAACAACAACTTCCTGTCAACTGTCCTTCAAAATAATATATTATATCCTTTTTAGTTTCACAGAACACAAATTGGGTTATTTACATAATATATTTACATGATTTTGTTGTGCAATAAAACAACCCGATGGACACACAATAAAGGAAATGTTCAAATTCGGCTGTGATCGTAGCAACATCGGGCCATTCGTGAGGGCATCTTAAGCCATCGTATGACCGCCGGTGGAGTTTCTCAGGCTCCGGCAGCAACTTCGTGAGCGGTGGCAAAATCTTTGGCATGCCAAAAAATTGCAGAAGGACCTTGCGAAGGTTCATTTTCGTGTTGAATTTGTGTGTCAATTGTGCCCTTCGTAAGGTCATCGTGAGGGCATCTTGTTATCATCGGTGCCATCGGGCATTCGCCCCGATCAGAGTGAGGGTGAATGCACCGATGATAACACGAAGATGACACGATTTGACAAGATGCCCTCACGAGTGCCTTACGAAGTTGCCGCTCACGAAGTTGCTGCCGGAGCCTGAGAAACTCCACCGGCGGTCATACGATGGCTTAAGATGCCCTCACGAATGGCCCGATGTTGCTACGATCACAGCCGAATTTGAACATTTCCTTTATCGTGTGTCCATCGGGTGTCAATTTCGGGACAGTGTGACAGGGCCTTTAAGCTCAAATCACACTCTCGCAGACTTTTCTGGTGTTTCTAAATTAGATGACAATGTATGTGTGTCGTTTAAGAGGAAAAGATGCCTGGTTTTGTTGTTATTATTACTGTCAGGAAATGTACAACCTAACCCTGGTCCGCCCAGTAGTAGTAGTCAGATCGCTACTCCTGCTGATTTTAAAGCTAGGTCTGGGTTGGGTTTCATCCACTTGAATGTGCGCAGTCTGTTAGGTAAACTAGATTTTGTCCGTATCTGGGCGAGCTCAACTGACGCTGACGTCATTGTTTTATCAGAAACATGGCTAAACAAATCTATTTTGGCCTCTGAGTCTGACATTGCCTTAAATGGTTGTAATGTGTATCGTACCGACCGGCCTAATAAAGGTGGTGGCGTTGCCATTTATATTAAGAATAAGTTCAGTGTAACCACATTAGTTTCCAAATCGATCAGTAAGCAATTTGAATTTGTAGCCATAAATATAGAAGTGGCAAAGGGTCAACAGGTCATGGTGGTGGGCTGTTACAGACCCCCTCAGCTGTCAAAGACTCCTTGTCTTCACTAGCAAATATTTTATCACAACTAGACTACAAGGAAATAGTGCTACTTGGAGATTTTAACTGGGACTGGTTAACTGCAGTGTCAGAGGATTTTAAAAACCTCTGTATCTCTTTAAATGTTACTCAGATTGTGGACAGTCCTGCTCGCCCTAACATTAAGTCCCCTAATAAATCCTCCCTAATTGATCTCATTTTAACTAATGTTCCCCATAAATATTCATCTGTGGGAGTATTTGCAAATGATCTGAGTAATCACTGTGTTGTAGCCACAATTAGGGACACTAAGGTCCAAAAGATTAAACCTCGCATTATCATTAAGAGAGACAAAAAACATTTTGTGGAGCAGGGTTTTGTGCATGATCTGTTTGATTTTGATTGAGGTAAAATCGATATGTGTGCTGATGTAGAAACCGCATGGTCTTATTTTTATCTTGGTTTTATGGAGATCATTAATAGACATGCACCCCTGCGTAAATTTAGAGTAAAGGGACGAGACAATCCTTGGTTTTCTGCTAATCTGTCCAGTCTCCTTCATGAGAGAAACAAGGCCTGGGCAAAGGCTAGGAAATCAGGCTCAGAGGTAGAATGGCTGCGTTTTAGGCAGCTAAGGAATAGCTTCACATCCCAAATCAAAAGTGCTAAATCAAAGTACTATCTGTCAGTAACCACAAAGAATCTGAATAATCCTGGAACATTTTGGAAAGCCATTAAATCGTTATCCACCGGCGATATCCGTAATGAGCTACCTCCGTGCATTACCACAGCATCTGGCACTATATCGGACAGGGCTACTATGCTAAATTGCTTTAATGAGCATTTTGTGTCCTGTGGTTCTCTTTTTGATTCTGTCACTAACTCTGCTTCTGTGAACACTACAGTATGTGACTCTGAAAAACGTGTGTTGGAAAACCCTTTTAGTTTTACCCTTTTTTTTTTTTTACAAATATTTTTATTGGTATTTCGTTTTTTCAGCATAAGACATTGTACAAGTATATATCCCATAAAGGAAAATCAAAAACAAAATAATACAAGAAAATACAAGAATAAAATAAAAAATAATAAAAAGAAATACATATATATACACATATACACACATACACCTATACACACATATATATATACATATATATATATATATATATATATATATATATATATATATATATATGCATGCATACACGCAAGTGGACATGTGGTAAATATTGTAATTTAAACATTGCAAGTTACAAGGCCGGTAGACAAGCAGCCATATCACATCCAACCATTATAGAGGACAAGGTCAATTAGGAGGCACATTTATTTCCAGAAACTCCAAGAATTCCCCCCATATTTGATGGAACACTTCAGGCTTTCCCTTTATGGCAAATGTCAATTTTTCTCTCATTGTCTAGCCTTAGTTTTACCCCTTTTACTGTTGATGTTGTTTGTGAAGCTTTAACCAAGTTAGATCCTAAGAAACCGGCTGGCCCGGACAACGTAGAACCTTTCTTTTTAAAGATAGCTGCAGATTTTATTGCTCCACCTCTCACTACTCTTTTTAACCTCTCCCTCAGCACAAACACAATTCCAAAATTGTGGAAGTCAGCGTATGTCCTGCCTTTGCTAAAAGGAGGGGAGGCCACCTTATTAAATAACTATAGGCCAATCTCTAAGTTGTCAGTTCTGGCTAAGGTTCTTGAACGCTTAGTGAGTGAACAGGTAAAGGTGTTTTTATGTACAAATGACATCCTGTCTAAACATCAGTCAGGCTTCAGAAAACAACATAGCACCATCACTGCCACAATGAAAGTGGTTAATGATGTGGCGAGTATTTTAGATAATAAGCAGAGTTGTGCAGCTCTATTTATTCACCTTTCAAAAGCGTTTGACACCGTCGATCATTGCATTTTAAAGCAGAGGCTAGCCAGTATAGGCATGTCCAGCCATGCAGTAGGGTGGTTTGTGAACTACCTCTCTGAAAGGTCCCAATGTGTTCACTTTGATGGGCTGTCTTCTGAGTGGTTAAACTTTGCTAATGGTGTTCCCCAAGGTTCTGTTTTAGGTCCACTTTTATTCTCCATATATATCAACACTTTAGGTGAAAATGTGGATGAAGCTACTTTACATTTTTATGCGGATGATACCGTGATTTACTGTGCAGTAGGGCTGAACGATTAATCGATTTTAAATCGAAATCGCGATTCGAGATGATGCGATTATCAAATCGCAAAGCCTGCGATTTTTTTGTACTTTTTCTTTTTTTTTACAATTTTTTTTTTTTTAATAATTGTTTTTCTTCTTCTTGTGTGTCAGTCATCCACACCAATCAGAAGTGCTGTGCTCCACATGTACCAGCCATTGTTAATCAATCAGAAGTGGCCCATGATAGAAGGCAGCGACGTGCAGTCAGGGGAGGCAGAGCCTCACCTGTCATACTCGAATGTAACGGAAAAACAACTAAAGAAAAACTAAATAGTAATAATAATAATATGTCTCCACTGATCTGTGTTGTAAATGTGATTTATGTATGATTCCAATCGCTTTTTATAGTCAAAATCAGCAAATTGGCCGAGCTCCGCTACAACTACGGGTAGCGATGAGAAGTGAGGCAGGGACGAGCTCTGCCTCTCGTAAGCCCACAGTAACTGGCTGGAGCGTGGGCACTAATTTAACGCGGGCACTTATTTTGTGAGCACGCTCAAGCCAGTTACTGTGGGGTAAGGTGAGGTACAGATGAGCTCTGCCTCACCTCAGAATGCGTCACCCCACAGAAACTGGCTGGAAAGCGGGCCCTAAGCGCATGCCTGCACCATCTCACTGTATGTCACCAATGTAATGTTTGTAGATCCCTTTATTACATTTATCCTCGCCATCTATAGTCTCTAAATAACTTATTTCACGTATATGATATTTAAGCTCACTGGTCTCATCATACAACGGCAATGAAAAAAGCACCAGGGGAGGCAGCCATAACCTCTGCCGCACTAAAGGGGGCGCAAATGAGCCAACAGGTTCTTGTTGCTACTGTTATTCTACGCAGAGACGGTAGACGCAAACAACAAACTAGACTTTTGAAACTACAGGAAGATAAGGAGGACTTTTACAAAAAAGAGATTGTTGTCCAGAAGGATAGCATGGACTTCATCTTCAAGTCAAGGTAAGACCCCAATTGTAATGAAAATGGGATCTTACTAAGAAAGAACAATCCAATATTTAGATTTTGGGTATCCTTTTGTTGAACGGTCTGTTTAACATGAATTGAAGCATCAGACTAAAAAAGCTTATGAAAATAACCGAATATTTCGATTAAGGTCAAAATATAATATTTGTAAATCTGACTCTGAAAGAGTCAGTGCCTCACCAGCCATGAACCTCACCGCACGTCACTGATAGAAGGTGATAGACAGATTGATCCAATCACCTGCCAAGTATTTTTGAAAGTGCCTGCCCTTTCCAAATGGCTTCCAATGGAGCTTTCCTAGATGGTTTGGTGAAACAAACCATCTGAGTCAGGTTAGTAATGCTCCATCACATGTTCTACATCTAAAAGGGTGAATCTTAAACTGAAGCTTGACTTTAAAGCAACCCAACGGAAGTTTCATGTAAGTTTAGATCTTTCACTCGTAGCTCGGGCTGCGGGGGTGCTAGAGACGGGAGTACGTTGATACGACCTTCCTAGCCGGAGTTATGGCCGCATTTTACAATAAACTTCCGTTGGGTCGCTTAAAAATAAATATCGCAATTCGAATCGCAATCGCAATATTTGTCAGAAAAATCGCAATTAGATTTTTTCCCAAAATAGTGCAGCCCTACTATGCAGGTCCCTCCATTAAGGAGGCTGGTGTTGAATTACAGGATGTTTTGAACATTATTCAGACTCAGCTCTCTGAACTAAAGCTTCTTTTAAATGTTGAGAAAACCAAGGTAATGCTCTTTTCTAAAGCTAAAAAGACACCAGAGCCTGTTTCATATATTGTAACTACGCAAGGAATAAAACTTGAAGTGGTTACCTGTTACAAATACCTTGGTATCTGGCTTGATGATTGTCTTACTTTTCAACTTCATGTCAATAACCTGCTTAAAAAGCTGAGGGTTAGGCTAGGTTTCTTCTACAGGAACAAGTCCTGTTTCTCGCTTGAGGCCAGGAAAAGGCTAGTCACTGTGACCTTTCTACCTGTGCTGGACTATGGTGATTTGATGTATATGAATGCACCTGCCAATTGCCTGGTCAAGTTAGATGCTGCGTATCACAGTGCACTGAGATTTGTGACAAACTGTAAACCCATCACTGTACCCTGTATGCAAGGGCTGGTTTGCTTTCACTAACTGTACGGAGGCTCAGTCACTGGTACATTTTTATATACAAAGCCAATTTTAGGGAAACTTCCATCTTATATCTGCTCCGTGATCTCACGGAAAATTGTAAGTGGCTACTGCCTGATATCGAATGCTGTGGTTTTATTAAATGTGCCAACTGCTAGGACTGTCTTAGGGAAGACAGCTTTTAGATGCGCAGCTCCTCTGTCTTGGAATAGTCTGCAAATTAAATGGAAACTGAACAATCTGGTGCCACTAAATGTTTTTAAAGCTCGGTTGGATGCTACTCAATCGGAAGCTATAGGTACCTGTTTATGTGGATAATTATGTAAATGATGCTGTATGATGTCCTTTTGTTGTTCTATTTATGTTTGTATGTTTCATGTGGAACTACTTGAGCAGGTCTCCCTTGAAAAATAGATCAATGATCTCAATGGGATTTATCTGTCTAAATAAAGGTTTGAAATGAAATGAAACTCAACCCTTACTCAAACCTTGTTCTAAACTTAACAACTGCACAAAATGGGAATCCTGACGAGAATTGTTGTTATTTCCATCTATCACTCATAGTAGTGGTACCAAAAATAGACAAGGTCTCTACATGTACAGCAGAGTGATCTATGTTTTATAGCAGATCCAAGCTCTAAACCAGAGCTGCCCAGAATAGGACCTGTGGGTGAAATCAGCTGAATCCATGCTGCCTTAAATAGGACCCGTAGGCATAACCTGGCTCACGTAAAATGAATTTGGCCCACCAAAGTGTTACACACACGGTAAAATCTGTTTTCCATACATTGTCTTTACATCTGATACATTTGCAGCTGAAGTCAGCAACAATGCTCATCTTACATTTTAAGCTAAATCAGAAAGTGTTCATACATAAATGTTTGTAGTAAAGGATTCTGGACTTTCTAACATCTCCTTAAATAAAAGAAAAATTTGCAAATGACTATGCATGAACATTCACACTCAGTAATACTTGATTGTGTTCAACTGATATTGAAGATTGGTCAATGATACAAAAATGGTATTCCTAAAATAATCGCTAAAAACAATTATGTTTTTATTAGTTTCATTTGGGTTTGGAATATTGAGTAAATCAGTCAGTCATAAACAGACACATCATGAAGCTCCTCATATTGATTTCAAATCATTGTAAAGTGTTGCCTCCTGTGGCTCAATGCTTTTATAAAAAGATGCACTACATTTCTGTAATCAAAGTGCAAGAGCGCATTTAGAGAAAACAGGAAATGAAAAATAGAAAGAAATGCAAGGATTCC
Source organism: Gymnodraco acuticeps (assembly GCF_902827175.1). Classification (NCBI taxonomy): domain Eukaryota; kingdom Metazoa; phylum Chordata; class Actinopteri; order Perciformes; family Bathydraconidae; genus Gymnodraco; species Gymnodraco acuticeps. The sequence continues at coordinate 848,011 of NW_022989942.1, read as the reverse complement.
TCAACATTTTACATGATACAACTATACATTGTAGCCATTTAGACACAAGTCATTAATATGCTACTTACCATCCTGTCAATAAACAATCATTCAATCATCCATTAGGGAAAAAGGTAAACCCCTTTATTGTATTACAAGAAAATGTTTCATTCTTTCAAAACCAAAATTCTTCTGTACACTCTGACTAAAAAGCCCCAAGGTCCCTCTGAGTTGTTGCCAGGCAACAAATCCAGTTCCAGCTGCTAAACAGGACTTTGGCGTGAACTTTTTTTAAAGACAGGATTTTTGGATTGGAGTTTTATCAATTTGTATGGGTTTTGAAAAATCCTTATCCCAGGAAGAGAGAGAGAGATGACTTGTTGACTGACAGAGTGCCTGGCTGGCCAGCTTCCTGTTTTCTCCAGACTGTTGTTAAACTCAGTCAATCTTGGAGAGTCCCAGCGCTGCCATCTGGGTTTTACTGGGGCTTTAGCCTGGCACTGCCAACTGGCACAGATGGCATAAGGATACTATGTGATTTGTTTGAGTAGAGTTGAATACGTTGGAGTGAAGTGAAGCTGAAGGTCATCTTATGTTAATTTATCAAGGGTGAGAAGTCAGTTCAAGCCATGATAGAAATCCTATTTTATCTTCACGTCCAGAGCACTTAATTCCAAATAATGTGCTTCAGAAACTTCTTTTACAGCTTCAGATTGAAGCCTTTTGTTTTTGTCAGGACCTCCCAAACGCCCAGTCTTTCTCCTGTAGTATCAACTATGGTCTACATTATTTGGATATAGATCACGAGATTCTAATACAAATCCTGACTCACACTGCCCCTTTTGAAAGGAATCCCTATTTGTATTATAGCATCCCATTGAGGCATACATTATTTCAGGGCAATTACAGGTCAAATATTGTCACACCATTCATGTATTTGAGTTGATCATTGTTATTTTATTTTGGCTCTACTTTTAGTCAATAAAGGCTATTTTCCAGGAATGTATTGCTCCACACTCTCATTTAAATGCAGCATCTTCTCCAAACAAATTCATCTTGATGGTCCTGGATTTTTGCCTCATGCCTGCTTCTTTAATCTCAGCCCAGTATCCCTAGGAGTTACGCCAATGCTGGATGATTCAGGACTTTTCTAAACGCAAGCTGAAACAGTTTTTAGAGAGTCATGTTGTGAAGGACCTGTTGTTTGTCAGTGAGCGTTATGATCATTTTATTATATTACTTTTGTGCTGATTTATATGGATTTTACTCTCAGGCTTTATGTATTTTAAAGTCCCATATTTGGAGGCATTTAAAAAACTGCTATTGGTTAATGTGATTTAAAGTGCAGTACTTGTCCCTATAGGAAATATCAATCAATCAATGTTTATTTATATAGCCCAATATCACAAATGTTACATTTGTCTCAGTGGACTTCACAGTTTGTACAGAATATCAGTATGATAATACGACACCCTCTGTCCTTAGACCCTCACATCGTACAAGGAAAAACTTCCGGAGAAAACCCACAGTTTAAAGGGAACATGGGAGAAACCTCAGGGAGAGCAACAGAGGAGGGATCCCTCTCCCAGGACGGACAGACAGATGCTGTGTGTAAATCGAAGGGATCCCTCTCCCAGGACGGACAGACAGATGCTGTGTGTAAATCGAAGGGATAATACATTTTACAGCATAGGTAGACCAAATGTTTGGATATTATTATTTATTATATTATTTATTATTAAATAAACAATAAATACATAAGGGCAATTAGCTCTTTACGTATATATATATATGTCAGAGTAATTACGGGGTATCATGTTTTTTTTACCTTATTTTAGTTGCCATTTGTGCAAAAAGCAAGAAATGGGAAATATGTCACTATTGGACACAGTCAGGAGTTTGCAGAATTTCTACTATAGCCTATTGATGTTTATGTCATTGCCAATATTTGCAGATCAGTCTGAAATAAGTATCCAAGGTGAAACATATTGATAGGAAGTTTAGCTAATGAGCAATTGGCAACTCATATTTAGACACCACGTCTAATAAGGCAACACATTGAACTGACCTCCTGGTGGCTGTGGATGTGCTGATTGGGTTCAGGAAGCCTCCCAACAGGAGCCCACTCAGCAGGCTATGAGCAGCACACTGCACCATGCTTTGAGCTCTGGCTGTGCACTAAACATCTATGATGTCCATCACAAAACAAGGGTCCTCTGCATTTGAGCAACCATAACAACTATGCAATCATAACAGTGGCAGCACTTATGTTGCATTTATATAGCTCCTTTCTGCCTTACTGAACACATTGCTTTACAATTTGACTCTCACGCATTCATTTGCGGCTAGAGAATGTCGTCCACATGATTTGGATTTCTCAAGAACCATTTATATGGAACTCATGTTTAGCCTCTGGACTGCCATCTTACATTCTCTCTCTTCCAACAGGTACAGTCGCTTTTAGTGCTATGATAAGTTATGGCAAGAAAAATCCCTTAGACCTGTTGTGTGAATTAAAAAAATGTAGCTGTAGTTCTAAAGCTTCAATAACACTGTGATTATCCCTTTTGATAGATGGCACCTTTACTTTTTGGATTCATATTTCATTTTTGGAAACTAAAGTCCCGGTCAAGAGGAGGATGGAGAGGAGGAGGGACACATTTGTCCCGGGCATAAGGCCAAACACTTTGGCAGCAGGGACAGTTGCTGATAATGTCTGTGATGTTTCTGCAAACTGACTCTCAAACACGCATCTGATCACCTGAAAGTGTTACTGCTGCGATGGCTGGTTGGATCCGAAGACCTTATTAAAGGTGACACTAAAAGCTCCATAGATCTTACACATGAGGACCGTTTGTCTGTCATTATGAGCACTTCCAAGCCTGTGCAAACAGTTGTTTAATTTCTTCTAGGATCTTTGTGGAATCTGATAAATGAATAGGATAATCTCTCCTCATGGATGGAAATTGCGAGCATTCACATAATCAAACAAGACAGTTGTGTGGTTGCAGAAATGAACATGTGAGAATCAAAATGTATTGTGCATTGGAAAAATAAGTGTACTCATTCAATATAGGTCTGATTATCTTCAATGGTATATTTGGCTGATGTGAGACTTTACTTTTTGTTGAGCACTTCTTATTTGTTAAGTGCCAAAATGTGAGCTACTGAAAAATCCAGTCGGAAACAACTCCGATATTGACGTTATTGCTCCAAATTAGAGAATAGTTATTATGCTCTGAGAACTGCAATATTATATGGACGTGGCATAAAGGGAGACACTATTAGGTTGCATCATGAGACAGGTAGAATTATTTCGCAAGTCAGAATATCTTAATTTATTTGACTTGATTATCTTTCATGTACCTCCCCTGCTGTCCAACATACTCTAAATATTTTTGTACCAGTGCATATTATTTATATTTCAAAATGTCACATTGTTTATGTTTTGTTTGATTTAAGCATAAATCATTAATGAACATAGCCATACATGTATATTTGTATATGGTTGCAGTTTAAAACTCTCATTTAAAACAATCTTAAAGTGACATTGAGCTATTTTTGTCCACAGAAAAAAACACATTTTTCTCAAAGGGATAGATGAAGGCAGCATGGCAACAGTCTCAGGAACAGTGTGTGTGTGTGTGTGTGTGTGTGTGTGTGTGTGTGTGTGTGTGTGTGTGTGTGTGTGTGTGAGTGAGTGTGTGTGAGAGAGATGCAAAAGACGAGTGTCATTCTTTTCATCTTCCTCACACACTTGCACACACCCGCGCGCAACTTTACAACACAGGGGCACGCACAATCTTGCGCACGCGCGAACGCACCTACTCTAGTGTCCTCGTTCCATCTTTATCCATCTCTCTCTCGCTCTCTCTACGGCGCTCATGCAGTATGTGCTTCCCTGCTCGGTAATGAAGAAGAAGGGCACCGCCACCGCTCCTCTCGGTCACGGATCCGTTTCTCCCGTGTGCTTTTCTTAACCGCACACTGACCTTTTTTTCCCTCCCCGGTGTGCCCGCATCTTGGCTTTGCTTTCCATTTCTTTTTTTTCACATGGAGGCGGAGCAAGGCAATCTTGTAGAGAAACCTTCCGATGAGATCTGAGTGAAAACGGTGTGTTGGATTTAAACCTGACCGAATGATAACGATATGAGTCTCCCTACCGGAGTGCTTGATGTGCTCACCTCCTCCGTTTTCTCGTCCCGGGGGTCCTGAGGATGCGGCCGGTAGCGCAGGTACCTGTCCTGGTTTCACACCGGCTCGGTTCGTCCCGGTAGACTGATCGCTGTCCGGTGCTGTGGTGTTCAAAGGGAACTCCTGAGTGATTTAAAAAAAAGAAAGAACCGGATCCCCCACCAGCAGGCTGCCAGATGGATAACTACTCTACTTTACAACGTAAGGCAACATGGGTTGACACATACCTGCTGCAGTGCTTGTCATTCAGTGTGTTAATGAACGCTTAATGAATAATCCCATTGATATCGACAAGGACTTCATAGTCTTGACATTAATGCACACAATGCCATTTTTATATCCAACATGTCCTAGATCGGCTGTCGTATTTTCTACATATAATTCACATGCATCTCATGATTTTCTCATGGCTATAAATGTTTAATAAGGACACTATCATGCGACAAATAATGGCATTACCTAATATGTGCAACAACGTCTAGCACTGTCTACTGCATATAGATGTTTCCCCACTTATATCTCTATCACAATTGTCTCTTCATTCTTTCATAGAGCCTCATCTTCAGGCCTTTCAAGATGAGCTAATGAAACAGCCATGACTGCAGGGTAGAGGGGGGAGGGATGAGTGTGTGTGTGTGTGTGTGTGTGTGCGTGTGCGTGTGTGAGAAAAGGATATATGATGCAGTGTCATATACTCTCCTGTCTTGACATATTGCCCCCAGCAGTATTGCCATGATAGCTTTATGCTCTCATATAAGATATTATCACACACACACGCGCGCACACACACGCAGACACGCACACCTGTTAAATTGTGCAGCCTGAGGTATTGCAGCTTATTAGCCTATCTGGCCCATTATTTAGCTGTATCAGTCACGCTTGTAATGACAAAGGCTTGTTAACCATCCGGGTAAATGCTTTATTACCGCTGTTATAAACCTGTACAAGGTTAGAGGGTTTAATTGTCAGGATCGTAATGTTTCGTGGTTATGTGCTGTGATTTCTCTTGTTGTCCTATTACTAAACAGCACACATACTGAATGTCTTTCTGACTTGTAGCCAGGGCACTCCGGGCAGCTACATGCAAAAAAGGGCTTCTTTTAATCAAAGGGAATATTTAATTGCGATCTTCAATGCAACATATTTCAAAGCTTCTCTGTCTGTGCTGCCTCTAAGATGAGTTCTATTAATACATTTTAATTTCATCTGGGCTTTGCGGTCACTTCTATTAGCCTTATTTTGTATCATTTTTACAAACAGGCCATGCTCTGTTTTCAGTATTGGTCTCTTTCTTTGGTTTCATGTAGCAGTGTAACGTTGCTGCCTTCTTGGCCAGGTCAGCATTGTAAATGAGATTTTATCTCAATCTGGTTAAATAAAATAAAAAGTCATAGGTTGTGGTCTACACAACATATATACTAATCTCCTTATTCTACAACATGTATGGATTCAGTTACAGTATGGTTGGCTTATAGATGTGGCAGACTTGGTAGTTTATTTTTGGAGACTTTAAACTGATTGTTAAGACTGCCCTGCAGTAATATCATCAACAAAAATAATACATTACCTGGAAGAATGTGCTCTTATGGGAATGTTTTTTATATTTATTTTCTTATGTATTGTAATTGCACTGTTCAGGAACCTGCAAACTAAGTTCATACATTACATAACTCCACCGTAGTTGTTTAGATGTTATGACAATAAACCTTTGAATCTTGTATCTATAATCTTAATGTCACCATGTACATGCACACAATGTCTGCACTACAGTTTTGAAGTAGTTTATGTAGGTATTTCCATTTTCACATGGCTAGATCCCAACACATTTACAGGTAAATGTTGTACCTTCACTCTTTCACAACATCTGTGGGTTAAACCCCCCTCTTATCAAATCATATAAGTCTGACATTGCGTCCCTAAAGTTGATTTCTTTGTGTATGTGGTATTTCAACCTTCAACACAAATGAACTTGAGGCAAAAGTCTTGCGAATTTTTGTGCTGCTTTCACTTTAATTCATTCCTTAAACATATTTTAAATATGTTAGCATTTAAGTATCCAGCGGTGTCTTCCTCCACTGCTCAGAGCTGGTTTTAGGTGTCTGTGGTTGCTTTTCTTCCAGCTGTTAGTAGCTGATGGGTTAGTCCATTGATTGGTCTGTTGATTAACAGAAATGGTTTGATCATCGATAAATCCTTAATGTAATTTTTTTGGGCAAATATTGCCAAATATTCTCCAGTACAAGTGTTACATGTAAAATGTGCGAATTGATGGGATATTAAAGTGAATATCTTTGGCTTTCACACTGAATTGGACAATTCTGAAGATGCCACCGTGGACTGTATATGATATTATTTTATGACATTGTATGGACCAAACGCATATGTCTGAATCGTTATGGTTTTTCCACTTATTGTAAGTCGCTTTGGATAAAAGTGTCAGCTAAATGATATGTAATGCAATATCTAACCACATGTGAAAATGGGCAAATTAACAAATAATATAAACACATAGTTAAATGGAGCCCCAATTTAACATTGCATTTATCGTTGAAATGGTTATATCTTGTGTTTTCTCTCATTATTAGTTCCTTATAATGAGAAATAAAATCAGAAAGAGAAGCAGTGTCCATATTCGAGATGGAAGTTATGTTTAAAGTTTTAATAATCACAAACACCTTCATCCGCAAATTGTGCCCAGTTTAGTCCCCAGTGTAGGTCCTTTTATGTCAGTGTAAATTGCAGTAAGCGCCTCTAGTGTTGAGTGTAATGTAAGAGGCTTCAGATCGGAGACACGATAAACGCATTAACATTGCCTCTTCAAAAAGCAACTTGCATGCAGCCAGAGGAGGACGGCTCTCTCTCTGCTGCTCCACTACAGCTCTGACAGGACACTGCTGCTCCGCTACTGCTGATGCTGCTGGTTGCCTAGTGACTGTATCCATGGAACCGGCTCCCGTCGTTATGGTGACGGGCCAAGGGTAAGACTTCCCTGTGAGGGTAGGGGGACAGAGATACTGGTGTGTGTGTATGTGTGTGTGTTATGATGATGAGGATGAATTGCAATGTTTTTCAGGGGTTATGATGACTGTGGAGGCTATGACTTTGATTTATTGGTGTTGTCAGTTGTGTTGATGCCACAAAATGTGCTAGAGAAAGTGATGAGTCTCGTTGAGTTAACTGAGTCTAGATATTGGAACTTCTTTAATGTTAGCGCCACAAGGACTTACTAGCGATTTCTTTGCAAGAATATGACCAAACAATGCTTCCAAGATGGGGAGAACTAAACCGGGATGTGATTAGGATATTTTTACAAAATGTGGATTGTTTGTCACAAACTGTGCTGCCTATGGATGGACAGTTGAGAAGAATAGCTGCAGGATAGAGCTGCAACACATCAATGAATCTGCAACTTGTTTCTTATAATAAAACATAATAATTTCTTAAGCAAAAATGTATAGAAAATGTAGATTTTCTTGTTCTTCATCATAAACTCAATATATGTGTGTCTTTGACTGGTGGCTGTACAAAATAATTGTTTTTTTAAGGCATACATTTTTAAACCTTTTTCATCATATTTTCGCTCAACAGTTAATCAAATGATTGAGGAAGAAATGCACAGATAACTCAGTTAAAACATATATATTTTCACAGACAATAACATCCTTTGTTTAAATGTTTTTAAATGTATTTAATGTAGTCATAAATCCTTATTTCAGGCCTACAGGAATCACATGTTCTCCCATTTGGGATTATGGAGTCTGACTTGAAGCAGTGTGTCTTGTTTGAGCAGACACTACACGCTAACAATATCATGCAATGTTGCTGCATTTTCTTACAACTTCCAAATCCATGTTAGGAAACCTTTGCAGGATTTTCGAGAAGCATAGAGGAGGGAGGGAGGGAGGGAGGGAGGGAGGGAGGAGGAACAGACAGAAACATTACCCTCTTGGCCACGGCACGTAGGCCTACTGTACTGTAGGCTCACACAGGCTCCATGAAACTGTTCCAAACTGGTCTCTCACAGGATAAATGTATCTAATCCGTTTTGTTCATTTAGTTTAATGTGATTTTTTTCCTTCACTGCGAGCACAGATTCATGTGGGAGCATCCGCTCTGTCCCTTCTCCAGCCTCTGTGACAGTGTTGCCATGGTTGCATCATGCACATTGTTCTCTCTGGGGTGACATAATTCTTTGGCTCCAATAAGAGATCATGGGTGCTGTTCCTATAGGCCTTCAGTCTAACAAGAAAATGAATCTCTGTGTGAACTATTTAACTTCATCCAATGCTTACAGTTATATTTTCGCATGGGATGGTCCTCCTATAGTACATTGTGCATTCCTTTGGGTAAAACTAGTCAGGTTTCTGTGGCGTGAAGCGGTCATAGTTCTGATTTGTGTGCCTTTGTAGAAAGAGAACAACTTGTCCAGGCGAAATACAAACATTGGTTGACATTGGAGACTTAAGGATGAGCATTAACATACATAATAAGGACATACATGACTTGTTTCAAATGCCTGTCATCAGTGCAAAAGGGGTGTTGTTTGTTTAGACATTGATCTCTTTTGATAATAGTTTAAGTCAGGCATCCTCAAAGTCCGGACTCCGGTCCGGATCCGGACCGAACCACAACTGTCTCTGGACTCTGAGCAAATTATACTTTTCATATGTATAATCTGTATTATCTGTGTTATCTGCGAGACATCGCCACAACGCAAATGATCCGCTATGTCCATAGACTGCAAACAGCGCTCTGCATGTCCTGTTCCACTGTCTGTGTGTGTCTGTCAACGCATTGGTCCAATCACATTCAGCATCCAGTCAGCGTTTTTTCTCCCCAAACAATCTGCGAATCAGAGGCACAGTAGGGCGGGTCTTCGCGGAATGTGGGTGGGAAAAATGTGTGTCTCGTCTAGAGATGTTAAGATTCACCGATTCGCATCGGTGCACCGGCATAAACGTTCAAGATGCGAGTGCACCGGTTGAAAGAGTGCACATCGGCTACAGTTTGGGTTGAACCGGGTTGAACTCGCGATGCATCGATTGCGTAGCGTCTTTGCATCGGTAAAAAACCGATTCATTCATATAAAATCCCCTCATCTTGTCAACGCTCAGCAGAGACGATCTTTGATATCTTCGCCACTACGGAGGCCGAGAGTCTCAGTTATCAACACACACGGAAGTCGAGGAGAAAGAGAAACACAGCGCACCGAAAAATACCTACAAATCAAACGTTTGGTAACACTTCGGATTGTTCAAGAAAGACGGTGTAATAGTCCTTTATGCTAGGCTATATAGTTGACCGCAGGTCATGGAGAGTAATAAGGTATCCGTAGACCTTTATATGAGGTATCTTTATTACTTAACAGGTCTACAGCCATGATACATAGATCCGTCCTAGATGCGGGCTTGCATACACACAGTATCACTCCGCAGCCGAAACCCCATCAGTAACGTCCTGATGGTATATGTGCGCGGCACAGACGGTCAACTTGAAAAATCGCTCGCAAATTGTTAACGATGCCGAGCCGATTTAAAGTACACAAGTAGTACGAGGAACTTAGAGACGCACATAAAGAGTCGACATGGGGTCTGCGGCTGAAAAGAGAAACCTCAAAGTTAGACATATGAGTTAAATCACTCAGTGAGGTGTTCTGTCAGAGAGAGTGGTGTTTAGTTTACAGCAGCCTGTGACGGCCAATAATAATTTAAATGTATTCCTCACTGTAAGCAGTTATGAAATACCTGTTCGTGAAAGGTTATTTGTATTATTTATTGTTCATATAGAACCCACCGCTTTCTGCTCACTGGTGAGTTAGCCTATGAATGAGTGTTAAGCACATCAGGCAGCAGCTGTATGGGCATTGCTCTATGGTAGCTGTTATTTTCACATTGTTAATCATGAGCAATGCATCCTTACATTGTTTAACTGTGAGGTGTTATACAATTGTACTCTGGAGAGCTTTTTAAGGTAAAAAATAAACGGCATGATGGGATGTGCAGTACCAAATATGTAAAGCACTTTTTTGTTAATGTATGATTTGCTGCATATAAGGAATAAAACAAAAATCCTCTGTCGTACCAAATTGAAGTATCATTATTTTTGCATCGTGTTGAATCGCATCGTATCGCACCGAATCGCATAATGTTGAATCAAATCGTATCGAACTGTATCGCAACAGGGGTGAATCGTATGCATCGCCTGGTGTTTCAAATGTATCGTTAATGTATCGTATCGTGGCAACGTATCGAGATGCGCATCGCATCGGCCTCAGTGATGGAGATGCACATCCCTAGTCTCGTCTCTTTCAACCTGTCTGAGTCAGAGCGAGAGTTTAAAAAAAAAAATTCAGAGCGAGAATTAACAGCTCATCTAGTGCCATCTGTACTGTAGTTAGTAGCCTAGTTTCACCTACCGGGGTGGCAACTGACACCCTAAAAATAGGCCTTGCCACCCCAGCTGCCACCCCAGTTGGCAGCTTTGTTTTGAAAGAAAAGTTGTGGCTCATCGGACATTTATGAGAGAAAGTCTCTAATGTCCGAGTGCAAGTGAATGCAGCACAAGATGCACGTCATGTAACCCCTCCCCCGGTCCTGGCGCGAGCGTGGACATATGATTGGCGGCGAATTCATTTGAACGGGACGGCGCAAAACGAGAAGCATTCAGACCCAAGCACTGAAGGAATGAGGTATTTGCGGTCTACAGTACTGACAGAGAAGAGACTGTCAGTTTGGCTGTACTCAGCATTGAATCAAAACGCACTGAAGCTGTTTATCTTAATACGTTTATGAGGCGTTTTGCTGAACAAAATGGTAATCGCCGCATTCAGCTGTAATAGACATGTCAACTTGATGCTCTGCTCACGGATGAGCATACACAACTATTAAGATGATGACCTTACGTGTGTAAATATATTTTGTTCTTTTCTTCTTTTTCTTATGCCCCCAAAAAACAGTTTTTAGTCCTGAGAAAGTCAAATAAGACGGTGTGTAAAACTACACTGCCCAGCCAAAAAAAAGTAACCACTTTGATTTAACTAGGCCAGTAGGTAAGGACTTTCCACTGGATAATAACTGCAGTATAAAAGAATGCATGACTGAAGTGATGGAGACCATGTTGAAGCCAAACAATAACAGGGAAATAACAGGTCAAATCAAGCAAATCCCCCTCTCAGATTCCACAGCAACCAGAAGAACATAAATACTGGCTGGTGATTTGATTCATCAGCTACGTGATGGAATAAAAAAATGCACAGTGCATTTCCTTAGCTGTGGGTGAGTCCACTGACACCACTGACAATGCTCAGTTGCTGGTGTTTGTGAGTTTTTATGATGAGGCAAAGGGGGAGTTTGTTGAAGATGTGTTGGGCCTGACGAACCTCAGTGGACACAGAAGGGGGGGAAGACATTTATAAAGCAATAATGGGAACGCTGAATGAAAGAGGGTGCAGCTGCCTTTATTTTTGCAACCTCGTGTTAAGAATCTTGTTGCAATTGTTTAAAAGTTTGAATGACCGTAATAAACGGACCTTTGTCTTATTGAAACATTTATTTTGGACCTTTAAGATTTGTATTTGAGTACCCCTGGTTTAAGTGATTTAAAGTGCAATAATGTTGGTGTTATGGTTTTTAAAATTGAATTAAATGTTGGTTTGGACTGCTGGTCAAGACATTATGGAATCTTCACCTTGTGCTCTGGGAAAAGGTGACAACCTTTTTTCTGACACTAAAACCCAATTGATTAATTAAATAATCAAGGAGAAAATGGGTATAGATTTGTCAACAAGCAAAATAAGTGTTCGTTACTTCCCTTTTTCAACTGTGTTTTGAGACGTTTTGGTGGATGATTTGTTCTGTTTATGTGTTGGTTTTATAAAAGACATTTAAAGTTGTTTCATTGACACCTTTGAACATCTTGGAATGTTTTTACAATCTATATTCTCGGTCTGATTAATCTATATCAACACAATCTACAACACAAAAAGGAAAATGAAAGTAATTATTAGTTGCACCCCTATTTTCTTTTTTAAATTCCCGTTGCAGCAGGTCAAGCGACTCCCCAGGCTTCACTTTAAGATCTGGTGTCCTCAGCTGTGGCTCACCAGGCATCTCTCGTATGATACAGTGACGGGACAGGACACAGAGCTCCTGGTATTTCTCTGTCTCAACAAAAAATCTCCCCTCATCTATTCTGACAGCTACAAGAGCATCAGCCATGATGACCTGTCTCTGCCAAGGAGGAAGTCAAACCAGGATATTGCAGATAGAGAATGCAAACTAGTTGGCGGTGCATTCTGGGACAATGCAGTAGGGCTGCTCAATTAATCGTATTTTAATCGCAATTACGATTTTGGCTTGCAACGATTCTGAAAACAACATAATTGAAATAAAACGATATTGTTTTTGAAAGATTTTTTTTAAATTAATTTTTGTATTGGTTTTTCAGTTGAATTATACTTAAAGTTCACGGTAATCAACTGTTAATAACATACTGTTCACATTTTCTTTTTAAATAAATGGATGTTTTCAAAGTAAATGGATAATCGTTTTTAATAATCGTGATTTCAATTATTGACCCAAATAATCGAGATTATGATTTTTGCCATAATCGAGCAGCCCTACAATGCAGCTTCTCAGGGCCACATATGATCCTTACTGTTGGTTCTCGGAGGACAACACACATTTAATGGTGGCAGTCCACATGTATGTGGATTGTGGACACATTATCAGTTTGGCAGAAGTCTTAGGAAACCATGCAGTGGTAAACAACATGGCAGGCCTGTAACAAGGTGTTTCACACAATAGGCTCAGTGTGTGTGTGTGTGTGTGTGTGTGTGAGAGATAGTGTGTGTGTGTGTGAGAGAGAGAGTGTCTTTGTGAGTGTCTCTGTGTGTGCAAAGCTGAGTCTTTCACACTTGTCCAATGTGTCACACAGTGTGACCCAGTGTTTCTGCCGATTCTGCGAGGTGTGTGTGTGTGTGTGTGTGTGTGTGGTTTTTATCTTCCTCCATGCTGCCTCTTTGTTTCTTCCCTGTTCAGTTTCAACCTGATAGTATCCAAAGCCAAGGACAAGTTTCTTATTTTGACCCATGACTCCAATTGAATTCCTCAAATTGTCTCAACCCCTTCCATTAGAGAAGTCAAGTAGTTATGTCAATCTAAGGAGGACATTTATCGCCTTGCCTTATTTCAGCTTTCTGTTCAATACAATCTGTGTCTTTAAGCAAAACTGATAGTACAATGATGTAAATTGAGGCAGTTTTTTTACTCAGTGAGTAAAAAGACAAATTAAATCCTATGTTTTTGTGGAAAGGGATTTTTTTTACAGCAGATAAATACCGAAGCTGTAATGTCCAAGTAAATTCCTTTTAGGAAACAGGTGTGAGTTTTAACATTGAAGATCTAACATCGATTTTTAACAAAATCATTTTCTGCAAAAACAAAAACCCTTGAAAGATTAGATTTTTGGCCAAATCTTTACTTTTATACAATATTTCGCTTTATAATAGTTAAGCTGGAAACTAGAACATTATAACATAATGAGGCATCTTGTGAAAAAAATGTCCAAGGGTAACATCTCAGCTGGCAGGATGCCTTTTCAGATGCTTTCAATTAATTAAAAACTACTAATACTTCTGATGTATGTATGACATGAATTCATCCAGTTATTCCTGGAAATGGGATCCCAGTTCCAGGAATGACTTTCTCCCAGAGGACAGCAGGAGGAGGACGGTCTCCCTGCATCCTGTGCTGGTTGGTCCACGTGTTGCCGTGGGCGACCCAGTCTCCTTTTAGATTGACAAAGGCCCGGACAGCCTCCGGTCTGAGGTCTTAGTTAGACAACTCAGAGTACGTCAACATGTTTGAATGTGAGTGAGAGGGTGACAGAGAACAACCCTTAGGCTTCTGTTAGCGTCTTTAACATCCTCTCATCCGTCCCAAATTCACAGCTTTTATCATGGAGGTAATTTAAAGTTATTGAGTCTATAAATAATGGTGATTGCATTGAAGCAAAAAATAACCACAGCCTCCATTAATGAAAGAGCTGGGATGAGATCAAAACAGAAACTTAGAAACGTGTGTGATTGCAATATGCGTGAGATCGGAATCAGTAGCATCCTGGAGTTTCTTAATTATTGCCGGAGTCATGAGGAACTTTTAAAGACCAGAGTGAGACTGAAAGGCGGAGAAGAAGAATGGGTTGAGAGCAGGATAGTAATCTTTGTAAATTGACAGCATCTGCCTTCCGTCCTGCGCTGTCTGTCTCGGCTCGGCTATCATTGGCTATCAGACAGGAAGAGACTGAGAGATGGCTTCTGTCTGGTTGCACCGGGGTTCGCTGCTCTTTGGCATTTTATCAACTCAATACGATTTTTCCTATGTAATCACCACGTCTTCATGTGTATAAGTTCTTCTTTAGAGGAGAAGTCTGGCCATTTTTCAACAAGTCAAATGACAATACCCAAACCAACATTACAACAATCTGTCTCCCCAAACTTTTCCATATCAGCACCATCCCTTCCTGCTGAAAATGCTGCATTTAAAACTTTACAAAAATTAAAGTACAATAATTTGCATCAAAATATACCTAAACTATCAAAATATAAGGACCATTTCAGAATATTCCAATATTATGTTAGATTAAAATGATGCATTAATGTGTTCATCACTTTATTGTTGCAGCTGATAAATATGGGGCTATTTTTATCTATCACTGATTATTCCAAGTACAGCTTTCAACATACAGTACATGTAGTGAAGTACAAGTATAAAGTAAAATAAAATGAAAACACTTGAATAAAGTCCCTCAACATTTTTCTTAACAGTACTTGTGCACATGTTCTTCATTGGGGACTATTTTCAGCTGATTTGGTGCAATGACGATATTTCTGACAGCTGTCTGGCGTATGTGGGAGCAACTCAAAATAAACTTGTGCGTGTGTGTGTGTGTGTGTGTGTGTGTGTGTGTGTGTGTGTGTGTGTGTGTGTTCTTGTTAATGAAGGAACATGTCACCCAGTGTAATATTGTGGCTCATTGATGTGTTTTTAGTTGTAATCTCTCGCAAAGCAGATGATATATTTACGATTGAGATTTTGGCTAGCCAACAGTGGAAGTCCACCACTGCTGTGTACATAACAAGGAGCGAGATTAGGGTCATCTACTTTTGCCCGAACCGAGCTGAACCTGCCATAATCAAAAGAGGAAATGATTACTTTATTTTCCACACCTTCATTACAGTAGCAGTAAGTAATGAATGCTTTGACAGCAAGTAAAGACAAAATAAAAATAATAAAAGCCCCACCTTATAGCAACCAGTAGTAATGCACTTATTTCATAGTATGAATTTCCACTTGTCATAACAGGGAAACGCACAACAGTAACATGAATAATGGAAGACATTGTTACATTTATCAGTCCCAGTTGGGATTTATTCAACATTTCTGCTAGAAAATGTTCTTCCGTGGGGGCTTTTATGCATGTCAAAAAGGTTTAGATTCTTATATTACATAAAAGCAGCTATTGTTCTTGAATGATTCATGACATTTTAATATATTTGGTACGACTTGCTACTGTTTGGCTTTGTTTATAAGCGTTGCATATCAACAAATGTCCCATAGAGCTAAGTACAACCAGTCAGTACTGGAATATTACAATATTACATGCATAAAGCTTACTATGACAAAGTGCTGTAAGACAAAGACACATCTTATTTTCTCTCAGTAAACAGTATTTGATTGATGCTTCATTGAATGATTTTCTTGCAATCACGAGTTTATCTCTGGGATGAGATGTGGTGCAGTCATTTACTTTGACAGTGCTTTTTCTTTACATTCAGAGCAAAGACCCTAGGCTCACTGTAGTCAACCATGTGTGGAGAATGTTAATAGACCTCTCCATAACACGTGAGACCTCAGAGCAGTGTGTGTGTACTCAGTGTGTTGTGTGTGTATGTTGTGTATGTGACAGGGCTAGAGAGTGAGTGGTTGGATTGCTGACGATGGATTTTCCAGGCACAACACGTTGTTTTCCACCTCTGAAAATATTTTACTTTGATCACTTTCCCCTCCCTGTGTGTGTGTATGTTTGTGTTTGTGTGTGTGTGAGTGTGTGTCTCCATATTGTTAGAGATTTGGAGGGCAAACTGGGCCGCTTTTCAAATCTCCGCGCGTCCCTATCCAGCTGGTTATAATACAGGAAGGAATCCATATCTACAAAGTAACCGTTAACAATAATCTACTTTAATGGCAATATGACAATGCAATACAATCATTACAATACAACATGATATATTACAGTTATATTGTAATGCTTAAAGAGTAATGCCGGCTTACTCCTGCACTGGTTCGCATACTGCAGAGATACTTTCACCCGGGGCAGCATGTGAAGAAGAGGCAGAAAGCCAGGGATCAACCGGAGATATGGCGGAGTAAGAAGGAGGGGTTAAGGGTTAGGTCAGCTGGTTATCTTTTCCGGTCATCTCATTGGGCGACGCAACGCTGGCCAGCAGGAAACCAAACAGGCTCACTTCACAACCAAAAGGTCTCAAGGACCTGCATACCTACACCTCCCCCACAGAGCAATAAAACCCTGTTTACTCCAAACAGCCCCAACTCCAGCTCACAGTTTTACACAACTTATTCCCATTTTAAGCTCATCCATAGTTTGCTAATATGAACACATACAAATATTACCCCACAATATGTGTCAATGTGTGTCCATGTGTGTCTCTCTTTCTCTCTGTGGTGAGCAGTATCTATTATGTAGGCCAGCTCCCACAGGTCTTACGCCGGGCTCTATGTGTCCTGTGCACTGTCTGCATGGCAGCTCTTGCATGGCGTTCTGCTGCCCCCAACAAGCAGTCTGCAGCGCTCATTTGCAATTCAATTATGGCTGCTGACATGTGACCCTACAGTGGATATCTGATGCATTTTGATGTTATAGTGGTTAACCTTGTTGATGTGTGGACCCTTCAAATGAAGCAGCACCAAAGCTGGATATTTATTTGTTGTGCTTTAGAGGGATTTTCCCCTCTAACCTCCATAATGGATTCATTTAGAATATAAAGGGTTTCCCTTTCCATTAGTCATATCAACAAGCCTCAGGATCATTTTGTGACACATTTAAGGGGTCCCAAACACCAGGTTAGGATATATTTGCACATTTTATAATTTGTACAAAATGTCTGTGTTGAAGCCGAGGTATTCATATGCAGTAAATATGTTCAATGACACTGATGACATAGAACATAGATTATAGATGAATGGACATACAAATAGATTTATGAGTATAACAGATTGAGAGCTTGAACTGGTCATATTTTACCACAAAAGCATACTGCTTAAAGTCTCAACAGACAAACTGTGATGATGGAGCTTTACAGGCTGGTGAAGAAGTCGGCACCACAGATAAGGAAGTTTTAACAGAGAGAAGAAGACAGAGAAGCAGGGAGAGAGGGGGAGTGATAAATAGCAAGTACAGATTGTGTGTGGCAGTCGTGGCAATGACGTTTTCCTTTTGTATACAAAAACGATTGCAGCCTTAGTGTGAAGGTTCAGAATTGAAGTTAAATGATCCTGCAGTAACACACGTTTGGTTCATCATTAGTCATGATTTATATTCCTTCTAAAGCGCATTGAATCGTGAGGTTGAAGTTTTGACGGTGCCCAGGTATGTGGGAGGGAAGAGTTTCACCCTTGACTGACTGCCCTGAATTTGCCTTGTGATGCCCACGTCGCCGTGGTGATGGCATCGTGTTAAAACATTTAGCTGGGCGCATTTGTGTCGTGACTAGTGGGCTTAACACCAGGGTGTTGTCATGGAGCTGCCTCCTCGCTCTGACTTTTCTCCTACTGCGTCTCTCTCCGTCCAGACAGGCAGGGTGTCTGCGGTCTGTTGGTACGGATCACAACTGACGGGGACTGGTGCTGATTTGGTGGTGAAAAGATAACTCTGATGGATGCAATGTACAGATGATGATGCATCATCTCTCTTTTTATTTTTGAAAAGTATACAAATAAACCTCCTCTTGTTAACTATGATGAGCCACATGAGTCACAGGTGAATACGCAGTTCCATACTATCAATCATTGTTAAGCCTCTTATACAGTACTGTATATCTGCATCCGTAATGGATTCAAATGAGAAGCCAGAGGTCAAAGGCCTTCCTGTATCATTAAGATCATTATGGCATGTTTGCCATGAATGGAGGTTGATCAGAATACTTTATAGAGTTCACCTCAAGTAGGTTGGCTACCTCACATTTGTGAAGGATACATTTGAATCTCAAGGACACTATTACTCTGTAAAATGACTACCAGAGTGTGGGAAAAGAGTTTTGGTCAAAAGTGCAACACACACATAACTAAACATGTGTCGCTCATCAACTTGACAGGATATGTCATTGTTCTAGTAATTTTATTTATTTTCCTTTTAAGTATTCTTTCGGGCATTTTTGCCTTTATTTCATAGTAGAGGTACAGAAATGACAGTATATGTTTGGAGAGAGGAAAAATGACATGCAACAAAGGTTCCTGACTGGTGTCCAGATGATGTGATTAAATGGTCAGCATTTCAAACCCTTAAGCCACGAGGACAGTCCCTTCATTCTGCTATTTCCCGTCAATACTCCATAAAAGCAGACATTTTCTGACATTTAATAATAATAATAATACATTTATTTTGGGGGGCGCCTTTCATAACACCCAAGGACACCTTACAGGGCATAGGGGTAATATAGGGGACCATTAAAACAGTGGATTTAGTGAAGTATCAGCCAGGGTAAGACAAGACAAACAACAGGAAACGGACTATAGAAGGACACAAAAGGACACAGGGTACAGTTTATAAAGACAATGCCAGTTTGAACAGGTGGGTTTTGAGTTGGGTTTTGAATGTTGTTATGGAATCAGACTGTCGGATGTGTAGTGGCAGGGAGTTCCAGAGTCTGGGAGCCAAGCAGCTGAAAGCTCGAGCACCCATGGTTTTGAGGCGAGAGCTTGGGACGGTGAGAAGTCCTACGGACGAAGATTGCCTTGGATCAGCACAGTACTATACTTTTACTACTTATGTCCACACAATGTTTAGTATGTGCTTTGGCTATCAAGTGATGCAATACTGCTGGTATGCTGGTAACTCTGATATTTGTGTACAAAATCAAGTTCACTGAAAATGATGTAAAGTCCACAACCTGGCACCTCTGATCTGGACATGCATATTATACCTCTATCATTGTACACCTACACTTGGATACAATGAGTTTATATTCAGGCCACAGAATTACAAAATGTTAGGCAGTGGGTGTGGAAATGATTTCCATTCCCAATCCATTTTCCTCACCTGAGAGACTGGTGCAGCAGCGCTGCCAAAATGGTGCTCTTAGCCAGGGCTTTTTAATGAATGTTTTATGGTAATTTTGGGCAATTGAGTCCCCGGTTACCTTGGCAACTGCTCACAATGCAATTTCCACGGACTGTTAAGGAAAGCTTTAGGGATAAAAACTTACTAAAGGGTGTTTATGCAAATGGAGTCTGTCGTGCAGTGTGAGAAAAACATCTGAAAAAACCCTGCAAACTGTACAGCCGAGTTCATTTTAGGAGAGACTGGTGTAACGTGGCTGGTTCGATTCCCGCAGTAGACGGTGTGATTCGGTGTTGAAGTGACTATTAGTATTAACCTGACTTGCCTGCGTAAGGACCTATGGTAAGGACATGGGCATAAGCAGACATCTGAAAGATATCGATGCTGAGATGAAAAGCCAGGGTTTATTATCTGTTTTTAGTCAGCGAGGGGAGAAATATGAAGGGAGGAGAAGATAGCGGGGAGACAGAGGAAGCAGCAGGTGATAGATGGAGCGGACGCATGAATAGAGATCCAGACAGTCATGCACAGCAATCAGCTGGCAGTAAAAAAGAGAAATTGACTCCTGGCCAGAGAGAGAGAAAGGGAGGGATGACAGAAAGATAGAGAGGTTGTTCCAAATAGCCGCAGGTCTCTCAGTGTGTACACAGAGAGTTTTTCAGGTGAAGGTGAACCGTTCTCTTGCAATCAGGACGCTCTGTTTTCATCACGCTGTGTAATGGGGGCTGAATAAAACCACAGCTTACCTGATTGTTCTAGGGTTAAGCCTTGGTTTGAGGATTTTAAGATCATACTATGTTAAGTTTAGGTTAAGGGTCCATAAAGAGTGATTGCCCTATACTGCAGTCAGATCTATGAAGCTTTATAAAGTCTTCCAGCTCATTGTTTATGAACTACGAAACGCCAGGCTGAGGAACATTTTGATTTATAAACTTGAGACACACGTTTTAAAAGAAAAGTGAATGTTAACAGGTTCCCTTAAAGTATTATCTTTAATTCTGCCATTGTATGTTGTGATAAGTAAAGTGTGACTCCTGGGCTCTGACAGCATACGTGAAAATGGGAGGTCAGCAATTATTCCAAAAGTGACACATGAAACATATCCTACAGAACCAAGCCTTCCTGGTATTTTGTATGTTGCACTTCAAGGACAGAGGGTTCATTACTCAGTCTTCAAGATGTTCAATTAAAAGAACCTAAAACTTTGTACAAGTGTCACTCTGTTTATAGAATTATCTATGAATAGTTTAACGCTTCTAGGTCAAGCTGTAAGACATGACAAGTAGTGTGTGTGTGTGTGTGTGTGTGTGTGTGTGTGTGTGTGTGTGTGTCTGTGTGTGTGTGTGTGTGTGTGTGTGTGTGTGTGTGTGTGTGTGTGTGTGTGTGTGTGTGTGTGTGTGTGTGTGTGTGTGTGTGTGTGGCCTAGCATTACTATACATGTGGGGACCTAAATCTGTTTACACAGTCACGTGTGGGGACTCGCCTCACTTATGGGGACAAATTGGAGGTCCCCATGAGGGGAATCATTCATTTTAGGGTGAAGACTTGGTTAGGTTTAGGATTAGGGTTATGGTAAGGGTAAGGTTAAGGGTTAGGGTTAGGCATGTGTTGGTTATGGTTAAGGTTAGGATAAGTCTCCAGGAAATGCGTGTAAGTCAATGTAATGTCCCCTGAAGTGATGTATACATGGTATGTATACACACACACACACACACACACACACACACACACACACACACACACACACACACACACACACACACACACACACACACACACACACACACTGCAAAGTCTTTCCTACAATGTATTCCCGACCATGTTTGATAGACCTATGTTGGATAGATCTATGTTTTTCAATATACTTCCATATTTTCATATAGTGTGATTTGACTTTACAAAATAAACTAAAAAGCCTGTTGCAGCGAGGAAACATACAAAATATGATGTATTGTTTTCAGCTTTATCATCTTGAATATCCATCTCAGTAACAGCTAAACATTTGGCGATTGGCACATCCGTCTACAAACAGACAACCAGCCAGTTCCTGGTTTGATTTCCAGCCCCGACATGCGTGTAACCAATGTCACATTTCTGACAGAGTTCTGCACTGGCAGATAGAGAAAGTTAATTCTGTGTACAGAACAAATCTGTATTATCGCTAAATGTAGATGCCCTTTATTTCCTGAATCTGTATACTTAATGTCTGACAGTTTGTCCTACTTTGGACATAACAGAGAGATAAATTAGAGTATAGAGTAAATATTTGTATCTTACTATTTACCATAGGGGTCACATTGAATGAATAAATGTTTACATTCTAAACATTTTTTAAGCGTTTGTATTTTTTTTCAGTATTTTTTTTAATAACCACCCAAGTCACAACTACTCAAGCTGATGAGCTGGCACAACGTGTGGTACATGTATGCCTTATAATCAACAATCTACTTCAGTTACATAGTAACATTTTCCAACTTTAATACAAAAAAGTAATATATCTAACATTAATATTTAAGTTTGAAACATGACAACTCGTTTATTTTGTAAAACAGACCTTAAGATGTTAACATGAAGATATAATACACTGTATGTACTGTATCTGTCATATGCTAGGTCAAGGAGTATAGTCTGTGTGAAAAGACAAACTTACAGTAGGTTTGCAAAATGGCAGGTAAACTTAGCATTTACTTTATCTCCTGGCTGTCTACTGATGATTGAGACCAGAGAACATAGTTTGGAGATGTATTGGTTTCTCAAAGACGAGACCATACGTTTATGTTTCCAGTGAATACATGGATATAGATTGAGATGTTTCCGTAGAGAGGAAATAAAATAAGTACTGTTCTCGATCTGAGATAGCTTCCCTTCTTGTCTCTTGTTGGGAGGGGGGGGAGAAGGGGGAGTTAAAAGCAGACACACGAAGGAAGAGCGAGAGAAGCCTAGAAGAGAAGATGGAGAGAAAAGATGTGCCAGGACATCTAAGGCAGAAATAGGCCACTGAGCACAACCCTGGAAGAACAGAGAGTTATAAAAAATAAAAGACTGGCCTGAAAACAGGGGTGAGAGAGAGGGGGAGAGAAAGGGAGACTTGACAGAAGGAGAGGAGAAGCTCAAATAAAGTCTTGAGCTTCACGAATTACCGAGGAACAGCTGGGCGAGAGAAGCCTTGAGATGAAAAATCAAACAAGTGGGTCTGGAAATATTTGTGAAGAGCCAGTTGACGTTCATAAGGACTTTGTATTCTATAACTTTATTGAGAGAGCAAAGACATCACTGAGAAGAAGTCACGAGCAGACAGGCATTCTGCTTTTTTTAGAGGTATTTAAATATAACCACCTGAGCAGTGATGAGGGGAAATCACTGTGTGGTAAAAATGCAAACAAGTCATAGAGCTCTGGCTCATAGGGGCCTGCACACCGCTCTTTTAGGAGGTCATAACATGTTTATGTTTTGTTTAATTCAAATTCGAATTCAATGGACATTTCATTCTAATGAATGACATTTTAACCTGACCTAATGTTCGTATTTTATCATCTGATTCGTCCCATGAGTATGCTCATGAACTACAGTACTTAATGTCTTCACAGTTAATCATCCATTATACTGAAATATTACCTTAATTTCGGTTGCAATAACATAGTTTAGTCTTAAACTTTTGGCCACTTTAAATTGTCTACTTGCAACCCTTTTTCATCTGTTGCACAAGTCCACCAATGAGCAGTTGAACCAGCTGCTGTCCTCTCTTGATAACCATCTTGGAGCCCTTCAGTTTGATCTTGCAACCCCTTAGGATCCTCTGGTGGTGAAATATGGATTGAAATGTCCATCAGATGAAGGCCTTGTGGTTATAATGCATACTATAAAACCATCCCAGATAAATATCCCCCTTAACATATTTCCTGTCTGTCAATCAAATCAATACATCTCAATCATTTCAAATTAAAATGATATATTTCAGAAGAAAGCAGCAAATACTTTCATTTTTTGGACAAAAATCGAATTGAGTAATTAACTCTCCTTTCTAGAACATTCCTTAAAAGGTGACACATGAAAAAACTGTGCTCAATGACAGAATGGAGCTCCAGTAACAGGGACATGTTTGTGTCTGACAGGCGACTCTCTGTCCCGCTGCCTTTCTCTGCCTGGAAGCTTTTTTATTTGTCTCTGCTGCTTTCTATTTATACATCCCACTGTTTCTCTATCTAACTTTCTGTCTTTCATTTGCTGGTGTTTGTCACTGAAGGCAACTAGCTCCCCAACTTTTCCAGTACAGAGGGAAAACATATTTTTCCAGGTCATTCTGTGACTGGACTCTTGTTTATGTAACACTGGTTTGACCCATTTGGTGCATTTGTGTGTTTGTTCATTTGCACGTCTGAGCAGAATTGATTCCCATGTTTTGGGTTCAGGTGAGCTGTCAGCTGTTCACTGTTTTGTTGTGTTCGTCCAGTGTTATTTTTAGTGTCAGTGATGTAAGGGTCATTGGGTTTTATAGAAGAGGCACCTGGAGCCACTGTGGCAGACAGATTGGACTTGCTGCGAATGACAATGCAGCAAACCATGATTCATCAAGAGTTGTGTAGTGATTCATGAATGTATTGTTCTCACCAGGAAAAGAGACCTTTGGTCGTTTGTTAGAATACTTAACATGACTGTTGGTTACCTTTTCCTGACTGTGAATCTTAAGTTTGTGATGCTTGCTGCAAAAACTCTTAGAGAAGAGTGGTGGATAGTTGTGAGTACAGAATCTTACCACGGTTCATGTCTTATCTTTAACTACAGAGCAAATATCCTCATTTGGATAAAGTAAGCATTAATTAACCATTTACTTATCACAATATAATACAATACAATACAGTTAAAGAACACTTGTTATGAACAAACAAATATTCACATTTGAGAAACTAAAACCTTTTAATATTGAGTAAGTTATGTTAAGTAAGGGTATTTAAACAATGATTATCTTCACAAAAGCCCATTTATTTTCTTTCAATTGACTAATCAATGGACTGTCCAGTTGTTGGAGCTGTTGAGTTAATTGCCCGTAGGTGTGTACATGAGTGTGAATGGTTCAATATATACACAGTTTGTCGCCTTGTGATAGTCTGCAGACTTGTCCATTTTGCTCCCGCCTTCCTGTGACCATGAACAGGATGACATAATGTATTCCTTTCTTTTGTGTGCTTATTACTGGTTAATATGATAATGTGTCTTTATGATATCCCAGTTACCATTAGCTGTGAGGCTACAAAATATCCATAATGTTGAACTTGAATTGCAACATCAACATCTCAATCCAAACTCATTCTCAATTGATTCAAACCTCAATAACATTCAACAATTGTTGATAATTCTGAGGTATGGACAATGACTCAAAACTAATATAGCATATTTCTACTGTTAAGTAAAAGCCTGGCTTTTAAAACAGGAAGTGTATAAATGATCCTAGCTCAGAACAGAATAACTGTGTATCTTGTATGCGTGTACAGGTGCAGGTAACCGCCGTGAGTGGTTATTTAATGAATGTGAAAAACATAGAACAAGCTGTTAGCTAACTACCTCCCACATCCACAGTCTCACACACACATACAGTACACACACTGACACACTGCTCAGGGATTTGCTTGACAATGTGAAGCACTGGGATGTGAAACAGGGTCTTCCACTTTCTCTCACCATGGCAGAGTAATCATGACCTACAGAAGTCTGTGTGCAAGTTTGTGTGATTGTTACTTGGTGAGGGCATTCTATGTGTGTCTGTGTTTCGCATGCGTGTGACACTGTGTGACTGTTTAATAGTGAGAAAGTGCAGAAGCCTGGGGTGAGTTATGTGCAGCATTCACACCTATACAAAAAAAGTGAGGATAAGAGAAGCTGTTCTAGCAAAGTATTTTCAGGTGCTATAAAGGTGTCTGAGATATTTGAGTCTGTGTAAAGCGTCGCCTAATGTGGAGTGATCGCCCACTGAGTGCAGCATGTTCTGTTTTATGACAGAGAGAGAGACAGAGAGTAAAAATACACCCGGCTCCTTGGAGACGGTCTCTATGGCAGCGGTTACTATGGTGAAGGCAAGGCTGCACGTGAAGTGAGGGCTGTCATGGGACCCTGGGGAATTCACCCTCCCGAGATCACACGCAAACTTTCTATTAAGAGCAGATGGAAGACAAGAGAACACTTAAGGGGAAATTAGGAAAGACACCAGTAACTAAGTGCATTTACTCAAGGACTATACTTAGAATACAATATCCGTTACATTAACAGGGTTAACATTTACTATGGTTTTGTGTTTGCAAGAAGCTGGTGATATGATACGTGTCATGATAACTGTTAAGATTAAAACACTGCGATACTGTAAGCAGGGCAACAATAATGCAACACAATTAAATCATAGGAAAGCTGTTATATTTTAGCTTTTGTTACTTTGACTGTATTTTCTGATAATTATTTTTGTACTTTATCTTAAGAAGAATGTTATATTCAGGTCTCTTACTGTACATACATTTTGCCCTTGTATAATTACAACTAAAACAAACTAAAATCTAAATACTTTGTACACTTCTTCTTTTAGCGTGTAAGATAAGATGCACTTTATTGAATAGTGCTACACTCTTTCACATGTGTGTGTAGCGTGTGTGGGCAGGTGTGTTTTAGCAGTTCTTGCAAAATGTCTCACTACTCACATTTTTCTTTTCTCATTGTACTGATATGAACAAAGCTTAATCATTTGTGTGTGGGTGTGTGTGTGTGTGTGTGTGTGTGTGTGTGTGGTGTGTGTGTGTGTGTGTGTGTGTGTGTGTGTGTGTGTGTGTGTGTGTGTGTGTGTGTGTGTGTGTGTGTGTGTGTGTGTGTGTGTGTGTGTGTGTGTGTGTGTGTGTGATGTGCATGCTGGGAGCTTGCACATGTAGTGTTGCCTCTGCAGAGTCAGTCTGCTCTGTCATGCTGTTTCCATAGCAGCAGCAAGAGCCAACACAGCCAACCACGCTAACTTCCTGGTTTCTCCCTATTGGTGCCAGCTCACTCTGACTCTCTTCCTACCTTTTTTTGGGGGGGGCTCTCTTAAGTCTGAACAGGACTGGTTTCACTTCAGTGTCCCACAGCACAAGAAACACAAAAGAAAAGCAAACATGTTCAATATAAGGTCCTTTTTCTTCGACAAGACATGATATCCAGGAATTAACACAACTCAATGTAGATCCTTATCCCAAATGATGATACATTGTATTTAAAGTATTATAAAAGTGGCCATCTTGTTGTGGTTCTCCAATATTAATCTGTTGAAATGAAGTCTATAGGTTTGATGTATCAGCAGTAGCACTACATCTTCTCTGTTCTGTGCGTCTTCTTTGCTCATATTCTACGTTCTTCCTAGTATAAAATGTGCCTCTGGAGGAGTCTGTGTCATGAAGGTGACTGCCCACAGATGGCAATCATTGCTGCCCATGTAAACAAACTCCCATTTGCTACTAATATTTGTCATTGTCCCGGCTGTCATTGCCTAATTCTAACGGGTAACATCCGCTCTTTTCTCTCCTCTCTTTACAAAAACACCCTGTTATTTTTAGTTGAGGCGTCTTTGCATGCTTAAGCTGTTACATCAATAGAGTATGAGTGCATATCAAGCAGCTGCAGTATCATTAGCAAATACAAAACTGAATTTGCGGAATTAATCTAACACAACATTTTTTGGTGGGTTTATTACATTTTGACATTCAGGACAGTCAGTAATAATTTCAAGTTTCTGCATCACAAGTTAGTCAGGAAAATAAATGCCGAAGCTTGTATGTGACTAGTCAGCATGTCAGTCTGTGGACAGGAATAGAGTTCATGACTGTGATCACTCAAGAACAAAGAACAAACAAAGCTAAAAAATATAACACACATGAATCCTATTTAATCTGTGGTGGAGATATATTATAAAGGTCCTATGAGCTCTGGTCAGTGTTGCTGGGCTACATGGCTCTTGGCCCGGATGCCGTAGGCTTGATTAGAGGATGAAGCAAGCATCACACTGATTTCACACCTTTGGTAGGCATGTAGCTTTCAGCCAAGTGAGCAATCAGATTGCCTGCTTGCTCAGCCAATGAGAGGATCCCGATGCTTCTTCTGTGTAGCTATGATGGAAAGTGATGTATGACATTTCTGATTAGAGCGCCACCCTGAACACTTGTTACATCCAGAATTTAATGACATGTAAGCCTACAACATGTCTATGAAGACTATATATGTATATTAGGTATATATATATTATGTCTTGTGTCACATTAGTTTCTATTGAACCATCTTTGGTGCAGAGTATTACGTACAGATCAGCAGGATGTCTTCACCTGTAAATGTGTGTAATGCTCAAAGCCTGGAAACTGTTAACATAACGATAACTGTTGATCGTGAGGCTGTTGCACAAGTTATTTCAAAATATTAAATTTTATACTAAAACTCGACCATTTTTAATTGGCAAATCCAAACAACATGAGTTTTAGGTCGGCAGGTATGTAATTACATTACATTACATGTCACTTGTTAGATGCTTTTATCCAAAGCGACTTACATACTCAATACTGTGGGCAATCCCCACAGGAGCAATTTGGGGTGAAGTGTCTTGCCCAGGGACACAACGACATGCTGACTGCAGTGGGGTTTGAACCTGTGACCCCCTGATCCAAACACCTACGCACAACCCACTACGCCACACGCCTCCGCATATAATAAATTAATCATTATACAGTATTTCAACAGGACGGGGAAAGTGGTAAAAGAATCCGAAAGGGGGACTAATAAATAATCAATATATGAATTTCAAAGCTCCAACTTGTTACTGAATAGACAATGTACAAATTAAATTAAGTTTTTTAAATCTAAATCTTGAACTTGAACTCCCACAAAAGTGAAATAGTGATTAAAACCTAAAACAACTAAGTGCAAAATGGTTTCCCCATGGTTTATGCCCTATAATATTTGTCTACTTTCTCCCATTTCCTCCCATGCCTCCATGGCTACTTCCCTGGTCTTCTTAAGGCCTGATCTATTATTTTCACTTTAAAAGAAAGAGAGTTTAAAAGGTTTAACCACGTTGTTCTACTTAACAAGAAATAATGTACCCTTATTGCCCAACTATAGTTTTGCTTCATCTTTTTCTGAGTTGTCAGTCCACCACATTGTACTGGCATAAAGACGACAAGGTATAGTAGAAGCTTATCGGAATTGTATAATCCTCATTGTTGAAACCTTAAAGGGGACCTATCATGCAAAATGCACTTTTTGATGTCTTTTATACATAAATATGTGTCCCCCCAGCGTCAGCAAATAAAACCCTCTCTCTTTTCCTCCATACCCAAATCTCTAAAAACGGGGCTACAACGGAGCTGATCCAGATTTGCGTCCGATATGACGTAATATCGGCAATGTAGGCTGGCTTTACACCCACGGCCCTATCAGAAACGTTGCTATCAGAAACAATGCCCGACTGTTTTGGACGTAATATGGTCGGTGCATGTTTACATTAGCATCACTAACACTCAGAGCTAACCTGTACTGCACAGAGCATGTGAGTGAAGAAGCAGGAAATAAAAAGGAACACACCTTGTGGTATAACCGGCAAGAGAGAAAGCCTTTGATCTCCATACTGTTTCAGAAATAATCCATGATAATCCATGATATGGCGTTTCATCACCGCAGAATCTGCCGGTAGAATCTCCCGCATCAGCCCCCTCCTCTTTTAAAAAAAAAGCTTTATACCCCAAATCAGCACTTTTGAAACAGGAAGTGAAATAGAGGGATATGAGGCATGGCTAAAATGGGTAATCTGTTTGGTATTTTGAGCAAAACAGTTCATAGACATGTTTTTTATATTTTTTTATATATCTGAGACCTATGCTATTGCCTAAAAATAGCATGATAGGTCCACTTTAACTAAACAAACCCCAAGTTACCTTTTCAGCTCTACACATGCAGGGTTAAACAAGAACCAGTGGTCCAAGGTGTGAGCTCCATGAAAAGCTCTAAGTGTTTGGTTTACACATGCTGAAGACAAACAGGAAATCCCCGCTCGCCTCATTACGCCCGCTTTGCGCATGGCTGTGGATAAGGATGTATTGATTATAATGGTCCAGCCCTTTCAAGATAAACAGTCCTGGAGGATCTGCAGTCTGATCAGATTTCGCCCCACAAAACACACATGAGCAGATTACACATATCGTCCTCACCGTGCTCAAGATCACCCTGTCTATCCTCTGAATTCATCTGGTCACACGGTGCTGGACATGTGTGTGTTTATAGACAGATAAAGTCACATTTGTCTTATCTCTCAGCCTCACGTTCTCCCTCAATCTGCTTTCTACGCCTCTTTATTTATATGTTCTGCCCTCCTTTTCTCCGACTTTCTCCCCCTCTTGATTCCTCGATGTCTTTTCATCCCCTCCTGTTGTTCTCTTACTTCATTTCTCCTCACCACAGCTGGTTTCTGCTCATCCAGATCAAACAGGAAATTGAAGCGGCAGTCAAGATAGCTGAAAAATAAATACATCTTTGTTCTATTTGAAAGGGTTGGCATTAACACATTTTTATTTGTCAGTGAATGAGTGTAGTAAGTGTTTGGGTTTGAAAGGATAACGCTAAATGATAAATCCCCACTGGAGAATTGTAATACCCGTGGTTAGTGTACTCATGCTATTCAGCTGCTGGATTTTTAAAGCTAGTTGTGTAATGGAGTGACAGAGTGATGTTGTCGCAGAATTACAAAGGCTTCAGTATAATTATATAGCTCTGACTCTGTGTTTGAGTAAAGAGTGTGTGTGTGAGTGGGTGTGTGTGCGTGCATGTGTTTGACAGAAAGTGTTGAGGCTCAGCATGCTGTGTAACTGCTGACGAATGACGATTATATTACCCAGCTGCCCTAGGTGTTAGACTTGCCTGGTGGTCAATTGAGAGCATTACAAAGTTCATCTGAAGCTAATATGAGTCTTTAGCTGTCTGAGTTAAAAATATCAAGTGGTTTTCTCCAAAGTTAAGGCTTTATGTCATGCGTTATCCCCCCCCCCCCCCTCCCCCCCCCTTATTTTAAAAGTTTGTACCCTGGAACTTTTCCCACTAGATTTTACAGGTGGTGTTCCCCTCTCTCTTCTATTCAGAATGTTGCTTTGGTATGTTGAAGCATGTTAAAATGCCAAGATGTTTTAGCTTTATGGATTCATGCATGTATGTTCAAAGCTAGGATTGGCATTTGACATTTAAAAAAAATGATAACAAAAGTATCAGAAAACACATCAAATGAAGGTGATACAAATAGGAAAAAGATGAAACCCCATAATCAATTGTTACCAACTTCAATTGACACCTACATTACACTTTGTCCCTGTACATACACCTTTTTTTTGTTGGAAAAAGAGTAATTTTGTGCACTCATTAATGTATTACTCAGGTAAGCAGTGAAATCTGTCACCATTAATGAATACAGCTCACGTGATTGCATTTTAGCAAGTTTTAGAGAAAATCTCACAAATGATTGTTACTGAAAGCTCCATTGAAGAAAAAATAATGGATGTTTCCGAGGCTTTTTTTTGTTGTCATCTGTTGGTGAACGAGCCTGATGTGATGTCCTACCAACAATCTTCTGATTGATTTTTACGAGTTGCATACTGTCTGATATTCGTCTAATGTCATCTCCTTCCTCTCCTTGCCTCTACAGTGCAGTGTCTGGAGATGACCACTAAGCGGAAGCTGATTGGCCGGCTGGTGCCGTGCCGTTGTTTCCGTGGGGAAGAGGAAGTGATCTCAGTGTTGGATTACTCCCACTGCAGCCTGCAGCAGGTCCCCAAGGAGATCTTCAGCTTCGAGAGAACTCTGGAGGAGCTCTACCTCGACGCCAACCAGATTGAGGAACTACCCAAGGTAATTATGTTTATGTTTATATCTTTCTTCTCTCTATAACCACTTTTTAAATTGTTGAACCTAGACGAAGCTGGTCAGATATCTCTGGCCTTGTGAATAACTTTCTGTTGACCAATGTTGCATTTATGAAATGCCCACTCCAGACCTTGTTCTAGAATGAAAATGCATGTATTTCATGCTTTGACCTGTTGGTGGAAAGCACAGCAAATCTGCATCAGTGCACGTAAAACTAGATAAAGTAATCAACATTAATGTATATATTCCTTTTGTTTCATATTTGACAAAAGGGAAACGTTATTCCCCAATCATAACATAAACGGTTCTGACTTGTTGGTTGTAGTTTAAACTTGTATATGTATTAATAGTCTGTGAGCCCATTATTTGCTGATACAGAGACACTCCAGTGATGTGTATTTAACGTAACTTACAATAAGAAATACTATTAATCTTTGCCCTTCTAAGATCTTGCTCACCAGCGGGACAAAATGCTGGTAGCAAAACAAAATGGCTTATCCTATCATTTTCAAATTAGGGTATACTTCTGACTCAGCTTGTCCGTCTACATTGTTCTCATCTTCAGGTATACTCAATGTTCTGAAGTGAATCCTTATATTAGTGTTTCCATGCTATCATCAGCAGACTAAGTCATAACGATTTTTGTTCTGTGAATAATGACTGCACAATTTTTCTATTCAATCCATTCAATAAGTGTTGGGATATTTCCTTGTGGAGGGCTGTACATGAAAGTTTCTTGAAAATCAATTAACTTATCGACATTGCCATTTCTTGAGAGTCTTGAGACTGACATCAGCAATATTGTTTTCTTGGCATGTTTATACACAGTACTTCAAACATCATTACATAATAGACATCGACGAGAGGCATCTTAGACCACCAGAGACATTAAAGAAAAACACGTTGCAGTAATGAGACAAAATGCCCTTCCAATATTTCAATGAGAATAACAGGTGCTGTTTATAGGAGGGCACCACTGTCTCATTTTTATTGATGACCTGTCCTGGTTTAAATGACAGAGATGTCTAAATAGATGTCTTAATATAACTTGCATGAAAGGAGACTGAGTCAAGGCAAACCTGCATTCAGCTGACAGGAAAAGGCTTGATTATGCGCATATGTATGTTTATGTGTGTGCTAAGAGCTTCCATGAGTGATTGGCCTTTATAAAATAGTGACTTGAAGAGCTCCTTAAGTGTGTGTGAGTAAGTGATTGTGTCTCAAAGTGTCCTGGCCTGGCCTGACCCATGGCACAGAGCCAGTCTGAACAGTGACAGTAGGATGTGACAAAGATTATATAGTGAACATCTAAACAGGTTATAAAATACATAAAAGTGTATCATTTAAAATTATATGTCCATAAAGCAGCACTTTATTTATGGCAGTTTGTGATTCACATGTAGTTAAAATGAACTCTTCAAATGTCTGCATACAGTAGGTTCACTTTCTTTGTAGGCCTATAAGGTCTTGGAAATTGCTGGCAGGAATGAATGTGAGTGAGCTTATGTTTGCTTGAATTGTAAGGAGTTTAGATATTACAAAGTGCAAATCAGTAGATAATTGGATGTTATGGTACAGTACACCTCAAATCACACTCTGAGTGACACGTTGCAGGTGAAGGTGCTACATGTTTACACTGGCACCGGTGCAACTTACAACACAGAGGGCTGTGCAATTTAATCGATCCTGCGATATATATCGATATTTAGTTTTCCGAGAAAGTATCGATATTTCAGCCGCGGGTATCGATACATTAAGTCTGATAACTATGTTCGTTATTCTCGCATCCAGGAGAGAAGCTTTAAAAAGGAGACTAATTGAGTCTCTGAGAAGGTTCAAATGTATACTTTAATTAATAAAAAGCGCGGTAATGTTACAAGCAGAAGATGGTTCAGTCAGAAACACAGCTGTGTTCCGCTGCTGGGGGCCGGCCCTCCACGTCTCCAATGTTCGTTGTTGCGCATTACAGAGGATTCAGACATTGTACATTAAATATATAACTAAACACGCCTTTTCTCCTCCTTATCTCTTTCATGACTTTTCATTTAATACATTTTAAACGCTGTAATCAATACTCCAAAGATACCTCACGGCTGGTATCATTTCCGGTAGTTCCGGATGTTGTCTCATGCTACCCACGTCTGTAAACAAACGT
The DNA here is from genome assembly GCF_902827175.1 of Gymnodraco acuticeps. Classification (NCBI taxonomy): domain Eukaryota; kingdom Metazoa; phylum Chordata; class Actinopteri; order Perciformes; family Bathydraconidae; genus Gymnodraco; species Gymnodraco acuticeps. The sequence continues at coordinate 814,428 of NW_022989942.1, read as the reverse complement.
ATTCAAATAAACTGTACCTTCATTTAATATTCAGCAATAATAATATCTCGACGTCTATAGTTGTAGTGTTGAAATCTGTAGGTTTCGGTGTGCAACACTCCGTGTCATATCGCTACTAAATTCACCTCTATAGTAAATGGTATATTAGCCACATGCTAAATGCTAACCGGAGATGATGGATTTTCAGAATAAAAGCTTAACAACTGGTTGTGCACCAGAACTTCTGGTTTTTCAGTATAAAACAGCATTTAAACTGACGGTATGTTTAAGGTACTTTATGCCATCAAAACATTGATTTTAATTTCTAACAAGTCCCATTCAAATCCCCCGTGTTCCGCCACCTGCTGCACCTTTTAATTATCCATTGTCCATTGTGATACTGCACTTTATGTACTTACGTTTCAAAGGCTTGTAAGCTACAGTTTGCACTGTTTCAATAAATGAAACTAATTTTCTCACCACATCTTTTGATTCATTTTGTCCAGCATTTGCAAGCTGTAGACTCTCTGTCAGAGCCATATATTGTATAATTGATGCTTTCAGTTTTCAGTTGAATTAATTCAATCCAAGTCAATGGAACACTCACAAGATGTCACCAAAATCACACTGTCCCTTTAAAATCTTTCAGAAAATGATATAAGTGTATCGAATTATATCGAATCGTATCGAATCGTATCGTTGACTGAATATCGTGATATATATCGTATTGTGAGCTGAATATCGTGTATCGTATCGTATCGTGAGAGTGTATCGCTACAGCCCTGATACTCTGGAAGTGTTTCGGCACATTTCATCTTGTTTTTACATGTGATTTATATGATCAGCTCTTAGTTAAGTTAATGTACGGAAACACAGAAAAAGAGAACCAAAGTTCACTGTAGCAACCATTTCATTATTTGTTAAGTTTAAAATGTTTTGCTATTCTTACAAATGGTTTAATTTATACTTCTACGCAGGAAATCATCAGCATTTACCACCTTTAATAATAATAACATCGATGTTATTGAATTAAACTGTTCAGGGAACCAAAAGTGAGGCAAGTTATGCTCCACCTGTGCCAACTGAGTGTGGTTATAGAAGAGTCCTCCAACTACACTACTGTATGTAAAGATAAAATACAACGCTTACACAATTGTATCATCTCAGGCTAGGAAATGAAGAGATTTGTGTATTTGGCTGCACAGCAATAGTGAATTGAGACGTTATACACTAGTAGCCCACATGGGCTCATCATCTTATGTTCTTGCTGTGGATACAGACATTATGCCAATTTGAGTAAATCAGAAGATAGTCTGTACATGTCAGTTAATTATCTTACTTCTTGAACAGTCATGTTAGCATAGCCACAGTAAGTACTACAAAAGCTAAGTAATGCTAGTTACACAATGTTTGCTAATGAGTAACTACTCGCTAGCATTCATATGACATTAGTGATTTTGTGAAGTAGTGAGGGTTGAGTGCTCTTTCGAAAACAAAATGTAGTAGATGTTCAGTTAAGATGATTACAACAAACACTTTATTTCTTCCTTCTAAAAATTGGTCTATCACTGCATTTCTGAAGCTGGAGTGCATATTCCTTCATGTTTTTGCATTTGTTTTTGTGTGTGCTTTGGTATTTACTGTTTACTTTTCTATATTCCGAGCACTTTCCTTGTTATGTATGTGTTTCACTCTTTTATATGTGTTGGCATTTGCAGTAATTCTCTATTAAGGCCACATTGCTCTGAATGTTTTTGCTCTCACTCGAGTGTGTGTTTTCTCCCTAGGGGCCACCGTATGTAGGAGATTAATTCTGCATTATTCATAGAATAAGCCGCTGAAATGGCACTGCTTTTCTACAACATTAAGCGCTGCGTGCCTCCAGCTGACTTTTTGTCTCTCTTTCCTTTCGTACCCTCTACTAAAGGTCCTTGTGATATTGCCAATTGACTATAATAATTATTTATTCCTCTCTTTGTTTCCACAGCAACTCTTTAACTGCCAGGCCTTGAAGAAGCTGAGTATGCCGGACAACGACCTCTCCAACCTGCCCACCACCATCGCCAGCTTGGTCAACCTCAAGGAGCTAGACATCAGTAAAAACGGTAATGTTCCTCAGATGAAGAACAAACCTGAATATAAAAAAAACTACTGCTAACTCTTTAGCATCAATTTGAACATCAATTCAAATGTTGGTCAACAGCAATTTGACTCCTAAGACCTCAGAATAAAGCCTCGTAATCACAATATTCTCAATTCGATATGATTCTATTTGATATGACAAAGCTTGGCATTGTATAAACATTCACAAAACTCACTGTGGATAACAATTACATGTCTTTCTAGTGATTCCCTCAACAAAAAGTAGAAATAAGTCAAATGTTCTCTTCCATCTCTGTGTCACTGTGTCACAGGTATCCAGGAGTTTCCCGACAATATAAAATGCTGTAAAGGCCTGTCTGTGGTGGAGGCCAGTGTCAACCCTATCACCAAGTAAGACACCAACGCACATCATCTAGAAACATCTTCAACATCTTACTCCTATCAATGGAAGTCTCTAGTTTGATGGCAGCATGAGTTAAAATCTATTTCACAAAGTTCAGTTTTGAAAGATAGACAAAAAATATTCACTAACATAAAAACTGAAGAAGCTAATTGATCTGCTTCTGGATAACAAAGTCAGATAAAATCCTGACTCTATCACCATGTATATTTATTGATGGAGACCAATTGGTGCACCACGTTCTGTTGTTAGGACCAATTTTATCAACCAGTTTGAGAGGACCTGGATTCCGCTCAGGATTGTTTGATGTATTCAGCCGTTGAAACTTTTTTTTGTCCAGAGACGGACAGTATTGTTGTTATTTTTTGGCACTTCATATATCTGTTCACTGCATCCACCTACCATGCAACCATCCTATGGGCTCAGCTTGGACTGAACTATAGAATATATAATTGCTACAATAAAATGCAGATGATGTTCACTATTGGAGCATGAGCTGCTAGTTACTGTACTGCGGTGTAATGTCCATGAAGCCTGTTTGTGCATGTGAGATGAGCATAAGATGAGTCGATGCATTGTTATAGAAAGATGTTTAAATCAATGTTGGCACTTCAAGGAAACACAACTTGTTCATCTCTTTCTCATATTTCTTCCTGTGTTTCTGACTGGTCATTTCCCTCTCTTCCAGACTCCCAGATGGTTTCACACAGCTCCTGAATCTGACCCAGCTCTTCTTAAACGATGCCTTCTTGGAGTATCTGCCCGCTAACTTTGGCAGGTAAAGTGATGGCATGTAATTGTTCATGTGTGGTTGGTGGTGACTGTGCTGGATTGGGTGTTTTTCTTGAAATGTTTTTTTCTGCTCATAATTATTTGTTCTTTAAAACAAAAAAAGAAGCAGATCATCATATGTTTTAAACAATTGATTTGAATATCTTAATAACAAACAGTAAAATTAGTCTTGTTTCATGTGACTTCTGTCTTTCAGACTTTCAAAACTACGGATCCTGGAGCTTAGAGAGAACCACCTGAAAACCATGCCAAAGTAAGAAAAAACAACACAGTGTTTGTGTGTGTTAGAAAGAAACAAATACGGGGAAGACACATTCATTATCATGTACAGCAGCTGCGCACATACTGTACAAACACACACACACACACACACACACACACACACACACACACACACACACACACACACACACACACACACACACACACACACACACACACACACACACACACACACACACACACACACACACACACACAGATGCTTCATGATATTAGCGGGATGATGCTTGCTTTCCCAGGTGTCTGGATTAAAACTAGAATTATCTCTGGCAGGTGGTCATGAATACTGATAAAGCCAAACCATAATGTATCTCTTCTAACTGTTTTAAATTATTACTGTTTGAATACAAAAACTAACTAGGAGAGAGAACCTTTTTACTTAACAAGATAACCCTTGTAGAGTAGCAGTGATTTCAATTACATTATATTATGTTAAGCGATAATGACAATGTGGCTGCAATTACTACTTCACAACTACCAGTCCACAATGCCCCTTGCCTTTCAACTAAGAATATGGTTAACCTGCAGCAATTTGGAAAACCCGTTTAGTTTTTGTCTATAAATGTCTATAAATAAAGAAACGGCATGCATAGTCAATGTCAGATTTGCAATAGCAACAATCTCGATGCTAGATTTTAATTAAACTAAATGTTGAGGTGATTTTAACATTTAAAGGCTATATTTGTGAGTGAGTAAAATGGGGGTGTGACATGAGAAATGCTAACATAATTAATTATCAGAATTGCAATAGAAGCAAACATAAGTACTAGAAACAAGACACATTTTGAAGGATAATAATTCAAACTTGAAAAAAATGTAAATAAATAAAAACAAATATTATTTTAGTGTACAGTATATTGGCTTTGTGGTTAGGTGGGAAGAACAAATATATATATGCATTTAGTAAGTCACAATGCACTTTTATGTATGTATTCTCTCTTCTCAGGTCCATCCACAGACTGACACAGTTGGAGAGGTTGGATCTGGGTAGCAATGAATTCACTGAGATGGTGAGACTGACAAGCAGCATAACTTAAGTGTTTAAATGTGTAATATGTTGTACATTGAGATTGTCCTACATGATCACAGCAAGCTCGAATCTAAACTCCTCTATAGAACTGTAGAACCTGTTGAACTATGTTTATTTGTAAAGAGAACAAGAACCTGAACACAGATGCTTTGTCCTATTTTGGGAGCCTCTGCCCTGAAAGTTCATATAGAACAAATACGACATATGGTAAATCCTCAGTAGGCTGTCTCAGTGAGGCAGGGGCAAGTTCAGAGTACTGTCCTTTAGTTGCACACTGAAATGGGACCTAGCGACATGATAGAGGTAGAAAGGTTTGGATATTGCATCAAGGTCAAGCAGGAAGTCTCCTGTGAGATTGCCAGTCTCACCCTTTTTTTGATTGTTCTCTATTTATGCCAAAGATCTGGAGATTCATTAAAGTTATTATTTGGATCTGTATATGTTCACAGAAGGTGTCCTATGATTTGACTGAATTATACAGTTGTTTTATATAAATAGCAGCATATCTGCATATTCGTTGTTGCTCATGTGCTCTGTACATGCTGATATGGTTTCCTCTGTTTGGCTTGTTAGCCGGAGGTGTTGGAACAGATCCACAACCTAAAAGAGCTGTGGCTGGATAACAACTCTCTACAGTGTATACCAGGGGTAAGAACACAGACACTTTTGCAGTGATAAAAAGGAACTATGAAATTACTTTTTATATGAAATGACGCTCTCTTTTCTTTCTCTCCCCCTACCGGCTGCAGGCCATAGGAAAACTCCGTCAGTTGCGGTACTTTGACTTAGCTAAGAATCGCATCGAGTCGTTGGACACTGATATCTCAGGCTGCGAAGCCTTAGAAGACCTGTTACTGTCCTCCAACATGCTGCAGCAGCTCCCTGACTCTATAGGTACACACACACACACACACACACACACCACACACACACACACACACACACACACACACACACACACACACACACACACACACACACACACACACACACACACACACACACACACACACATATACTCATACACACACAAACACTCAAGCTGATGACGCTGTAGCAACGCATTTAAATTCACACCTGTGTATCTCCTGAATGGGAGCAGCACAGGACTGTGGTTTACATATCATAAGTAAGAGTTGTCAAGTCAAAGTCAGTGTGTGTGTGTACAGACACTGTTTAGCTGTAATAGTGACGTAGCACAGATAACATAAGATACAACTGGATTTATTCTATATTGTTCTAATTAGCAATAAATCACATGGAAAGATATCCCACGCCCAGTGATTCCTGAAGGTTAAAATCTTTAAAATCAGGTTTTTAATCTTCAGTAATATACTAGAACAGCTGGCCAGGGTAGTTTTAGCAAATGCTTATCCAACAGGAATACATTTTGCATTTGTTTGGGACTATTTTTAGACCTTGATTAATATGCATTTTATTGCGCTGTCTGGGGAATATTTATGGCAGCAGGATGTGGGATTGACTCAAAATAAACTATAGTGCTTCTTGTAATGAAGGAAATGGCACCCACTGCAAATATGTGGCTCATTGGTGGCTGTTTTTAGACAGCATTGGAGTTTAATGAAAAGATGAATAAGCTATATCACGCAGTGGCTACAAAGAGATCCTCAGAAGTAGGACCAAATCTTTGTTGGTTTTAGAAATGTCATCGGATGTCTTATAAGAATAAGAATGGTGCCAACTTTGTACTTAAATCCACTTTTTACAGTCAATCGTTTCAGAGCTCTGTCTAATATTTACGAGATGACTTTTGTGTGTCATTGTGATTTTGTATGTGTGTTTGTATATTGTGTAGGAATGTTGAAGAAGCTGACAACATTGAAGGTAGATGACAACCAGCTGACCTCACTGCCTAACACCATCGGGAGGTAAGGAACACACACACATGCACACAAACACACGTATGCTCTAAAAGAAAACAGATAATGAACAATGCTTTGTCAGATTTTTTCAGCAGGATTATCTTTGGTGGGTTGTTGTTGACTACTGTTAGCTGCTGTGTTGTTATGCTGGCTCATGATTGGGCCGTTCTGTGTGTTGTGTTTGCTGCGTTGCCGTGGCATTAGTCCGAAGCCCAAGCACGGGTGAGTAACATTAGCCTACTGGATCCAGGGGTGCGTTCAGAGACAGATAGATGTTCAGCTGCGTTACAAATACAAACAGACACGCTCAAAACTAGCTGGGGCTGTGGGAAGCATTTCAAATGTATCCAAATGACATGCAAAATTGAAGGAAAAAAAATCTAAATGTGGACGTAACATTTGAATAACATCTTAATTTTCTAATTGAATATGGATTGGAGACACAAATGATTGCATGTCAAATTATTACTGTAATTTCATGATAATAATTCTTATTATAAGCCATCACAGTTCAGATTAAAGTTGCTTTTGAAAGACAACCTTTTAATAATTGTAAACAGAAGTATTTTCATTGAGTCTTTTTGCTGTTTTCTTAAGAGATTGGGAGAAAATAACACAGCAAAGTCTAAAGCAGGATAAATATGAATTTAATTGGAGTCAATTGTTTCTGTTCCTTCTTGCTGTTTGAGTAGTCTCCTGGAACATTGTGTGAATAAGATGATCTATGATGGATTATATTTGTACGACTATTTTACATTCATTGATTTAAATGAAACTCCCAAAAACACTTTTGTATCTGAACGCTCTGAAAACATTTTGTCTTCCTGAACAAATCCCAGGTTTCAGCCTCAATAAGTAGTTCTGTAGATCCATTGCTTCTCCTCTGATTCAACCAGAAACACCTGCAAATGATCATCTTCTTACCCCTAAGTGTTGCTTATTAATGATACATGTGATAATTGTACCTGTGCCTGTACTTCAACCAACTCTACATTGTATTATATCTGCGTTAGTACAACAGGGTATTTACTGTGTATGCTTTATATACACAGGGCTGAATCAGCATATTTCTCTACTCGTCTGTATCGATGTGCAGCCCATTGTGGATTATATATAATCCAATAAGCAGTGCAGTTACATATTCAAGTATGTTTTAAGGTTATTATTCACAGCTTCAAAATGGGCAAGAATATTTTACACCAGGTAACTACTATATATATATGTATATAGGCTCCTCTCTATGAGTTGACTGTAATGCATTACATGAGCTGAATCCTTTAACCAGATGTTACCTTTAGTGTTCAGGCTGCGTTTTACTTTACCCCCAAAATAACACTTTCTGTACAAACGATTAACCCTGTATTACCATGAATTCCTGAAGAAAACGTCCCGCATGCCTCCACAGTGAACATAGAATCAAAGAATGAGAGCATTCTTTATTGATTAAAGTAAGTGGGGTCCATGTTCAACAACAGCAACACTGCTTAAATACTAACACAAAGTCTCAGCTTATAAATTAAAAGATTTGAGCAGAAAAGCATGTGCTTTGGAAGTAGAGAGCATTTGACTAGATACATTAGACCCGGATTTGGATGTGAAGTTGCAACTGAATGTGTTCATATAGATTTGCTGTTTTTTAATGCAGCCCCGCTTTACCTAAGTTCATGGATACTTTGATCACCATGGAGGTATGCGAGAAAAACTCGAGTTTTCTTCATAAATGTAAGGGTAACACAGGATGAATAATTTATATACATCCCATGTTTATTTTGGGGGTGAAGTATGACTGTAAGTTTCTTGCTGAGTAACCCTATCACCTTGTGAAAACCTAAACAAAAGCATTTATCCTACAGAAAGAAGGATATTAAACGAGTGTGTCTAAAAGTGACCTTGTGGCAACCCACTGAGCAACTATGTTTCCTAATGGGTAGATTTATAGAGCTTGGGGTCAGATAGTAGCCAAATTAAATATTATATTTGGTACACTTAGCTGTTTGTTTTTGTGGGAGTAGCAGGAGGCATTTTCATTATTTGAGGTAGGAATACAAACAATGCTGAGGAGAACATAATAAACAAGGCATACATCTTAAAGTAGGATGTGAACCTCCCCCCGACTCTCCCGTCGGCCCGTATGGTGGCCCAGATGGTCCAGGTCCACTGGGGATAATAATGGCAGACTAATGCAATGTTAACAGTGACAGTACATTAATGTAAAAGTGTTGTCTCATTAGCATTAGCCTGCTGTTAGCGGGCTGCTAGGCCACTGATGGCAGTCAAGGGGGGGTCAGGGGGTCCTGTAGAGGGCCTGCCGCTGATCATGTTACTGTGAATCTTGGTGGTGTGAAGAAGTTGAGATCCATGTTGAAGAATTTTAGACATCAATAGGTGATAAATTGGGGGAGGGGGAATGATAGGGGGTCAACAATTCAGACCGAATTACAAGTGACAAAGATGGATTTGGTTGGTTGTGACGCAATTTATTAACCTATTCTTCAACGGATGATCTTTTCCTTCTCCCATCACTCTCTCCTTCTAATGTAAAGCTTTTATGTATCATGACATGTAACAGGATGTGATTGGATTCATTCTAAATGTTTCTTATTGTCAACAAATCGCATAAAATGAAACAAACCAACAATGTGTAAGTCCTTCTCTCAATATCCTGTCTGTAGTCCTCAGCCCATTAACTCATACTAAAGACCTGCTTTAAATCTTATTATTATATAAAAGGTCTGAAGTTTCCTCAAACAGATATAGATATATTTTCAATATTTTACACCACAGGCTGGTGTTTGTGGGAATATCTCATAAAGGAACATTTGATTCAGTGCAACTTGTGGCTCATTGATGTGTTTTCAATGACTTTTGGACTCTGGCTTTATCTACACGGACAATACTTGACAGTTGGATGAATCCATTCTTGGTTAAGTCTTTTCACAGGATTTGTTGGAAATATGAAAAAAGAGTAGCACTATCCTTATCTAATAATACCTGAGTAAGTTGTGTAAGGTTTCAGCTGAGATATTGCAGAATAATGTTCTTTTCTCTGTCATTTTCTCTGTATCTCTTCCTCTCTGCCTCTGTTCCTTTCCTCCAGTCTGTCTCTTTTGGAGGAGTTTGACTGTAGTTGTAATGAGTTGGAGTCGTTGCCTCCCACTATCGGCTACCTGCACAACCTGAGGACGTTTGCTGCTGACGAGAACTTCCTCATAGAGCTGCCCCGGGAGGTAGGAGGAATCAACATACTGTATAATGAACCTTTACACATCCTCAGTGCACGAAAGAGAGTATCAATTATGGAAATGTACTGTTTTTTATTTATTTCTATGAACATAATTTAAGTATGTATGTGATTCTCTACAGTTGGTCAAATAGCAATTAAAGATTCTATTTAGTTTGCTACTTTTACAGATGTTCAGACATTTTAAAGACCCAACCATTGATCCAGTACATCTCTAGTACTTAAAACTGTAAATGTAATGTCGCTTGTTCTAAGGTGTGTATTCAGTAATAGACTTAATCGTATTGTGATCTGATAGTTAGTTGATGTGTTTGTGTTTGTGTGTGTGTGTGTGTGTGTGTGTGTGTGTCTCAGATCGGTAACTGTAAGAACGTGACGGTAATGTCAATGCGTTCCAACAAACTGGAGTTTCTTCCTGATGAGATTGGACAGATGACTAAACTAAGAGTCCTTAACCTGAGTGATAACAGGTACACACACACACACAACATTTTCTCAATGGCCGTTTTGATTATGTAGCTCTTCTCACGGCCTGCAGTTTCCATGGGGATGGTGAGTGTGTTGCCATGGTTACGTGTTCTGCAGGCTGTACAGTGCGTGGGCACAAGAAACATCTCTCTTTTCTTTCTCCCCCTGTCCGCCCTCCCTCCTTTTCTGTGTCTCTCTCTCAGGTTAAAGAATCTACCGTTTACCTTTACCAAGCTGAAGGACCTGGCAGCTCTCTGGCTCTCTGACAATCAGGTATCTCTTCCTCATCATTTCACCAGGAGAGAGTGTACATGCTAACAAGTACAGTATGCAGCACAAACACACACAGCTTCAGTTTTTATATAAGTTAACCAGGCCCTATGTGGACTCAGACTATTTGTAAGAGGTATTCATCTATGAATTCTTCCGTTTTATCATATTGATTATAAACGCCTGTGATGCAAACCCAATGTCTCCTTCCTCTGTTGCAAGTGCATTATTCCTTTATCTCCAAGGAAAACATTTGAAGTTAAACATCTGCAGGAAGGGTTGGGTATTACCTTTAGCAGAATTATCTTTACTGTTCCCTTTATCTTTATTTTTGGCCGGCCATGTTTAGTTTTCTGAGGCCCAATGATGAGTTGATGACGTGCTTTATTAAATAATTTACTGCATTTAACTGTACGCAGAAATACTGCCGATAACAATCTCACTCTACTGTATGATGCAGTCAGTGGTGTGCATTAAGTATGAAGCGTTATTGTTCTATATTATTTTGTTATAACTACTATGAATATTAACATTTCATATGACATTTATAGTTACATCAAAGTCAGATCATTTGAAATCTAAGTCAATCTTTTTTAAACAGCTCTAGAAATAACAACATTTGAAATTCAAATGCAATCAAGGAAAGTTTGTTCAGTCTTTTGCTTAAAGTTGGCACTCAAGTATGCAAATGTTGCTTTTTTATTCAAATGAACCAGCAGAATGTGTTAAAGTTTAATGAATGGTTTTCTTTCATTCATATACCAAAACAGCAATACATTAATGTAGTTTGATTTGCTATATATATATATGCGATAATATATTATCGCATTACTATTTTATATTATCGCATTACTATTTTAATCGATGTCAGTCAATGTGTTTTATGAGTCGATCATGCAAATTAAAGAGGCATTTGACAATTTATTCAACTCATTGAATACACAATTCTAATTTGTGTCTCCCCTTTATGAATATTAGGTAAAGTGTCTACTTCTGTATGTGTCTGTGTTTGCAGTCCAAGGCTCTGATCCCGCTGCAGACAGAAGCCCACCCTGAAACCAAACAGAAGGTTTTGACCAACTACATGTTTCCTCAGCAACCGCGACACGATGAGGGTACAAACTGTGTGTCTGTATGTCTATGTGTGTGGATAGACATGAAACAAAAGGCCAGAGAATGATTTGTTTTTATCACACTATAGCAATATTACAACAATAATACATTGCAGCATGTGCTCTGAAGCTATGGGCCTAAATGTGTGTAATTTGTGGGTTTGTAAATATACGTTTGAGCTGAATGTGGAAGTAAGTGTGTGTCTAACAATCTGCAGACACATGTTTGACAACGGTTTTAACCCTGTCCTTGGTGTGTGTTGTTGGTCGTGCTTCCAGATTACCAGTCGGACAGTGACAGCTTTAATCCCATCCTGTGGGAGGAGCAGAGGCAGCAGAGGATGACTGTGGCCTTTGACTTTGATGACAAGAAAGAAGAGGAAGACAACTCTGGGAAGGTCAAGGTCAGCTCTCTTTCTCTGTGTTTCTGTCTGTCTGACCGTCTTTCTCTCTGTGAAGTATCGGAGCAGGGGGGGTTACATGAGGCATCAGGGCTTTATATTCAAGTTCTGCAAAGCCAGCGTTAACCGGCTGGCAGCTGAAGCACCCCCAACTGTTTTATTAATTCACTCTCAGATTCTTAAATAGATTTGGATCAATTTGGCAACTGTGGTGTTTCTTTATCTCTGATGCTACATCTCATATTTCCAACACTAAAGCTTATGGATCTTATAGTATTTAGAGCCATTTGTAATACATGAAAGGCACAATCTTTGTGCCAAAGTTCAAATGTTTAATCAGAGTCAGCTTTACTGGCCAAGTATGTGTGCATATCCAAGGAATTTGACTAAAAAATATACCCATACATAACAAAATATCTGTTCCTAATTGGGACAATATAAATCTAATTTCAAAGTTAATACCTGACATTTTTACCTGCCTTAAGTTTACAAAAAAACTATTATTTTACTCATACTGTCCGTCTGAATGTGTTCACCCTCTGTCTGAAATGCTCAGTTTAGTGCCTACTTAAAGAAGCTTAATATGTGTATGAAACATTATTGATCTGTCAGTAACGTAATGTGAGTATGACACATTTAAAAAACTACCACAACATAACAATCAACAAGAATTTATGTCTTATTTTAAATGTTTTGACGTTTCACAGACACTTATTTTCTACCATATCTACTAAACGCTTGTTGCGTGTTTTTGTGTCATTTTGCCTGTGTTTCCTCACATATTACATTTTTTGTGTGTAGGTGGAGATTAACCTTAAGCGCTACCCGACACCTTACCCTGAAGACCTCAAGAACATGGTCAAGTCAGTGCAAAGCCTAGTGGGTAAAAGTGTACACGGCGGGCATGGGCACCAACACCAGCATCAGCACCAACTCCAGCACCAGCACCAGCACCAGCTGAGCACAGGCACTGCCACATCAGCAGGAACCAACATGGAACACACACACCTCAGCAAAGAGTATGAACCACCGTGGCCCCTTCCTCCCAAAGAGGTAGGAAATACACACTCCAAGCCTCACAGGTTTTGTTTCGTCTTTTTTCCCGTTATATGTACATTTTTTTTATGATTTCTCATGCATATCCTGAAAAAATGAATATTGTTTGTATCACACAAAATAAAACATCACCATACCACACCATACATCAGTGTGTCTGTAGGATTGATACCTGTGATCATAAAGGTATAAGAGCAGCACAAATGATGTGGTGTGTGTGTGTGTGTGTTCCAGGTGATGGACAGAGAGATGCAGGACTTCTCTCAGTCTCAGCTAATGGATCAGGGATCAATGCATAACTCTGGCATTGACATTCCTAAGAGGAAGGACAAAGAGGACCTGACAGAGAGCTCTGAGGTTTGTCACCTAGAGTGCTAAACACACACAAACACATACACACACACACACACACACACACACACACACACACACACACACACACACACACACACACACACACACACACACACACACACACACACACACACACACACACACACACACACACACACACACACACACACACACACACACACACACACACATATACGCACAAACTCACACAGCACATGTCAATATAGTTTTGGCTTTGTGCTCAATTTGATGTTTTTTCACCCTTGGGACAATGATACCATATTTATTTCACCTTGTAAATCCATATTCATGTTTTTGTGTTTTTTACGTTCATGTGTTTCATTTCAGGTGATTTACATTTACCCGGACAATGAGAAAAATTGTATACCTAAACAAAATATTAAACGTTAAGTGGTAGGATGCTACGTGGATCAGAGTACTAGATTGTGTTACATGTACTGTAAACATCAAAAATGTGTGTATTTGTGTCCTTCCTTGTGTCCTTCCATTTCAAAGCACATCTGGTGACCTCTACGGTGGTTTAGATTATTTAAAGCTTTCCACTACACCAGCTTTACAGATATAAACAGGCTAAAGTGTCATGGTTATATTATTTATGAGGTTGAAAATGTGTTACCTTAAATATTTTATTTGGGTGATTCTAACCCCTAAGTGGGCTGTGTTTGTGTCTGTGCTGTAGCTACCTGATGTGACCCTGTGTGTTTTGTTTCTCTGCAGGACTCTATGGGCGGCTCTCCCAACGACATTCGTATCTCTGACATGAGGCCCACCCTGGTGGAGCCCCCTATGTACAAACCAAAGGTGGTGCTGCTGGGGAAGGACAAGAAAGGTACTGTATGAGATGGTTTAATGTAAAAAAGAAACACACAAAGACTCAAACACATTAGTTAAGACACATGGGTGCAAACACACACAAAGTAATTTAATGCGGTCTATTGTGAAGCGCTGTGGGGCATGTTGTAATAGTGTCCACTAATTAGTCATGGTGGTAAGCGGATTAATTTCAGAGTGGGAGGAAACACCATAAACCTCTACAGTGAATCTGAATAGAAAGTGTTCAGCTTTTACTTATTTTGCCCTGAAGGCCTCGGTTTCATCAGAGGTACACTAAAGTTTAAATTATGCACCCAAAGCTTATTTTCCTGCCCTATCAAAATCTGCTTTTGTTTTGAATAATTTACTGCTTTAATCCAGTCGACTGAACGAAACAGTTTGTTATATCTCACAGGCTCCGCCCTCTACTGGACTCTATGGGTACTACCCCTTGACCTTACTATGCGAGCGTTCACCTACTGAGATATCTTTAAACGTAGCCGGCCCTCGGGGCAGGCCTACCTGAGTGCGCGCGCAAGCCCACCTTATATAAGGCGGCCTCGCCTCCTGACTGTCATCCTTTTCTCTTCAGCGAGCAGGATAAACAACTGAGAGAGCGAAAGAGAGAGAAGAAGATCGAGCAAAGAATGGAAAACTTACCAGTCCTCGAGCACCGACCCTGTCCTACGTGCACTGGCCTAATCACAGGGGCCGATCCCCACCGCCTGTGTTTCGAGTGTCTGGGGCCTGAACACGCTCCTCCTGTAATGCCTGCCGGATGCAACTTAGCAACTTACAACTTACAACTTAGCCGCCGGCACTGCATGGAGAATTTTCAGTTCTACTATGGGTCGCCGGAGGACCACGTGTAGGGTGGTTACCGCTCCCCCCACCACTGTGGTGGCAGAGTGGGCCACCAGGGAGTACCACAGCTTCCTAGCTGTGGCTCCACAGCGGATTGCTCATCCCCTAACACAATGTTATGTGGAATGGAAGCACAGCTGTATACTAACAGAGTGGATGGACAGGACGCTGAAACGGGGTTATACACTTCAGTTTTGCAGTATCCCTCTCTATCTACCATCCCAGGAGGTGATAGGTTTTCTTTCAGCAGAGATTCAGACCCTGCTACAAAAACAAGTGGTGTCTGTTGTGCACCCCCAGCACAGGGAGAAGGGGCTTTATTCTATGTTCTTCCTGGTTCCCAAGAAGACAGGAGAATTCAGACCCATCCTAGATCTCTGCAGCCTAAATCGGCACATCGCCTGCAAGAAATTCCAGATGGGGCTGGTGCAGCCGGGCGACTGGTTTACAACCAACGCTTACTTTCATGTCGAAATTGTTCCAAGACACAGAAAGTATTTGCGTTTTGCCTTCCAGGGGATAGCCTACGAGCACAACAGGCTGCCGTTTGGCTACTCTCTATCCCCACGCACGTTCAGCAAATGTGTGGCCACGGCACTTCAGCCGCTTCGCGACCATGGCATGAGGTTTTTCTTTTATCTGGACGACCTCATAGTCATGGCCAGGTCCAGGGAATGGGCAATGTTTCACACAGCCCAATTGATCCTACACCTAACCAAGTTGGGTTTTGCGGTCAATTGGAAGAAGAGCAATCCCATACCTCACTAGCAGGTGCAGTATCTAGGGATGGTGCGCGATGCAGGCAGGCTATGCGCCACCCTGTCAGAAAGCA
Source organism: Gymnodraco acuticeps (assembly GCF_902827175.1). Lineage (NCBI taxonomy): Eukaryota > Metazoa > Chordata > Actinopteri > Perciformes > Bathydraconidae > Gymnodraco > Gymnodraco acuticeps. Next base: position 798,527 of record NW_022989942.1, on the reverse strand, counting down.
GACAGGCGTCCCTGCTGCGGGCAGTTCGCAGACTGCGACAGGGGGCAACGGTGACAGCTTTGACCATCATGCAGACTCTGGGTCTCATGGCGGCTGCTCACTCCGTGGTGCCGCTGGGGTTGCTGCATATGCGCTGCCTGCAAAGGTGGTTTGCCGGCCTTCGTTTAGATCCCAAGAGGCACAAACAACGTCTGGTGACTATCCCCCCCTCAGTGGTGGGCAACCTCCGGTACTGGGGGTCCCCAGTACATCTTCAGAGGGGAGCTCCGCTGGGGCGAGTGACCTCTTACATTACGGTGTTCACAGATGCATCCGTGACAGGATGGGCTCTGACGGAGACTCAACACAGCAACCTCCTAGAGCTGCGGGCAGTAGGGTTGGTCCTCCAGCACTTCAAACCCGTAATACAGGGCAAACATGTGCTGGTGAGTAGCACATGTTTATAACGGCACCACAGTGGCGTACATCAACAGGCAGGGCGGAGTCTGCTCCGCCGCCTTATTGACCACAGCAGAGAACCTGTGGTTATGGGCCTCAGAGATTGTGTCCACATCCCGGGACTGGATAATAGGGGGACCGGCCTCATGTCAAGAGGCGGGCCCCTGCCAGACGAGTGGGTGCTTCACCCGGAGGTGGTGAAGCAGATCTGGGCCTGGTTCGGGAAAGCAGAGGTGGACCTGTTCGCCAACCTGAAAAACAGCCACTGTACTATGTGGTTTTCCGCCCTTGGGGGTGGACGCGTTTGCACACGAGCCATGGCCAAGCTGCTCTACGCCTTTCCACCGCTGCGCCTCATTCTCCCCCTCCTGGAGAGGTGAGACGAGAACATCTGTCAGTCATCCTAGTGGCCCCAGACCGCTGCGTGGCGCTGTGGTTCGCGGAGGTGACACAGATGATGTTGGGCCAGCCCTGGGCAGTTCCTCAGGTCTGGGGGGTGATGTCTCACGAGAATGGGGCAATAGGGGCATTACCCTCTCTGGGCCAACCTCCCCAGGCTTGGCTCCTGAGAGGGACAGGCTGAGACAGGGGGGATTGTCTGACGAAGTTATCCAGACTATCCAGGCAGCAAGAGCAGGATCCACCACAGCCTGTTACAGGCCAAAGTGGTTGGGATTCCAGCGATGGTGTGAAGAGGGAAGTCTAGAGCCCTTATCTTGTACGCTGGGCTCTATTCTGTCCTACTTACAGTTACTGGTGGACAGAGGGCTTGCTTATTCCACAGTTAAAGTGTATGCAGCAGCCATTTCATTCTGTCATGAGGGATTTGGTGGCAGGTCCGCCTTCAGTCAGCCGCTTATGTCGCGGTTTTTGCAGGGGGTCAGGAGGCAGCGCCCAGTAGTGCACGCCTCCGCCCCGCAATGGGACCTGCCGTTGGTGCTCGAGGCTCTGGTCACAGAACCATTTGAGCCTCTAGAGCTCTTCTCCCTGAAGGCGCTGTCATTAAAAACAGCGTTGCTGCTGGCCCTGACTTCTGCCAAGAGAGTGTCCGAACTGACCGCTCTGTCGGTACACTCGAGTTGCCTGTGGATCCGGGGTGACCGTAGCGGAGCTTAAGGAGTTCGTTCAGGTCAAGGGCTATACAGCTGGGCGGCTTTAGTCTTCCACCCCATATTGGGGACAGGGAGGCTAAACTGCACCTCCTCTGCCTGGGAGCCTTCCTCACTATTTTCCATGCACACTCCGTTGTGCCCCTTTGTTAGGGAGCTTTCTGTGAAGTGATTAAAACTCAATCAGCTTGTCTGTACATTCCTAATGAAGGATCTTGTGGTAAAGTTAATAAGAAGCTATCTTTTGTTTGGTTGGTCAGGATCTTAATAGGTTTTTGAGTCATGATGATGCATTCTTGAATTAAATAGAACTAGTGTGGGTTAATAAAGATTTTTAACTGTTAAACCCATTTTTTCTCTAACCAGGCCATGTGCAGTGGACTCAATATTGTACACACACATATGAGAGCGCTACAGGAATCTGGGTTAAGAAACCATAGACAAGAAATACATTTGATTTCTCTGCGTCAGTCACATACCATTTACAGGATTCAATGCAATTCAGCCTAAACATCATTCTGGATACACTTTCTGATGCTGTTATAACTCTCATTAGCTTTTGATCTCCAAGTTAAAAGTTTCAACATCCGAATAGTGAGCTGGAATTTAGGATAATTGCTTTGTCCTAATAAAGGGTTTGTTTCTTTCCATAAGAATACAATTGTGAAATAATTTGTTTGGTTTCGTTGTGAGGATCATTGATCAACTCTGCCATAGGTTTACTTTACAACCCTTTTCCTGTTGCCCTCTTGACCTAAGACTTACACACAAGAACACAAACAAAAATCCCTTATATTATTATTTTGTTTTTGATTTATCAATAAAAGTTTATTTTCTTTTTTTAAATAGATTGGATGAAATATACACAAACAAAAACAAAAAAAATAAAAATATATATAATAGCTAATATATATTTTCATTTGGAAATAATACATGTTGCACATTTTTGCTCAACACATGGTTTAATTAGTATCATTTTTATAAAAATTGGTCTTGATTAGTTAATCAAGACTCCTTCACACATTGATGGGGTTCCAGTTTCACTGATTTCACTTTTTAAAGGCAACACGTGGCCACAGGCTAAGGATTAAGCTAATAGCTTTGGGTAGAGCTAGCAAAAACCCATCGGGTCTAGTTCATCCCATTTAAACACAAAATCAATAAGATGTTGAGCATATTTTATTAAATAAAAATGGAAATTAGCCAGACAACACAGCCCCCAGGTTCATCAGGGCACACAAACCTCTCTACCACGGTAAGGTGCTGGTTCTTCAGAGAGGCCATGGCAAATTGGTCTCAGGCAAGGGGCCAGACTAAGATTGGTTCAAAAGACCTCATGAAAGAAAAACCAGGAAGTGAGGATACCCGGCCCGGAGGAAGCCCGGGGTCCCCTTCTGGAGCCAGGCCCAGAAGGAGGACTCGTCGGCGAGCGTCTGGTGGCCGGGCTTGCCACGGAGCCCGGCCGGGCACAGCCCGAAAAGGCAACGTGGGCAACACCTCAGCTTCTCCGTCCCGCAGGCCCACCACCTACGGGAAACAGCGATGGGGTCGGGTGCGCTGCCAGAAGGCTGGCAGTGAAAGCATAGGGTCTCGACGGACCAAACCCGGGCGACAGAAGCTGGCTTTGGAGACATGGAACGTCACCTCTCTGGGGGGGAAGGAGCCGGAGCTTGTGCGGGAGGTGGAGCGTTACCAGTTGGATCTGGTTGGGCTCACCTCTACGCACAGCGTCGGCTCTGGAACCTTACTTCTGGATAGGGGTTGGACTCTATTCTTCTCCGGAGTTGCTCAAGGTGTGAGGCGCCGGGCGGGTGTGGGGATACTCGCAAGTCCCCGGTTGGGTGCTTCGTTGTTGGAGTTTACCCCAGTGGACGAGAGGGTCGCCTCCCTACGCCTGCGGGTTATGGGGGGGGAAAACTCTGACTGTTGTGTGTGTTTATGCACCAAACAGCAGTTCGGAGTATACGGCCTTCTTGGAGACCCTGGAAAGAGTCCTGTATGGGGCTCCTGAAGGGGACTCTTTAATCTTGCTGGGAGACTTCAACGCACATGTGGGCAATGATGGAGACACTTGGAGGGCCGTGATTGGGAGGAACGGCCCCCCTGATCTGAACCGGAGTGGTGGTTACTGGACTTCTGTGCTAGTCATGGATTGGCCATAACAAACACCATGTTCGAACATAAGGATGCTCATAAGTGTACATGGTACCAGAGCACCCTAGGCAGAAGGTCCATGATCGATTTCATTATCGTATCGGACCTGAGGCCGTATGTTTTGGACACTCGGGTAAAGAGAGGCGCGGAGTTGTCAACTGATCACCATCTGGTGGTGAGTTGGGTCGAGTGGCGTGGGAACAGTAGCGTGGCGTGGGGAAAAAATTAGGGGAAGCCAATAATACGTCCTTTCTTTTGGGTCGGGGGTGTGGTGGTCAATGTAATAACGTAACCAGATGAGTGATTACAGTACCCGGTATCATTTTACACACATTTGTATCAGATGCAGGACTTACACACACCTGTTATCTAACCGACAGGTCCGCACGCACTCTCCAGCCGAAACTCTAATAAGCATTCATTCACAAACTAAATCAGGAGACCTTTAACGTTTTACGTCCGATTCGCTCCTTTTTTCCTCGCTGTACACAGCTCCAGTTTGGGCATTGGCCTGGCATCAGATTGTATTTGTTGTTGCTGCTGTAGCGGAAGTTTAGTACAATTATTTTTGATGAAATACTCCAAATCTCCACCCTCCATAATTGCACTTGCTTCAGTTGCTTGCTACTTTCTAACGGTGGTGAGAGTGGTGCAGTGACGCTATCTATCTTCTATCGATTAGATTTATGATTCGAAAATTATAAAAGTAGGGTAGACATGTGGATATTATCCGACTGAACAAAACTTGCATTTATCTAATGCTCGTTTCGTTTTCCACTGACCTTATTTCGAGCTATTTTCCTAAATCCTATGGAGAAATCCCATTGCTTTTTTGTCGAGGGAAACCGAGCGCAGCTTACTTCCGGGTTTTAGGATGCGTCACTGCAACACTAAGTTGATGCGATTTGATTGGATTGTGAGGCAAGGGAAGCCAGCCGCCTCTGGCTTCCCTTGGCATGGCCCTGACCAATCACAGGTTGGCAGGGGCATCACGTGAGCCTCATCTGATTGGCCAATCCCTCAATTTTTTTTCACCAAGGGAAGCCAGATTCGTCTGGCCTCCTCTCGCAACAGTGAGTGCAATCTACTGTTTCACCAAAACATCTAGAGGTGCGCTGTTTGTTTCACTCTTTGTAAAATACTCAATGAGAATGGGGGAGAGACGGGCCGGCAGCAACACACAGCAAAGGAGAATTATCTAAACAAAACAAAGTGTTTTTATTTAAATTATAACTACAATCCGAAAAAACAGGGGAAGCCTGGCTTCCCTTGGCCTCCAGGAGAAAACGCCACTGCGTGGGAAGCCTCTGGATAGACCTGGTAAGCCCAAACGTGTATTTCGGGTGAACTGGGAACGTCTGGAGGAGGCCTTCAACTCACACCTCCGGCGGAGCTTTTCGGGCATTCCTGTGGAGGTTGGGGACATTGAACCAGAGTGGTCGGTGTTCAAAGCCTCTATTGCCGAAGCCGCGGCGGGGAGCTGTGGTCTCAAGGTCTTAGGTGCCTCAAGGGGCGGTAACCCTCGAACCTCCTGGTGGACACCGGTGGTCAGGGAAGTCGTCCGACTGAAGAAGGAGGTCTTCAGGGATTTGTTATCCCGGGGGACTCCCGAGGCAGTTGCAAGGCACCGACAGGCCCGAAGGGCAGCAGCCTCAGCAGTGGCCGAGGCAAAGCGGCGGGTGTGGGAGAAGTTCGGAGAAGACATGGAAAAGGACTTTCGGGCGGCACCAAAGTTGTTCTGGAAAACTGTCCGACACCTCAGGAGGGGGAAGCAGGGAACCATCCAAGCTGTGTACAGTAAGGATGGGACGTTGTTGACTTCAACTGATGGAGTGTTAGGGCGTTGGAAGGAACACTTTGAGGAACTCCTGAACCCGACAACTCTGCCCTCTATGTTAGAGGCAGAGCTGGAGTATGACGGGGGATCAGTGCATCTGACGAAGAGATAGGTTGTTGTGCTCCCTATCTCTGTTTATTATCCTATATCTAATAGAACTGCTCGGGTCTTGATAGATTGAATGGGGAAGTTCATGAGATCTTTCTAGAGGGTTATCAAGAATAACTTTTATCCAATTACCTTTTCCCTCTCTGTCTGTGTCTGTGTATTCTCTTGTTCCGATTAACCCAGCCAAATCTTTTTTCTTGTTTTGTATCTATATCTACGCCGGGAACCGGAGTCAAGGCTGATCCTCTTTCTGTAGTCCTGTGTCTTGGATCCTCTATCCTGAGTTCTGGATTAAGTCGTGGACTTCGGGTCGTGGCTGAAACTGTCTCTGCGGTCCTGCCTTGGGTCTCGTCATGCTGCTTCCCTGATGGCTTCCACAGGATTGTAGCTGACATCCTCGTGGATTCATCTTCTTATTACAGACACATGCATTTCCTAACATTCGGTCTATATGCTGTAAAATGTATTATCTCTTCGATTTACACACGGCATCTATTGCACGTCTGTCCGTCCTGGGAGAGGGATCCCTCCTCTGTTGCTCTCCCTGAGGTTTCTCCCATTGTTTCCCCTTAAACTGTGGGTTTTCTCTGGAAGTTTTTCCTTGTACGATGTGAGGGTCTAAGGATAGAGGGTGTAGTTTTTCTCATACTGATATTCTGAACAATCTGTGCTGTTGTATTTGCTGTAAAGTGTCTCTACTGTAGGCTATTTTTATTTTATGTACAGCACTTTGGCTCGACTAAAAATCGTTTAGAAATGTGCTATATAAATAAAACTTGATTTGATTTGTTCAACACCAATCTCCCGGGGGGAGGTCACTGAGGTCGTCAAACAACTCCACAGTGGCAAATCCCCCAGATCCGCCCAGAAATGCTGAAGGCTCTGGGTGTTGAGGGACTGTCATGGTTGACACGTCTCATCAACGTTGCGTGGAAGTCGGAAACAGTACCGAAGGAGTGGCAGACCGGGGTGGTGGTTCCCCTTTTCAAAAAGGGGGATCATAGGGTGTGTGCCAATTACAGAGGCATCACACTACTCAGCCTCCCCGGGAAAGTTTACTCTAAGCTACTCGAAAGGAGGGTCAGGCCGATTGTCGAACCTCAGATTGAGGAGGAACAATGCAGATTCCGTCCTGGTCGTGGAACGACGGATCTGCTTTTTACTCTAGCAAGGATCCTGGAGAGTGCGCTTATCCGGTCTATGTGTTTTGTAGACTTGGAGAAGGCGTATGACCGAGTTCCCAGGGAGTTACTGTGGGAGGTGCTGCGGGAGTATGGGGAGAGGAGGTCTCTACTCAGGGCCATCCAATCTCTGTACTTCAGCACTCACTGGATCGGTTCGCAACCGAGTGTGAAGCGGCTGGGATGAGGATCAGCACCTCCAAATCTGAGGCCATGGTTCTCAGCAGGAAACCGATGGACTGTCCAATCCAAGTAGGGAATGAGTCCTTACCCCAAGTGAAGGAGTTCAAGTATCTCTGGGTCTTGTTCTCAAGTGAGGGAACAATGGAGCGTGAGATTGGCCGGAGAATCGGAGCAGCGGGAGCGGTACTGCAGTCGCTTTACCGCACCGTTGTGACGAAAAGGGAGCTGAGCCAGATGGCAAAGCTCTCTGTCTTCCGGGCCATTTTCGTTCCTACCCTCACCTATGGTCATGAAGGATGACCGAAAGAACGAGATTGCGGATACAAGCGGCCGAGATGGGTTTTCTCCGCAGGGTGGCTGGTGTCTCCCTTAGGGATAAGGTGAGAAGTTCAGTCATCCGGGAGGGACTTCGAGTTAAACCGCTCCTCCTTCGCGTCGAAAGGAGCCAGTTGAGGTGGTTCGGGCACCTAGTTAGGATGCCACCTGGGCGCCTCCCTAGGGAGGTGTTCCAGGCACGTCCAGCTGGGAAGAGACCAAGGGGTAGAACTAGGACCAGGTGGAGGGATTATATCTCTTCGCTGGCCTGGAGCGCCTTGGGATCCCCCAGTCAGAGCTTGTTGATGTGGCCAGGGAAAAGAACGTTTGGGGCTCTCTGCTGGAACTCCTACCCCCGCGACCCGACCACGGATAAGCGGGAGAAGATGGATGGATGGATGGATGGATGTATATTTTCCTGAGATGATCACATATGTTAAGAAATCAGCTGATAACAGAAACTATTGACCTAGCATATTCGTAGATCATTATCAATGCAAGCGATATCTTAATTTGACATGCGTTATGATAAGGATTTGATTAAATCAATCAAATCCAGGTGTATAAGATACAGACAAGTGGTTATTTTTTCAGAAAAGGGCACTCTCTGTGAAAGAGGGCTATCAGAGTGAAAAGGATTTGACATTTTTCCCTGTCTGTCTCTGTGTCTCCGTCCAGAGTCTACAGATGAGGAGGTGGATAAGCTCCACTGTCTGAACCACAGCGGCTCCTCAGCCACCTACTCTGACTACTCTCCCTCACAGGGCTCCTCCGGCTCCTCTAACCCACCCGGGAACACACACTCACACGCACACTCTCACCAACACCAACACGCACACGCACACGCACACCCTCACGCACACCCACACACTCCCGCCCTGCCCGCCCCGAGCAAGGACCAGGCGCCTCAAACACACTGGACCAACAGGTACACACACGCCTGTTCATGTTCAATTTCATCACACCCCTCCGACTATCCATCATCTCTCCTTCTCCTTCCAGTCCAGTCTCCTCTATCTATCATTTATCTCATCCAGCTATCCTATCGCTCCATCCATCCTCTCCTCCCTCCATCTTTCTGTGTCTTCCTCATCCCTCCGTTCGCTTAGTCAAGGTCAGAGAGGCTCATTAGGATGCTGCAGACTCCTCTTCTGGATTATCTCGCTCCGCTCTGTTTCAAAGCTGTCCAGTCCCATCTTTTGTACTATCAAAAGGTTTTTTTTCACAATGACACATAAAAAGAAGCAAATAAAGAAGCTTGATCCTTTTTACGGACGTTGGTACCTTGATTGCACTGTACTTGTGATGGAGTTTGACAGATTTGGAGTTAAATATAGCTTTGTAAAGTAACAAAGAGCCTTTTGAAACTGAGTTGCAATCACAAATGTTGAAGTTAACAACATCTGAATCATATTATTGGCGTTTTCAGTAAAGCCTAAAAAAATCAAGATGTTAGCCCATAGACTGTACAGTAACCCCAGCAGGTCATTTTAAAAATAAATATACAGTTTTAAAGTTCTGTTTACAATACTTTCCAATACTGCTTTAACAGTATTTCACTATCACAGCATTGCTACTGTATATCTCTATTTATTTACTAATTTGTACTAATTTAAAACCTTGAAAATATTGACTTTTAACAGTAATATACAACGGCTAAAAATGACCAAACAACTCTAAGCTAGTACTTTCAGTGATCTGAACCTTCAATACTTTCATAGCCTCGGTTTGATTTGTTCGTTTCTATGTTCTTTCTCTCTGACACCACAGGGCCTGAACAGATATTTTGTGCGACAGTGACCTTTTCCATTATCAATGGCATAGTACATCTATAATAATGTCAAAAACATATTTCTTTGTCCCCACTCTTCCTTTGCCTCTCCTTGTTCTAAGGAGTCCCTGCAGGTTGAATGCTCGCTTTGGTATTTTTTGACATTCAAGTTGTCATTTCACAAGCCCTGGGGAGATGTGCAGATGGTTATCTGTACACTTGTTCCTTTGTCAGTGTAAAATGTGGTATTTGCAAATTGCGAGTGGCGGTGAAAGCACTAATGTTTTCGGTTCAAGGCTGCTCTCGGAAACATTAGTTACAACAAACATGGTTGTTCACCAAATTGATCTTCCAGAGAGACATCAGAGATAGGGACAGAAAGGTCTGCTGTTTTAGTGCCCATCGTCTCAGATTAAATATACAGAACATAGTAATGTAGTATATTTCAGTCCATTTTCATTATCTTCCACAGCATAATTAGTGTTTAATCTTCTGTATCTTTTCAGACTGGCTCAGTCCTTCCCCAAACCCATTGACTCCAAGCCCCTGCTATCTCAGAGAGAAACCCCTCCATCAGGAACCCTGCAGCAGCGTGGGGATCGACGCCCACTGAGTGAGCCTTTTGATTGGGCCGAGGCCCCGCACTACGACAACACAGGATTTGATGCTGAGGAGTCTCCTATGGACCCTTCATTAACCAGTCAGGGAAACCCCCCGCTGGGCTCCAAACCCCGCAGCCAGTCAGCACACGGGCGGCGCCCCCTCCTCAGGCAGGAGCGGATCGTAGGGGTTCCTTTGGAGCTGGACACTCAGACGCTCCCCTTCCACGGCAACCAACGCTCCACTCCGGACAATGACCAACAATCATCCGGACATTCTTCCCAGAATCCCTGGCAGAACTGGACCAGAACCCCCAGTCCCCTAGAGGACCGAACCGCTTTTCCCTCCAAACTGGACCTGACGCCCACATCCAGTCCTAACCCTGATCGCAAGGACATTGACCAAAGGTAACTGATTGGAGCTCACATGGTCCTGAAATGTGCATTTACATTATACATCAGGCTGGGGGAATTATGGTTTTGATTTGTCCGTCTTGATGCAGATTCACAAAATTTGACAACTTTCGGATTTTAAATAATTTGAATTAAAACACTTACATTTTAATTTAATGTTAATAATTTGATTGATAAAGTGATACACCTGTAATGACAGTAGTTATTATCTGCAGCCCTAACCTAATAATGTTAATCTCTGAGTGTCACTGCTGTATTACAAACCAACTGATGTTGGTTGTAATATAATAATCTAGACCAAAATAGTAGCATAATATGTGCTTCATATCATTATGAAGCTCCTGGAACCCCTTGTTCATTTTTGGTTCAAGGCATAAGGACAGTGTCAGCAATCTTTTTATTTGTTCCGCTTCTACAACACTAGTCTAGTTAAGCTATTTTTAACACTTTACCTGTTTTTGGCTCCAAGGCTGGAACAAGGTGCAGGGCCTTTGCCCGGCAGCTGGACGTACCACGACAATCAAGGGGATCAGAACAGGAAGGATCAGCTAAGTGTTAGCGGGGGCAACAAGGTCACCGTAGTGATGAGTAAAAGCTCGGACCGCCTGTCCCCCATGATGAGGGAGACGAGATCTAAGTTTAAGAAGTCACAGAGTATCGATGAGATTGACATTGGCTCTTACAAGGTCTACAGGTAGGTTTGCTGTTATGTTTTCCTAACAATAAGAGAAGCAACATGTTAAGTAAGTAGTTCAAGGGATTGCAAAGATGTAGCTGATTTATCTTGCTGTTCTCAACAGCATTCCTGTGGACAGCTACAGTACCTCCATTGAACAACAGACTAGTTTGGACCGTCAAGAGTTTGTCGGGTCAATGGAGCAGACCAACATGTCACGGTCACAGTCCGCCCCCATGTTAGACGATGACCTGATCTTCCCAGGACACGGCGGCAGCAACCAGTCGGGACAGAACCAGAAACCTGCCATCCCACATAAGGCCTATCACTTCGACCACAACTACAACCCCCAGGTCAGCAGCTCAATCTTCAACCTGCAATGACTGTCATCCTTATCATTTTGTTCACTTGAGGGCAGCAGAAAACAGTTGTACCACATTGACAGATCATTACCTGTATGGTGAGCTAGTTAGTTAACTGTTTTTATACCTATTAAACATCCAATAGTTAAAGAGCAACATTGTTTAATTTCGAGTTGTGTCTCTGGAACCCAGGCTAATATTTATTCTCTTATACAGTAGCTCTGCTCTTGGGTACAATCTCCTGAGTGAAATATCTGGCACTTTGACTGCTAATTACTCCACTATCCCACCAGTGCTCATTTGTTTGACTATTTGTTTTTCGGATAGCTGAAGTGTTAAAGTTGCCAGCAGCAAGGTGAAAAGATAAACCTTCGGCAGTCAGCAAAGATAATTTCCAGGGGCTTTTAAGTCACTCATATAATTTACAATCTTCTTGCAAAAATAACTCAACTAAAATATACATAAATTGCAACAGTTGTGCCTGCAATGCCTATAACTTCTCATTGTCTTACTGGTTACTATTCTAACTAATCAGGTGACCATAGACCGCCGGGTCCCTCCCCCCTTCCCCAACACACCAGATTATGTCAACCACTCATCGAAAGCCTTGGAGTACATCAATCAACCGGGGAAGACATTACCAAAGGAGCTGGTGAGCCCTCGGTATCGGGCGTATCCACCACTGGAGATGTTTTCTTTCCCCCAATCACCAATCAATCCGGATGGTCCGCCCAGCCAGCCTCAGCAGCCAATCCCGTCACAGCGCTCCAGGCCAGGGTTTTTGAGAAGAGCAGATTCATTGGTGAGCTCCACAGAGCTTGCTTTGTTCCGCAGAGTCCATGAAGCCCAACAGGAGGCGCTGCAGGAAGCTCAGTATAGACAGCAGGTAAGAGATCTGTTGTTGGCTAAATAATGCTTATTTTCAGTGTTTTAGTATTATAAAACAAGAAATTAATTTATCCAATCAATAGGACCTACAGAAAAGCTGTCGGTTATATTTATACTGTGTCGTGCATCCTCCAAAAATACATTTCTAGTGAAATGTAGAGGTCCGTAAGAGTTATAGAAGTAAACTCTCTTGTCCTCAGGCTGACCCCCCTCTTTATGGTCGGGCTCTGGCCTACTCCTCCGCCATGGAGCACTCTGCTATCTCCAACATGTCCGACAGCCAGAGCCAGATGATGCACAATAAGAGAAACGGCCGCTACGATGACGACTATACAACTTACCATGAACAAAAGAAGCCCATGATTGGTTACCCAACAAAGAGCCTTACTCAGCGCCGCCCCCTGTCAGCCAGGAGCTACAGCACTGAGACTTATGGAGCATCTCAGGTAACATTTCTCAGGAAATGCCTTTGTAAATTGTTTAATCTCTGTGTCTTTGCATGTTTGTCCCACTTAAAGTCACTAATTTGTTTTAAATTGCAATCCCATAATATCCCCTTGTAAAGTGTGAGGCATGTATCAATTAAAGCAATTAAAAGACACTTTATTAATCCCTTTTTGGGAGTATAATTTTCACTCTGTAATTTTAACACATTACACCCGAAATACACACATGCATAAACAAGACCTATACACATACATTAATCAAGAGTGAGGGCGCTACAGATGGTAAGGCGCCCTAGGCAGTTGAGGGTTCAGTGCCTTGCTCAAGGACACCTCAGGAGGGCAAACTGGCCCCTCTCCAGCTCCTAGATCACAATACTTATTTTTGTCCGTGCGCCCCCTAGTATAAGGATCACTGAGCAGCTATTATATACACGACCTGGGGAGCAGTGTAGGGGCCCACTGCCATGCTTAAGGGCCCCTCATCACAAGTTGTTCCAGGACTTTATCCGGTTTTGATTAGTAAATGTACTTTTACATTAACAGAATAGACTGAATAAAAGAAGTGGATGTTATCACCGTAAAGTCGCGCATTTGTTTTATTGACCACCATTTTGAATCCTCAAGATTTGTATTTTGGCTACCGCCATCTTGGCTTTTTGAAAACAGAAGTAACATCAAGAGGGTGTTGGTTTAATGCGGAACAAGACTTTGATACTGGAGACTGAAGGTCTACATCCTGTCTCCTTACAAAATCATTTATTTCCCACCCTTTTCCAAGTAGATTGAAAATGAAACCCTATTTGGGTAATATGGAAGATACTGACAAATAGCCTACTTAATAATAGAGGATTGAGGTATTAAAGTATGTATATGACTGAGTGGAACCACCAATTACCTTGGTCCAGGTCAATGTAGCAGCAGGCTATGCAGAGTAGCGCAGGTGTGTCCTTTGCTTCTGCCATATCCCCAAGACCCCCTGGCATTCCTACATCCATAAATAATCCCATCAGCATGTTCTGGATTTGCACCAAGTTAGACTTTCCAAAAATAGTCCCAGGTGAGGTGAGGTATCGAGGAGCATGCTGGTCAGATAAGCAAATCACTTCATGTGGAACCCCCTAAATGGCTGACAGTGTGGAAGAAATATTTGTTATTATACAACAAAGACAGCAGGTCTCCCTTGAAAAAGAGATCATTGATCTCAATGGGATTTTACCTGGATAAATAAAGGTTTTGAATTGAAAAAAATTCAATGCGCAGCAATTTACAGTAGCATTTTTAAATTAATAATTATAATACATTTAAAAAAACGTTTAATCCAGTGGTTCCCAAAGTCCCCCCCTCGGGGGCGCAGAGGCATAACAGGGGTGGCGCGAGAGACCAGGAGGAAAAATGGTTATTTAAAAAAAAAAAAAAAATCATAATTTGAAAAATTATTGATCGAAAATAATATGATACAGTACTATTACGTCTGGGTCTCTATGTTTCATAAAAGCTTGGCTCTGTGTGTGTGTGAAACGAGCCATTTTGTATGCGCGAGCGAGAGAGAGCACACCGGTACCGGAGATCATTGTTGTTAGCTTCTGGTGCTAGCGAGCTACGCTAACGGATATAAGGAGTTTTTTCAACAACAAAGTGGAGGAGAGTCCTCTCCTGTCAGACTGAGAGACTCAGTGAACTAAAGGACTCTCTCAGTGTTATCTCAGTGGGTATCAAATGTTTTGGTTACCATTAATGGAAACAATTATTTCCGAGGCACACGTTTATATGATCATTATAGTTATACAAAAAAGAGAATACATTAAAAACAGGTATGAAATACTATATGACAATAAAAAAAGAATAAAGTTTAAAAGGGTGATTTGTAAAATATCCATAAAGAAAAAGGAAATCTGTTTACAGTTCTGTTTTATATGGGTGTTGAGAGAGGTATCCATAGATCTCTTCATTTTGCTCTCAAAATGCACCAGATTGATGCATTTAACTTCAATATTTAAAAATAAATCTTCCCAGGGGAGCTTGCCCCCGGACCCCCCTATGTAAGGTCCACACACCACCTATAAAAATAGCACTTTACCCCTGCTTACACCTATATGCCGTGAGCTGATTATCGAGCCTTCATTGTAACAGTTGCGGGTACGTTGTGTATATGCGTGGGGATTGTTGCAGTAGAAAATTCCACTGTAGCGACCGGTACATTAATGGGAACCCCTAAATGTTTGAGCACCCTCTATGAAACATCAAGCTACCCCACAGCACCCCCAAAATAAATCTCTGGCGCCGCCACTGAGCCTGACCTGTGTTGGGGGGTCCGACTTTTTTTTCTCCAAAGGGGGGGCCTGACAGAAAAAGTTTGGGAACCACTGGTTTAATCAATAAGATTTGTTTCCCATTTTTTTTTTATTAAGTCATTCAATCATCTTTTTTTTTATTTAACAGCCCTAAACTGTTAGCCATGCTAATAGCTTGGCTCTAGGGATTTGAATTGGTGCTAATCCTCAGTGGGTTGGTCCCTATCATACTTAATAGTCCTTTTTCTACCATTGTTTAAAAAATATACACTGCACTAACAACTATATTGATAAGTGCAGCTATTAATTGTATCACTCTCAAGTCCAACTTAATTTCTTATCGTCTTTATAAAATAATAATCTTCAGGCCCGTCCAGTGTCAGCTCGTCCCACCATGGCTGCCCTGCTAGAGAAAATGCCCCCTGACTACACTCTGGCAACCTGCCCAGAGAAACCATCTGAAGACACCATCAAAGTAAGACCTGGCGTACCACAGAAGCCTGAAGACATCACCTCCAGGATGCCTGCCGATTGGAGGCAACAGCTACTTAGGCACATAGAGGCCAAACGATTGGACAGGGTACGTCAATGCAATGCAGAAACAGTGAAAAGGGAGATGCAAACACACACACACTCACACACACAAACACCAACATGCACACACAGCATTCAGAAGCCCTCCTTGTCTGTACTGTATCTGTGTAAGTCTGTGTTGTAAGGTTGACTAGATGTGTCCGGCTGCATGTGTGTCCCATCCACACTGTCGCTCTGTCAGCCTGACCTTCTGCACACTCACTACTGGATATGTGCCCGAAGAAATCCTGTCTTGAAACACAATTCAACAAAATCTGAATTGTGACGAAGAGTTTGATCTTGAGTAGTAACAAGAGGAGCATATATTAGAAAAGGTTCTTGAAACAAAAATGTTTTTCGATGTTTGATATTTTCACATGTACATCAGAATTAACACAATCACTTGTTAAGGATCATAAGTATTTTTTTATCAAGTCACTACTTATATCGTCTATTAATCAACACTGATCAAGGGATCAATAGTTTGGCAGGTTTGGCAGTCCAAACTATTTCCGTACATGGGTGTGTTATTAGTCTTCAAAAAACAACAAATGTCGGCATTGAATGAGTTTTCGATGTTGCTAACAATGAAGCATTTAATAGACATAGATGTTAATAGATATTTGTAATGATCAGTTTTCAGTTACGGACTTGGCTTATAGTTTGTGTAAAAATCCACACATGTAACTATATAACTAATTATAATTCTTACACAGTAATGTTGGAATTAATTGATCCACCATAGTTGCTTGTATGACACAATGTTCTTTGTCTGTATTGACCAATCACGAGCTAACATTTCTCTGTGCTTTCAGCAACTCTGCACTGTTGTTGTTTTATCAGTGTTTTTGTTGTTTATTTATTTGTGTGGAGCTCACAGTGTGTCACCACGCTGCATCCCGCTGTGTGAGCCCCGCCCCCCTCCCCCTGCATTCACCCATGTGATGTGATGTTGTCTTCTCCAATCAGAGTGGTGTCCTAAAGCACAACACGCTCACGCTGGGCATGCTCTGTCAGGGCGGGGGTCATGGCCAGGGGCGCAGCAGCACTTTGAACTTTAACCTTTACAATAACACTAAGCATGAGTCCCCTGTTGGCCGCTGGCTGCCTCTACCTCCTCCTCCATCTGCTAATGCCGTGAGTATCCCTCTGAGAACAAACAAACCCTGGTTCTCCTTCTATAACTGCACACATCGGCAATTACGAAGAATAACTGTCATTGCTCATTCCTCATTGTTGCAACCATGAGATATTATTTAAATTTGCGCCATTATTGCTTTTATTATTTCGATAGCTAGCTTGTCTACAACCTTATCGAAACACTGGGTATTTTACGCCCTTAACTCTGGCATGTTTTTTTCAACATGACTGAAGCCACTTGTAGCATCAAGTGTATAGCAGCCACAACAAATTCTGGTGATGGATTGGTTTTTCAAGTGTTTGGACTCAAAAGTAGACACATACAACATTTTAAGGTAACCAAAACAGAGATTTGTCTTTGCCATCCGAGAATAGTTTCCTGGTAAACTATTGGGAGATATTTGACACATAGAGCTGTTGGGCGTTGCATGTCTACATCCACCATTTCTATTACTACCCTTGATACAAATAAAACATAGTCACCGTTTTGACCTTGAAACACTTAAAAGGCCCTGAAAACTCAAACTGGTTCCTACATTGTTTATCGGAGGCTTCGTAAGAATCCCGTTTTGTGCCAAACAGTAATGGTTTTTATTTCACATGAGATTTAATCAAAAATAATTTTGTTCCCTCTTTTTTTAGTGTTTGGAAGTGTGTGTGACTTAGTTGAGCCATTCAGGGTCCAGCAACATTTGAATCTGAATCTGTTGACAGTTGCAATCAAACCACACAGTCCTGATGAAACATGAGCTGATATACTAACTGTTGGTTATTTCATCGTGAATATTTACTCTAATGTTGCTGAAAAATGAAGCCAGGCTCTCAGGGGTTGAGACAAGAGGCTTTGGTGCTAAAAGAATGTGATATATTTGGATTCTATTCTGAAAAAGCATTTTTCACCTTTATCAGGTAATACACAATACAGTATATAGCGCTACTTCAGCTAGGCGAGAACATCTATTTACTAAGCTGTGTCAGCCCTATGGTATAACAAAAAACTGAATTTCACAAAACAATCATATAAACCTGTCTCAGATAGGAATGGGTTGATACATGATTGAATTACTAAAATAAAAGTTTGATTGTGTCTCTCCTTTTTTTTGTGTCTCTCTCTCAGAGCCCCTCTCAGCAGGCTGCCATGCTGGATAATGACCAGGAGGGGCTGTCAGGGAGCAACCAGTGGGCTCCATACTCACTTGGCCGGAGGGATGTCCCACCTGACAACCTCATGAAAAAGGTAAGAGCTGGACTTATTTCTCAGTGTTCTGCCCTCTTTACCCAGCCTATAGATGTTTGGGATGTTGAAGCTTGGAAATAACTTGGGTTAATGTTTTTAAATGCAAATAATTAGGCGACTCCAATAACCATTCCTCTGTTCCTGAAGTTTAAATGTCTCAAACTTTCCTCTCCACTGTCCACAGAGTGCCCACTCCCACAACACTCCCCACCAATCACACAACACCATGATTGTCGCCTCCTCTACCTCCTCCTCGTCCACTACACCTCATCGTGTGGTTGTGCAGCAGGGCTACGACGGGATGATGAACAAAGGGGGCCAATACCAACCTGCAATGCCCTTGTCAGTGGTTCCTTCTGGACAGTATCAAGGCAACATGACTCAAGGTAAATGGAAATACATGTACTGTATACATGGTTCATTTGTAGCCTGTTATGATGTATTTGGGGGTTTAATCTAGATATACAAAACCAGTAGGATACCACTTTACGTTTTTTTTATTGAATGTTCTCCTTATTTTGAGGGGATCAGTGCCACCATCTCTTACAAAATTACTTAGAGAGAGATTATGTCTCTTTTCTCCTTTTTTTCATCAAAATGAGGTCATTGTACGTCTTCAAATAATGTATTTGTGCTAGATGTCACTGTTTTGCAAATCTTTAAAAGGATGCTGGTGAAAGAGCATACTGGATTTAAACCATATGTTGATTTTGTTGATTACAAACTGCTAGCTTCCAAAAAAAAATACATACAAAAATCAGCTTAAGCTACTGTTGCATAAAAAGTTGAATTGAAGTCAACTCAGTTTAGAACGTACAACTATCCAGTAACAACACAGGTCTATCGGTGTATAATTAAGTATGCCTACCAACAATGCTCCTCAAATCAACACTTTAACCTGTTATAGATAGTTTTATTTCAGAGTGTAACCAATCAAAAATGTTCCTCTTCCAGGCCATCCTGGTCCTGGACAGGGTTACCCCGGTGGCGGCATGTCCATGGCTCCGTCCCCGTCTGGGAACCAACCCCAGTACAACCCTCACTCCTCCCACACATCCCATCAGCCCGCCACCAACCCCCAGTACCACGGCAACCAGGGCATGGTCCACGGCAACCAAGGCATGGTCCACAGCAACCAGGGCATCGTCCACGGAAACCAGGGCATGGTCCACAGCAACCAGGGCATGGTCCACGGCAACCAGGGCATGGTCCACAGCAACCAGGTCATGGTGCATAGCAACCAGGGCATGGTACACAGCAACCAGGGAATGGTGCATAGCAACCAGGGGATGGTCCACACCAATCAAGGCATGGTCCATAGCAACCAGGCTGTCATGACCCACACCAACCCGCGGCCTCAGAGCGCTCGCTGCCTGTTGCAGACTAAAGGCCAGAAGAGCACGGATGGTTTCCAGGAACAGGTATCTGTCTGTCTGTCTGTCTGTCTGTCTGTCTGTCTGTCTGTCTGTCTGTCTGTCTGTCTGTCTGTCTGTCTGTCTGTCTGTCTGTCTGTCTGTCTGTCTGTCTGTCTGTCTGTCTGTCTGTCTGTCTGTCTGTCTGTCCGTCTGTCCTCAGCAACCCCGTCCCACACTATCTTGGAGGTCTGTTTTTTTAATTGGCAGTGCCTTATATTAATGGCTGACGATGGCTTGGAGTTACTTGAAACCGTGTTCCACACACTAAATGGTGCCTAGTGCGTCTGTATAAAGATGCTGACGCCCACTCCCTAGGCTTTGGGACTTAACACCTAAGGAGTGAAACCAGGAAAACAAACCAACAAGTACATTTTTCAATTCCTGTTGTTGTTAATATGCTAGTAACATGTCAATATGGTTACAAGTAAATTCTGAAGAGTCCATATAAGGCCAATAGCTGTCAACTAACACTATTATAGCTATTAGCACAAAACGTGAAAAAAACTGCGACACAGCCATAGTTTGTGAGATGATGCAGGTCTAGAAAAAGCCATGGAGGCGTAGTTCTAAATCTGAGATATTTCACAGATGGAGATCTCTGTACCAGTTTAGGTAGGAACATGAAGTCATTCACACCAACCAGATCAGCTGATCTTCCTGCAAGGTTTTTTTCCCCCTGCCAAACAAAAAAACTCAGACAAAGATATTTATGGCTCCGTTATAGTTGGCAGAGAACTGAGGACCTCCAATATAGCTGCAAAAGCATGTTACTTGTCACATTAAAAGCACTCTAACTCCACTGTAAGTGTTGCATGGGTAGAGATTGTGTTGATCTTTGTATTTCACCGTCACTTGTCTTTCTTTCTTTTCTGTCTTCCTTTTTTTCCCCCTCCTCTCTCTCTATAGTTGTGTGTGAGAATAGAGAAGAACCCTGGTCTTGGTTTCAGTATCTCTGGTGGCATCAGCGGCCAGGGGAACCCCTTCAAACCCTCTGACATGGTACGACCCGACCTGGCTTGCCAGCCTATCACAGCCTCCCCAGCTTTACCTCAGAGTTGCCATGGAAACTGCTGCTAGTTACCGCAGTGTTTTCGTCTGTCTGTCTGTGGGGCAGCAGGTTGACTTGGTTAACTTTTAATCTCATTGAGTCTGTAATCTTAAACTACAGGCTTCTGGGTAGAAAAGGCTTTATTTTATTCATGGGGTGAAGAAGTCTGAGGTGTGATAACAAAATATCAAAACTAAACCTCTTAAATTATAAAATAATTCTCCTCAGCATCACCAAACAGGTTCAAAAACATTATCGAAATGACAACTGGGTTTGGAAAACGGTAACAAGAACTATGCAGTGTCCTCATCACTTTCAGGTCTCTTGGAAAAGAAAGCAACAAACTGGAATATTGTACTATTAGGAAACGTGCATTCATGATTACCAGATATGCCAGAGTCTTTTATCATTTCTACTCCTGGGTTTGTCTGATTTTGTCAGTGCCTGTGCCAAGAGCCTTTTGGGGTTGCGCATCCCCCAGCCCTCCTGCACATGGCAGTCTGTCCTAGAAACATGCTGCTATAGTCAGACTAAAGGAGCGAGGTTGCTCACGGAGCTCTGACAGCTATTTTAGGAAGGCTGCTTTCTTTAGTTCTGGGACACCGTGGGTGATCTTAGATTTTCATCACTTTCATCTCAGGACAGGAAGTATGGCAGATTTTACTGACTGTTATTCAGATGTTGAGTAACTGACGAGACAGCTGGTCTATAAATATAAAGCCTACAATAAGAGTCAGCCTCTGTGCAGCCAATGTGACAACTGGGGAATTAATTTAAGTCCGGGGGTGTGAAGTGATGATATAGAAACTGTAAATTCTTCACTTTGCTTAAGTTTTAAGTAGACATCTTGCGACTCAGTTGCTGACACGTGCAATAGTTTAATCACACCCATCTCTACTTGTATCCATAAAGCTTCCGCCAGCAGCACGTTTTCCATTATTAATGCCATCCGCAGTTACTCTAGTGATTCTCCTTCATATTTTGTCAAGTAATTACCTTACACAAGAGTAATGTATACTGTAGGTCTATACAGACATACTTTATAGACTCACGTTAATACGGATGAATCAATATAATAATACATTTAATTGATCACATCAGAGTAAAATGTCTACCTATGCTATTGTACATTGACAATTATTTCAAATGTTGACTGAGTCATGGAAGTATATGGTTTACACACACATCGAGGCTATTTGCCTTCAAAGTTACACATGATGAAAAAGCAGATATTGCGAGTCAGTTTATCAAATCTAATTTTAATCATCTTATTCTTGTAACTTCCATCAAACATGTGAAGCTACTTCTTTACGGTTGACTACTTTAGGCTGATTAATCAGAAGCTCAAACTCAGAACAATGCCTTTGATTTTGGTTTCATCATATTTTCTGACCTACTTATTTCTGTCATATTATATATTACAAAGCTTAAGAATTTATAAATTGTAACTTTCAATTAAATGCAGACCAGAGTACAGGTATATAAAGTTAAAAAGACAATGTCACAACAATTTGACTGACTGTATTCCACATCCATGTTCTACACAGCAATGGCTGTTCCGCAGTACTGTGGCTCTCCCTAGTGGCCAGCTTGTTATTTGCACAATCTGAATTATCTCGGCTGGATTGGCACACTTGTAGCCTAGCTAAACTGTGTTTTTTTTTAATAATTCGCAAACACTAAAATACTGTACTGGCAGCATTAACTTCAAATTGGCTTCAGAAAATGTCAGTTTAATTTTTGCAAACCTTTGATTAAAATCAAGACCTCTATACTTTATGGTTCGTGAACACAGCTCCAATATTTCACAATATAAAATGATAATTGTATGTTGTTTAAATGACTCTACAAACAATCCTAAACTTAACATAATTATTTCGTTGCACTTTATTTATAAAAAGTTTTTAAGAATATATTTTTCCATAAATGTCCACTCTTTTTAGCATCAAATAATCTCGGCCTGATTGTGATTTATAACTAAGTACTAATCATTGCAAGTGTTTCTTGTATAGATACATAGAAATCTTGCAAGTATAAATTGATAAAATTGAGATTACAAAACACACCTCCAGAACAGTTTCCTTATCATATTGTATCTGACAAGTTGTCTAAGAGTTTAGATCCATAATGATTTCTCAGTGATTGAAAATCCTTTGGAAATCTTGCTACAATCCAATATCGGGATTCTGAAAAAGAATTGATGATCTTCTAAATTTGTATCTAAAGGACTAGCTAAGAAACTCCAAGCCGCTGGGTCAGTTTCACTTCTGGCTGATTAGGATTCAGCAAGTGGAGACGTTGACTCAGTTCTTGTATTGACAGGACTGGGATCTCCGGCTTTGATGTATTAGCTTCTTAGTTAAGGAAGAGAAGATGGGGTTAAAGGAGCAGAACGTTTCTAACATTCAGACCTGGATGTTTGAAAATCCAATTTTCTGTACTGCTATTACCTAATATGCTGTCTTTGCACACTGAGCTGCTGTGGATAGCATCTATCTTTCTTATATATGTTATCAATGAGCTGCAAAAACCTCTTCCCCAATATTGTCCTGAAATATTTTTCAAAATGTCCAAAACCATCTGACATTTTGAAGATGGAAGGTTTTTGCAGGGTGCTGCAGCTTCATGTGCAACTGCTTTGTAGTGTGTAACTGTTTACATGTTGTGACTACTGCTACAAAATGCTCAGCATATCAACAATCACAATTTACAGTGAGCTCCATATCAATTTCTCTAAGTAAATTCAACCAACCACATTTAAACTGGCATTAATTGAATATAATCATGACAAACAAAATGTACCATCTGGTTGTAGACACATATGAGGCTCACTGTACAAATGCAATTGTAACACAACTAATACTTCTAACACACACCTCTTTAACATGCATTATATGTGTTTGTTCTTGCTTTCACGCACAGACTGTGGTATGAAGGTGCCACTGCACTGTCACTACCACATCTTCCTGTTAACCTGCTCTGTTAAGCTCACTCTTATGTGTTCAACACATGCACAACCTTGTTGAACCACACTGAGTTGACACAGCCGCATCGTCCGACACTTTCTGTGTTCAAAAACATCTTTCAGCTTCCGGTGAAAAGATGTTGGTGTTTTTACAATCTCTGCCTTGGGTTATCAGGGGGAAATATGGGGGATAAAATATCTTCTACCTTCCCCGCTTCCTACTTTAGTTAGTACCCCCTCTACTCCCATCCACAACTATTCTTCTTGATCTATTTATATATTTACAGCATATCTATTCTAATCTCTTTTTAACTTCATGCCTATGCCAGGTCCTTATCCCTATAAATAGATAAAACAAACATTTTGACATGTGTAATCTATGTCTTTTTGTAGGGAATGTATCACTCTGCCTCTGTAAATTATATTCAAACAATTGAACATCATAATTTGCATGCCTCTCCAAATGTAAAACATGCATTGGTGAAAAGCCCATATCCTTTTGGCAGAAATTTAATATTTTTTGGGGGGGTGGATAATGGAATGAGAATGAGAAAGGCAAAGATTCTAAACCATCGTGTCCCTGTGTTGTCCTAACGGTGTATCATTTTGACTTATAGGGTATCTTTGTTACTAGGGTACAGCATGACGGGCCCGCCACCTCCGCCCTGCAGCCCGGAGACAAGATTCTGCAGGTAACATCCTCTCACTCATCGTCAAACGGCCACATCCTGCCCTCTCTCCCCTTCGTTACTTTCCCAACCCTTCCCTTATTTTATAAAAAGCATTCGATAGGAAAAACAAAGGAAGTTGTACTCTTAGCCGGTAAGGGCTATTCTATAAAGACGGGAGAAAATACTGTTTTCAGCTTCTTAAATATGGAGATTTCCTACTCTTGTTTGTTCTCTATCATAATTCAACTGAATATCTTTGGGTTTGGACTGACTGACGAACCAAGACATTTAAAGACCCCACCTTGGATCTTTAGTAACTACGGTGCATCTTTCAGTATTTTATGACATTTATAGAACAAACGATTAATCCAGAAAATAATCTGAAGATTACTTGATAATAAAAATGACTGTTGGTTGCAACCTGAAAAAAGGTTTCAGTTTGTACCCATTATCAGGGTCATTATACAGTAAGACCCATCTACATTATCTCATTGTAATTGCTATTTATATGCAATAACTTTGGATAAAATGTGGTCATAAACACTAGCAACCTTTTCACATTTATTATTATTTCATTTAATTTCATTTAATTTCAATCTTTATTTCGAACAGAATAAAAAATAAAAAAATAACAAATGTGAAAAACAGAATACCGTATTGTTAAAATACAGTAGTTATCCACATTCATGATAATATTTATATATTCAACCACAAATAAATCATATGTGTCTGAAAGGGAGCAGGAGGAAGCAAATGCTTATTAATTCCCAATTATTAATTGTGAAAAAGCAAACATTACAAGTAAACATAAGTATATTCTAAATACTGTACATCCTGCAGGGTCACTATCCCAGGGCCAACAAAAAGCTGTTAAAATAACTTCCTGCTTCAGTCAATATGAATCAATAAACAATAAACAAATTATTCAAAAATAATAACTTAATTTATACCTAAATTGTTGCTATTATTCCAAAGTGCTGAGCCCAAATTGTAAAGATTTTACTGTGAGGTCTAAATGAGACACATACCTTTTACCATGCCAGATTCAACCCCCTCCTCAACCCCTGTTCCTCATATGTTTCCTCCCCTCTCTCCTCCCCCTTCATCTTCTCTCCACAGATGTACAGTTTAGCTGGATGAACTCATCTAAAAGTCCTTTTTTGTCTTTACCCTTTCTCCCTCTAGCATGACTGTGTAGCTCCTCCTCTTCTCTCTCTTTTCCCCAACAGTGATGTGTTACTGAGATAATGATGGCAGTGGCCCTCCATCCCTCCACACACACATATAGACATATGTATGGGAATATTGCTGCACACATACCTCTCTCTATACATACCTGCACACACACACATGCTGTTGACCGTGCTGCGTGTTTGCCTTGCAGGCTAACGGACATAGTTTTGTACACATGGAGCACGAGACAGCCGTCTCTCTGCTGAAGAGTTTCCAGCCGACTGTGGACTTGGTGGTTCTGAGAGAAAAATAGTTTTATAACAAACAAACACAACAACAACGCTTCTCTACTCTGCTCATCGCCATCCCATGCCATCCCACCTGCCCTCCGCTGGAGGCTTGTGGAACTGAAAAATGAGCCGCCTTTTTTACCTTTTTAGGGGAACACAGACATTTATTTGCCTATTGCTGGACCAAAGGCAAATACTAGTGCCAAATGTACCATAGGAAACATATCGGCTCCTCTGTCTACCGGCAGTCAGGGATCTGATTGACGGCTGGACAGACCACAAGAAGACACTTTGAGTTCCTACAGGGCTGCTGCAGTTTGGATTTTGTGGTTTGTTATAGACATCTCATCATTCAGTGTCTACGGTTATTTTTTGGATTTTTGCTTTTCTCCACTGCCATTCATTTTGCTGTCCACGGTAGATTTTTGTTTGGTGTAGCACATGATCCACTTTCCTTGTTCCTCAATGTTCTCTTCGCTTTCTGTTCTATCTTTTGTTTTCTGTTGGTTCTCTTTCTTGTCTTATCTTCTTTTGTTTTCATTCTTTTCAGCTGTCTTCTGTTCTGTTTTGCAGGTATTATTTCCTCCAGTATACAGAAAACTTGTCTGCCTTGTGTACATATATAAAGCTGCAGCTTTCAAGAGCTGCACTTTCCTTGGGGCCTGGAACGACAGCTCTTAAAAGTTTAGGATTAATATAAATATTGTTGATAAACCACATTCTGAATCCTCTCTTATGATCATACAGGGATTATTTCTCCAAATGGACAATTTTTTAATATACCACTGATTTTTTTTATGTAAAGAAAACACTGTTGATAGTTCATTACTGCTACTCGTTTTCTTTCTTTCTTTTTTGTAAGTGTTGCTTGCACACCTATGCTGAAAAAAGCTTAAGCAATACTCCTGAGGCTTGGCCCATTGACATTTTCATTAGAGCCTAACTTGTCCCACAGTGCCATCTACCGAGCAAGTCATGCTAATGTTTACACACACTGCCATGCACATGAGCTAACAGGCAAAACACACATATACAGTCAACTTATGTGCCCCCATACACAACACATATGCAATGGTGCTCAGTGCACTATTCGTAATGAAGCCCTGTCTATACTCGAGACTAACTTTACAATCAATCTCTGTAATAAAACCAGTCAAACACTGTAACATTAATCATATTTTGAAGTCCCGTTTTCTAGTATTGTTACAGCAATGTTACATCATATTTTAGCTGTTTGAGTTGTATGATAAAATCCCAGCATGCTCTTCATATCATTGGTCACTGTCAGCCAGCCATTTTCTGTTGGCTTCTAGAGATCTCTTCTCTGTAGGAGACTCTAGATGTATTATAGCACTGGGTTTCAGTGAGACTGATATTCTATCCTTTGTGCCAAATGGACCCTCTGCCCCTCTCTGGTTGTATTAACACAGGCCTGAAACATCAGAGCTTTACCTCTTTGTGGCCCAGATCTGATCGGATCACAGTGAGTAAGGACACTGTTAGCTTTTTTTAACATTTGGCCTGGTATTCAAATCCAAGCATCCACTCTGCTGAGTCCTGACCTCTGGCCTCCCTGAAGAAAGCAACAAGAGTCAGCATTAATACCGTCTTAATGGGTAAATCTGCAGCAAATCAGATTTAACAATCAGGGGAAGATCTGATCTGTGCCGCAAAGGCTTTTGGCTACACCTTAAATTTCAGTTTGAGAATCGGATGAGATGCTAGTTATCACTAGGTGAACATGGGAATTTGGATCTGCCAACTTAGATGGTTAATGTTCAAATTATGTGTAGGTAGGAAGAGAAATAATGTTGACTGTGTTGATGTAGAAGAGATGTTTCTGGAGCAAGAAAGCTCTGGCCTTCATGGTCATGCTTCAGACCCCGAATAGACATGACAGAATTGAACGCAGGATTAAAAAAAAAAAGGTTAGAGGTTAATTTCCTGTCTTTGTGTGAATGCAACACATTTCTTGAAGACGTTTCATGACAGTGAGTTGTGTTTTGTTCTGTATAACATCTGATGTTTCATCCAGAGCAAAACAACATCCATCACTGTTGTTTGCTTTTACTTGATGTGACAGTGTCCTCCTGTGGCCATTTTGTGTCAACCCTCTTAATAAGCGTTAGAATTGTGTTAATTCAATTTAAGGGACACAAAATGGCACAGTGAAGTACTGTAGGTTAAGAGACTTAATCTTAACCCCAGGTACCCACCCGATCCTATTTAGAGTTTGAAATATCAAAGATATTGTGATGAGAACAGAGAAAACAGTTTGATAATATAATTATTTTTTACTACATGTTCAGGTAATTCTTTCTAAATATATTGATATACCTTAGCTTTGCTCAAAAATTGTGATATTTTATAATAATGACACTTATAACAATGGATGGAAGTACGCACAGTATGACTTGGAGACCTACACATGTACTATCCAAAGCTGTATAAAATGTATTTCTACTGTAATTGTGAATTTGTGTTATACAAATATATATTATATATATATGTATATGACTATAAAAAAACAGTCATTTTCTATGTGTTTAAACTTCATAAGAGCTGAACAAATGGGCGGTGTCACTGTACATAGCTGTGAATGAAATCCAATTTAAATGACTCATATTGATTGTGAATGTACTCATGCTTTCTGCAGTACCTACACCTACCCAACTTGAATGCTGCTTCTTCTGTTGTGTGACAAAAAGTACTTTGACCTCCGAAGAGAGAACTTCTGTCGAGTTTTAAGTTGGACAAATTTTAGTGACGATTTAACAGAACTATTTATTTATTTATTTATTTATTTGCACATGCAAGTTGAAATCCTTCCAGTTTTAAGTTTGAGTATTAATGCGGAGAAATGTAATTGCAGAAGTATATATAATATATATCATGTGTTTAGAATGCATTTTGCAGAAGCTATCTGTACATACTATTTAAGATACAATTTTTACAAAAAATAATATATGTATAA
This sequence comes from Gymnodraco acuticeps, assembly GCF_902827175.1. Taxonomy (NCBI): domain Eukaryota; kingdom Metazoa; phylum Chordata; class Actinopteri; order Perciformes; family Bathydraconidae; genus Gymnodraco; species Gymnodraco acuticeps. Next base: position 770,269 of record NW_022989942.1, on the reverse strand, counting down.
AATAGAAAAAATGCTGTGCAGCAATTATACTGGAGCCATTTTGGGCTTTGGGACGTACCATTTTTTCAGTATATAAGAAGTGTTTTGAATAATGTACTAAAGTCTCTATTGTACAAATAATAAAAATGTCACTATTGGTAATATGGGTTCCTCCTGTTGCACTGAGCTCTTACTTGAGGGCGGAAAAGAGGGATATCTCTCTTTCTGTATTTATGTATGCCTTATTTCCATAGAAAGAGGAAGAACAAAACGGGGGATCAGAAAAAAGAAGAATGGGAAGGGAGAAAATAGGTCATTAGAAAATAAGAAAGTAATGAGGGAATGATGTTCTTGAGATGTTGAAAATGTTTGCAAATAAAGAGAAAACGGGCAAGGCAGGAGCCCAGATTAAGAAAGGAAATACAAAAATAAAGAAACAAAATGGGAGAGAGGTAGCAAATCACTGAAAAGAACGGGATAACGTGATACAAGAATAAACAGTGATGAGTAGGATAAAGAAGAGAGGCACAGTAAAGGGGATGAGCTGAAGAAAGTAAATTGGAGAGTGATGACAATGGCCTTAGAAGGTCTGTAGGACATTTCATTTTCCTCTGCTTCTCTGTGGATTAAAGTCTGTAGAAGCTCTCAGCAGATGCTCTTTTGTCTCTCTGTCCATTAGTCTAACAGCCTGACTCTTCTCATCCCTCTATATCCGTCCATCTCATCTATTTCTTGACATTTATCTGAGCCGTGGATTACAGAGGGACAGTCGAGTTTGTCAGTCTGACTCAAGAAACAGATAAAAAAAACAATGAAAAGGTCTGGCATATTGTGGTAAGTATTGTGTATTAAAAACGTATGGATTTTGCACACTGGACATGCAAGAAAAAAGTGTCTGTCATTGATTGATTATAATTACATATGGATGTTGGCTGGACACAGAACTGGAGCTTGTTCATGCGTTCACTGAGTCCTAAACCAGTTGTGATGTTTGTATGAAAAGTGTAATTGGTATGATGAGAGATTCTTACTGCTGTCTACATCTGGATTTCACAACCAGCCTTGATTCACAACCTTATCATTCATTTATGGACTATAATGACAAGGAAATTAAATAGTTAGTCAAGTTTATGGCCAGTTAAGACATTGTCCTGTGACTTTACACCACCCATTTTACAAGCCAATATTTTAATTATTACTCGACTACTTTCATGCACTTAAATGTGATTTGTTGGTAACGATTAGACTGAAACGTAAGATCCACATTAACCAGCTTCAACAATACAATGATGTTGATGCTGTTGCACATTATTGGGTATAGGCATAATAGTCCCATAAAAATAAGCCACATTTCAAAATGAGTGTTTTAACCCTTATGCTGTGTTCGGGTCTCCCATGACCCGTTTCAAGTTAAAATTATATAATAACTACGCTCTAGTTTTTTTTATCGGAACAAGGCTTCATGATATCCTCCACATAAACACTACAAAACTGATTTTGAAAATGTTTGCCAAGTCTGAAGGTCTCTAAAAAGAAAAGTGTATAATTTGGTGTTCGGGTCTGGGGAGACCCAGCAGAATTATTTTGGGTGACTCGAGGTCAAATTTGGCCCAATCAAGATTCATCTTTGACGTTAGACACCCCAGCCCCACCCCCTTCATCCACTGTAACAAGAATCTTTCGCAACATGCACCTGGTCTCCCCTCCCTCTGCCCCCCTCCCCCCACGGGAACTCGACCTTTCTCAAATAATATGTACACTAACACTTGAACCTGAACGCGTATTGCATGTGTGCAATATGGGGTGTAATGTGTTTTGGGCCATAACATTAAATTACAACAGGATTGTATGGTTATGAATGCATAATAAGTTAGTTATGATGTAGTTAAAACAATATTGGAGTATAGTCATTTTTTGTGTATGTTTTGGACTGAGATAAATCATGGGTCAAAATTAAGCCGCGAACACCATGAATGGTAACAGCTTTTGAACACAACACAAGGGTTAAGTATGTTTTGCTGATGTAATGTCTGTACTTCTACTTTCATGCATGGAATATTACAGTGATGTTTTGTTAGTTTTATTTATTTATTTATGGATGTTCTTATAAGAAAGGTGTCACTGGCTGATAATTATTTCCTCTATCTGTGTTGTACCATTCTCTACTGGCATCATCGCTCTCAGTAGAACAGCTCTGCTTACGTGTTAGAGGAGGACAATTAACAATAGAGGGTAATAGTACACACACAAACACATGCATTGATGAAAGCAGAATGACTCCCTTTTGTTCCCTTTTACTTTATTCTGTCTTTTACACACTGCTTTGCACAAAAAGATACTTATGTGTGCCGTCTGACCAACCCACTTCCATAATCATGCATATATTTCTCCCCACGCTGGCTCATTATTTATGCAGGCATCACTGTGTGTGTGTGTGTGTGTGTGTGTGTGTGTGTGTGTGTGTGTGTGTGTGTGTGTGTGTGTGTGTGTGTGTGTGTGTGTGTGTGTGTGTGTGTGTGTGTGTGAGTCAGTGAGTGAGTGAGAGAGAGAGAGAGAGTGTGTGTGTGTGTGTGTGAGAGTGTGAGTGAGTGAGTGAGTGAGTGAGAGTGAGAGTGTAAAAGATACAGAGCGAGAGTTTTTTATGTGCACCCACCAAAGCTATCAATAAGCTCTTGACCTGATCAATAACAATACCAGAGACTGACTGCATGACCTGCATTCAGCTGCTGTAGGCTGTGTGTGTATGCAGATTAAGCAGTCCTTTAACAGTACAGGCTACAGACAGATAGGATGTTGTTTCCAACATGCAGGATGGAACTGATCATTCATCAGTGTTGCATTGCCACACTTTACTTTACTTTAACAAAAGTTAGCTTCTCCAATGCCAAGGTTGGATTTAGATTAATATTTATTATAAAAGTTTAAATAGTAGTCTAAATATGCCGCTGATACAAATGACAGAAAAGATGCACTCACACAAATATGGGAAAACACTTGCCTGCTCTGTTTTCCACAGTTTGAAAAGAAAAATCAATATCAATTTCATCTCTGTTCGTCCAGTGCACAGGAATGTATTAGCATAGTTTAGCACAAGTATGGGGAACCAGTTAGTTTAGGGCAGTGTTTCTCAAACTTTTTCATATCGTTTTTTACAAATCGCCTGAAAATGGTACAAACAAGTGGCAACATGTGTGATGAAGGTGTTTATCTGGGCTATATCATGCAATCGAAAGTGAAACTTAAGCTCGCTCCATTGCGGAGATATTCCCGCGAGAGTGCGGAAAACTTAAATGTATTTATTTATTTCAAATGTGAAATGTTACCAATATATTCACGGACCACTAGGGGGCGCTTACGGACCACCAGTGGTCCGCGGACCACACTTTGAGAAGCACTGGTAGGGGGATTAAAGTAAAACTACATATTTAGTACAAAGGTACACTTTGTATTTTGTGTTTTGTATCCACTAGTGTGAAAATATATATTGACACGTTATAGTTATAGTTTAGCCCATTGACATGAACACATTCAAAGTCCTGACTGACAAAACACAGCTTAAGTATAGATGTGGAGGTGACAGTTTTGGAGTTGTTAAAAGGCATATTTTTCAGTTTTGATTTATCAGATTATCAAATGACTAGAGGACAATAAGAAAACGTGGGTCATAGTTTTGTGAGAAAAATTGAGTTTACTGTTAGCTCTTCTTATGCTGGGAGATTCCAATGGTTTCAAAGTAGGAGGTTTGATATACAGTGGCATTGGCAATTGTGTTTGCTAAAGTGTATTGAATACATTTTTCACTGGGCCACTTCTGTTTAACAAAGCATGGATTTTGGTATTCTTTCATTTTGTAGGTCCACTCCTTTAAGAGGCATCGTTTTGGGAAAACTAGGCGCTGGTATTTGACATGGATCTAGGCTGGGAGATAGGGACAAGCCTAGTACAGAGAAGCTTTTAATCCAATCAACACAATACAGCTGTTTACCATGACAATACTACCAAACTCACACAGGGTAGACCTGCCCAGGCAGATGGTGGGATTACACCTGTGACGTTGAAATTGGAGCCCCCTAATACACAGGGGCGGTTCTAGGGGGGGCCAGTGCCCCCCTATCACTGACTTTGTGTGTTGGATAAAGGCGTCCAACAAGTAACATGTAATGTAATGTATCTGAAATAAATATGTGAACTGAAACAAATACCAATAACTGTATTGCATAGTTTTCTTATCATAGGCGGCACCAAGGGGGCGCTAGGGGGTGCTGCAGCTCCCCCTAGGATAGCCATTGCAGCACCTAAGCACCCTCAAGAAATGTATGTCTTTTTTTATTTTTATGTGTGAAATTCATGATTTGAAAAATGATTGATTCGAAAATAATATGCTACAGTACAGTAGCCTACTTCTGGGTCTCTGTGTTTCATTCAATCTCTGCTCTGTGTGTTGCACGAGCCATTTTGTGTGCGTGCGCGCGCGAGAGAGAGTGCGCAACGGTACCGCAGATCGTTGTGGTTAGCATCTGGTGCTAGCTAGCTACGCTAACGGATATAAGGAGCTTTTTCAACAACAAGGTGGAGGGAGAACTCTCTCCTGTCAGACTGAGAGTCTCAGATAACCTCAGCTCAGGTGAGCTAAAGGACTGCAGTGTTTAGATAGTTAACTTTTAGTCTAAGTTATCTCAGTGGATCTCAAACGGTTTGGTCACGATTAATGTTAATAAGTATTTCTGAGGCACACGTTTATATGATCATATAGTTGTAAAAAAACAAGAGAATAATTTAAAAACAGTTATGACATACTATTTTACAGTAAAACAAGAATACAGTTTAAAAGGGCAGTGATTTATTATTTAAAAATATCCATAAAGAAAAAGAAAATCTGTTTACAGTTCTGTTTCATATGGGTGTTGAGAGAAGAGATAGATCTCTTAATGTTGCTCTCAAAGTGCACCAGATTTATGCTTTTGACTTCAATATAAAAATAAAAATCTTCCCGGGGAAGCATGCCCCCGGACCCCCCTACAGGATGTTAGGTCCCCCCCACTTGTAAAAATAGCACTTTACTCCTGCTTACACCTATATGCCGTGAGCTGATTATCGAGCCTTCATTGTAACAGTCGCGGGTGTACTGTGTATGTGTGTGTGGGGATTGTTGCAGTAGAACATTTTACTGTAGCGCCCGGTACCTTAATGGGAAACCCTACATGTTTGAGCAACCTCTATGAAACGTCAAGCTACCCCACAGCACCCCCAAAAGAAAATCTCTGGCGCCGCCACTGTTTCTTATGCACAATTACTTCATACTGTCTTTGTCGTCCTGCATTTATTGTGCCCCCCTCAGAAAATAACTGGCCCCAGCCTGCCCCCCCCCCCCCAGTCAAATTGGTCTAGAACCGCCACTGCTAATACACCTTACTTTTTGGATTAAGGTAGTGTTTTTGTGTATTTGTATGTGACCAGATAGACCAGATGCAAAGAAATTCCACCTTCTTGCTGTAATATCTGACCACACCTTTTCATCATATCTGTGCCAATTTAGTCAACACGTGCTGTATGGAAACTACCATAATCAGAAGCAGCATAAAACAGAGGGAATAGGGAAGGAAAGGTTAAACATATCTGCCTCTGGGACTGGGAGACCAATAAGTGTTTGTAAACCTAAATCTATACTCAGAGCTGAGTGGATTAAAATAGATGTAGGCTAGATCCAGTGTTTGCCCTGGAATAAACCTGGCGTTTATGCTCTGCACACTAGCTTTTTAACATGACAAAACACGATGACAAGCAGAGACCCACAATAGCTATTTTGTGTTTTGAGGTGTGTGCATCAGTGTGTGAGTCTTTTGGGGACTCTCTAGTGTGTGAGTATGTTCGCGCGCGCGTGATTGTGTGTTCATCCGCCAAAAAACCGGTCCGACGGCGTGTTGGAGTCAAGTCACCTGAATGAAGAAATGGACTGCATTAGCTTTTCCAAAGCCAGACAGAGAGGAAGAGTAACAAGTGAAAGAGAAGTAGAGAAAGAAAACAAGCTCCGGGTACTAAGTCCACGCGGTGACTGTCAACGTTTGATACCAACGCTTCATTTCTTCCTCCGCCGCTGTGACGGCTTTTCTTGGACTTAAAAACACCTTGAAAAAGCATCCCTTGTGATTAAAAAGACAGGTGGGTGTAGACGGTTGTGGTGTCAGTTTGGTCTCCCAGTTTGGAGGCAGGCTGTCCCGGGACAGACACACACATCTGCATTAACAGAGACTATCACATCGACACAGAGACCAGCCCCCGTGAGAGGAAGGACTGAGCGTGTCACCATGCCTGTGCGACAGAAAGGTAAATAGTTTTGAAGTGTTCATCTCTACTTCCGTAATGTATTCCACCACATATTTTATGTTGACAAACAATATCTAAAACATAGGTTTTTACAACTCTGAAAAGGTTGCGTTGACGTCGCTTTAACTCAACGAAGCTCCCTTGATTTCGCGAAACTTCACTAACAAACCGTCAATTTAACGCTGAATTGTTAATTGTTGCACTCACACATCATACATTAAAAATATTTTACTTAATATTAACACACTGTGGTAAATTCGGCATCCAAGTTATCCACCCACGTTAGCATTTTTACAAATCTGCTGAATGGTATGCACTGCAAATATGGGGAATTCAGCTCAACATTTTTGACTTTGCCTGTAGTTGATTGCATGCCGTATTACAGTAAAGTATTGCAATGAAATATAATATAATATAATATATGATTCATATCTGAAAACGTTCTGCTTGATGTATGTGGTTGTATAGACTAAGCCGAACGTAAACGATCAATATTACATGGGCAGACTGTTTGGCATTCAAAGCAAGTTGCATTGGTTACAGTTAGATGCAATACTCTCAGTGCTTCCGGTTTAATCAGCTGTTCAGTGTGCCATAGAGCCTGGAATGTAGTCTGTTCCTTCTTTCACACCAAACTATTTTGCCCTCATGTCCCTTTGCTTTAGACCCTAGAAATAAAAAGCCATAATAATAACACGTAACAGTTGGTCCAATTTCACATAATGAAGATACTATAACATACAATAAATAGCCACATTTCCTCTGTTTGCTTTGAAATTAGACTTACAAATAAAATAAAACACTTAATTGTTCCGCTTTATTGTAAAATAAGGGTAAAACATGCACATTAATTCCCCCTTTTTTGAGCAAACAATTGCTACAACCTTGCAAAGTACTGAAAGAAGAAATATTTTTCATTTTGAGTTGCTGTCCAATTTGCATGGCATGTCAAACACTAACAAACTGCTGAGACAGAAACCGAAAGAAAACATTCTTCAGGCACACCTGTGTCCACATTCACTGTTAACGGAGCCAGGTATTATCAATCTGTTTTATATTAGCTTCACCCTGAGGAAGACCTTGTGAGGTCTGAGTTTTTAACCATACTAATCCTCAATTAATGGAGGCTTATAATGCACATTTGCTCTACTTAAGAGTGCCCGGAGAGTTGTATCTGAGTCATTACCCATGGGGGAAAAAAGGTTTTAGTTATTTACATGTATATTTTTATATTTAGATGCTCAGCGAGCCCTGGAGCTTCTACAGCAGTACCGGACTAAACTTGACCAGAGGAAGCAGAACCAGAACCGGAGCAAACAGGGCGGCGTGGAGGAGGACTCGCAGCTGCAGCAGTCTCTGGACAGAGTCATCGATGTCTTCCAAAGTCAGCTATTCAGTGCTCTGCTTGGTAAGGACATCAGTTTGAATTTTCAGATACGCTGCCCTTGACTTTTCCTTTATACATCCATTGAAAATGACATGTGGTCATCCAGGCAAGGCCTACCATTGAAATGATGGGTCAAAATAGGGAAATTGTCAACTAAGTTACCCAGGACTGTAATAACTATAGTAACTTAGTTGACATGTAACCTAGTTGACAATTTGTATGACATGTAGACATCATTACACATCATTATCAATGGAATTTTGCACTTCTGCCTTGAAATGAGCATAGTGCTAATGGTTAATAATGTGTCCAGTCAACTATGTTATTTGCGTCAAATGTTTGACTTTCATTGTCAACTATGTTGCACCTCATTTTTTCCAATTTAAAATATCTAAAATAGTGCTTCTGATATCCTTTATGGTATGTATATCTACACAGGTTGGAGTTTTACATGACATCTCTTAAAACTATCAAAATGACCTGTATGGTAGTTTTATAATAGAAAATATCCCTATCCTTAATGACAGTGCTGAACATATCACATGAAAAAACAAAACTTTAATACAATTATTTTTTAAACTTTAAAAAATCTTTGGATATATGGTAGAATAGACTCAAGAGCCTTTCAAATTTTATTTTACTTGAAGTGCAGGACTTAATCAAATGATTGTAATGACATCAAGTTTGTCCGTAACATAGTTGACAAACTGAGTAGTGAAAACATCCTTTCCCTTAAAATAAAATAATGTTTAAGCTTTGCAACTAGTGGATATGTTACACTGAGGAATATACTAACTTGAACCACTGATTGTTCTATTGAGAAAGAACACTTTTTTTGTACTGTTTTGTTGATGTGAAATGCACCCTAAATGATAGAATCAGTCTTATACCTTCTATTTGCGAAGCTTCGGTTAGCCTTTATCTGCTGGTTACAGTGATTAGTCCCATAATATTGAGTCCATCAACAGAAGGTGTTTGTCAAATATTTCTGTTAATTGATTTTATTGTTTTATGCAAACATTTCAGAAATATCTGTTGTCAGCCTCTCAGATATAGAGCCTTTCTGTCAGTATATTAAACTGAATATCTCAGGGTCTGTGACTGACAAAACGGGACTTTCAAAGACACAACCTTGGAGAAACTCAGACGGACATTTTTCATTATTCGTACATGTTATAAATAAGACCATAATACAAGCACATATATTTCAATAATGAAAGTAATTGTTAGCTGCAGCCCTTCTGCTGATACTTGCATGTGAAATGTTTTTATGAGTTTTAACATTTAAAGTGTCTTTGAGTACCATGACATGTATTATTATTATAAATATGTAGAACATCTCTGAAGCCCTTTTTAACGTAAGCTTTATTTGCACTATTTGTATCTATTTGCACATTTGACTGCCCTAGGCTCCATTTTTACATTATATTAACAGAGAATAAGGAATTAAAACCAGCATAGTTATGTTAGAGAAAAGTGTTATCATGTTAACACATATTAATTTTGCTCTAGGTTAAGATTGGGATACACTTGTATCTTCGCTGTAGGTAGTTTTAACTGGGCTGTGGTTCTCGGAAAGAGATTTTAGTTAGCTATTTTTGAAACATTGTCGTGGAGTTCAAAAACCTTGGCGTATAAAACAGAAACTGTCTATATTACTGTATGCCAATGTTTTTTTCGTGACCCTTTATATTTGTACTTGAGAGCTGGTTTCCAAAACAAGTTTGAAAGCTCTGTGTTGCTATTGATAGCTGCTTTTATGTCTTTACCATTGACGGAGGGGTGTAGTTTGTTAGTCAGGAGGGAAACTATGTGTTTGGGATTCAATATGAAGGCATGAAGACAGATTGGCTTTAGTGTTCTTTTGTCCAGATAAAGCTAAGGAGGTTTGGCTTTTGTTTGACTGACTCTGATCTTCTGAGAAGGACAGGAGCGCTGTGGTAGCATAGTATTCACGGTTTCTACTATAACTTGTGCTATCACATGGCTTATTTTCACCAGCAAATTGAGATCAGATCACTACCATGTAGGCGTGATGTGGCCTGTCACAGCAAACACTGGGCCCCTTTGTGGAAAGCCTGCATGCATTTAGTGAATGTGTTGCAAGTATAAATTCCTCCCAAGAGTTAACAGCTTGTGTATAACTGGTTTGATCCGCTTGTTGTGAACTAGCGTCATGTTTTTAAACAAACTGGTTCTCTACCTGCTTTGTGCCACGCCCACACCTTTAGTACCTACAGTAACGCTCCTATCCGTGTGTGAGCATGTGTGTGTGCTGTTCACTAAACAGGGCACTGAAATCCTGTGTGGACTTTGACCTTTACATCGAAAGTCTTTCATGTTTAAGCTGTGTCTTAAAACAACAGCACTGTCTTTTTTTTTCTAGTATTATTTATCCTTGACTTCTTATGTCTTAAATATGTTTGGCCTATTTTGTAATGTAATATGTTTGAACATGTTTATTTATGTGTGTGTGTTACTGTATTTTGTTCCCCTCCTTGTTGCCTGTTATGTGGTTATTTCTATGTATGATACTGTTCAAATCTCTCTTCACTTTATTCCCCTTTTCTCTTCACAAACCATCCTTCAACTGTCTGTATCTTCCCTTTCCTCTCCCCACATACTGCACCTCTGTTTTTCTTCCTCTTCATCATCTCTTTATGACCACTTAACTTATTTGTTTTAGCAGTCTGAGCTAACAATGTGTATGATTTAGTGCAGAACTGTCAGTTGTGTATGCAGAGAGGAGAAAGTGAAACCATAAATCATAGAAGTTAATCTAATAGGGTCCTTGTTTTATCTTTTACATTGGGAAATGACAATATACTTAACTAATTCTCTTTGAAGTGGAGAACTGTGACTACTTCAGGAGTTACTGTTTAAATACATATGGTGGCAGTATCATTGTGCTTCCACTAGAGGTCAACAGTGTATAGGCATTTTCTCCACCAATGTACCAATGCCTCTGAATGCAATCTGCATATACAGCAGTGATTACGGTTTTCTACTGAATTGGGAACAGCTTTACAGAGCTGCAACTGATTTTAATGTTTTGATCGATGTATTGTGAAAAAGGGATCTCCTTCTTACTGAGCCCAGATTTTGAGGCTTGTTTTTTTATTCATAAACTGTCCACAACCCAATATATAGTTTATAATGATGTAAAACAAATAACACCTAAGTCTGGAGATGATTAAACCAGAAACTCATTTGAATTCTGAGTGATAAATATTGACAGATATACTAATCATTAATTTAATAGCTACTTAATCTTTGAATAATCATCCCATCGCTTCTGTTCTGTATCCTTTGGAGAACACATTGCCTCAGTGTGCCTGATATTTATTCAAATATTCATTAATTTGTGTAGTTTTATAATAAGTAAGTCTTTATTATTACTGTCATACATTCATCCCTTTAAAGTGTCATTACTTCATTTACAAAACCACTTAACCGTTCAGTCATTCCTCCTGGCTCTAATCTATTATTTCGTCCTCCCAGACATCCAGGAGTACTACGAGTTGACCATCCTCGCTGACAGTGACAGTTCTGTGGACCAGACAGCCGGTCCCTGGAGCCTCCCTGACTCCTATAACCCCCCAGCAGAGCCTTCTCCCCAGCCACAGCCCCCCTCGGTTACCCTGAGCCCCCCAGCTAGTGAAGGATCATCCCCGCTAAAACCTCTGTCCCCCAAACCCAGGTCGATCAAGTCCCATGCTGCTCCATTACCATCCGGGACACCCACATCAAAGCCATCTTCCCCTACAACACAGTCTGTTTCACCGGAGTCACAACCAGCCAAGCTCAAGTATCGTGCTCCTCTCCCTCCTGTCCAATCAGGAGTCTCCAAATCATTGGCGTCTGATTTTCTGCCCTCTTCTCCTTCTGCTGCCACATCCCCCGGAGCCCCAGTGAATGGTGTAGAAACCCCCAAATGCCCAATAAAAAAACCTCCTAGATCAGCACTGAATGGAACAAAGCCTCAACTCACTGCCACCAACTCTAATGTTTCGGTGGCAAGCTCCACCTCCTCCACCATTCCGCAGAGTGATTCCACCTCTCCGGACCCCAACCTGATGACTGTCTCGGCCCTCGTCTCCAGCACCATCGAGAGCTTTGTGTTTCCAATTTCTCAGGACAAACTCACCCCAAAAAGCGGCGGTCCTGTCACCAGCCCGGGTCCCATCAGAGTCACAGACGCTGTCGTAGTCTCCACATCACCTGTGACCACCAAGGACTCAGGCTTCGGCAAGGTCACTCCCAGCACGAGTCCAAGCAGCCTCAACCAGGGAAAGTTCAGCTTCAGCAGCCGCAGTCCCAGAAGTCCTACAGGGCCTTTGACTAAAGGGCTTCATCTGAGGTATGTTTGAATTGTTATTAAAGTACATTAGCAGGATTTTACTGACATTTTCCCATACCAAACTGATACGTTATGTTTGGTATAAACAGTGGAAAACACTATAGCAATGAGAAATTAACACCAAAGATGTGGACACAACAACAAACAAAGAATAGCTTCAGTTACATTTTGATGCACCCTGTTTGATAGTGGCATAAAGGTAATGTAGAAGAAAAAAATGAATGCTAAAGGCTAGCAGAGACTATAGCTTCTTAATCAATATCCTATACTGTAGGTGTTGTTGAAGTTACTACAGGCGGTCCTTCTTCTTAATTGGACATCCATTGTTCTTTAGCTATCCCGCTCAGGCTAACTTACTGTACATGTTACTATTTATTTCCAACAAATGCCAGAACACACAGAAAGATTTAAAGGAAAAAGCATGTTTTTCACATAACTTAGTTGACATATTGCAGCCAACACTGCAATTTCTTTGCTTTTTGGAATTCAGATGTAGAAGTGCAGAATAATATCAGACCGTTTTCAGATGAACCTCTAGACACCCTCTCTCGTTGCTATCTGTTTCCAGTCCGTCCAGCCTGGAAACAGTTAAAGTCACCTCCACCAGCCTGAGCCACGGTCCAGCCAGCCCCCGGCCAGCAACCAGCCCACTGATCCCCAACAAGGTAAGACACCTCTGCTTGTGTTGTATCAGCGCCTTCGGAAAACTGCAAGACATCTCTGCCCAGAGAATCAAACTTGAGAGTGATCTCAGTTTCTGGGTGGCAAACTTGAGCTTACAGTTAGGGCTGCACGACTCTAGAAAAGTGCTGCGATGATTTCCAGAGAATCTACTGTATGATGAGAAGGCAATTATCCCGCTGTACCTATGACATTTTGTCCGGTTGGTTAATATACTGAATTCCATTATATATGTTTATATGGTCATGTGGCAGGGATTTCCTTGTAGTTGTCATTGTTATTATGGGTTCACCATATTTCCATTTTTCAGGTTTTATTTAGCTGATATCTGTCAGATAGCATACATTTGCTTTGATTCCGTTAGTAAATACATGATCTAGTTATTGTCTTTTGTCAGAATTGGTGTCAGAACCTCTAAAGGTATTTGTATTTCACTGTGTTGCACCACGTTCTGTATCTGTGCCCATTTGGTTTAATGCTATTTTTACTTAAGGATGCAGATTATGAAGAGAAAAGGGGCAATGTTCACCCTTTACACAGAAGAACAATGGTTGTACAAAAGGAGAAAACATAGAAGTAAGACTTTGATTGTTTTTTTGTGTCTCACATATCACTTGTCCTAAATAGAAACATTTATGATACAGGAAGTACAATTATTAACTGGTGACAACACGTGTCCTCTGTAGCCATGCGGAGGGGCTGGTGGCTGCAGAGAGCTCAGTTAGATGGACAGATCGTTTATGCAGGCTGGCTGTTTGGACATCGGCTTACATTTCATTACATAATATGACAAGGGGAATCAATTCAGTTCAGTAACATTTTATTTAGAGATGGGCTCATGCAACTAGTTTAGCTTGTTGATCTTGCTGAAATGGCATTGTGTGGTTTAGGCTGTTTAAACACAGGTTTACACTGCACACAAATTGGCTTTGATCTTCTGCTGCTGATAGTCCACATCTTGGGGAATTAGATTTAATATGGACTTACATTGCTTTATAGTGAAAAGCTGTTTTAATACAGTTATGTTTGTGTATCAGGAAACATGTCCCCTTACAGTTAATACTGCTTGTATTGTGTTTGGGTTGGTTCTTACTACGGTTGTATTCATTTGCTGCCTATAAGCTGGTTTTATTGTCTTTGAAAATGCATAATATTCAACTATAGTTTTGAATTGAAATGAATGTGAATGTGAAGGTGATATTCCTTATGCCTGGAAGGAATTTCTTAACACTTCTCTCAAACGTCTCCTTGGGCTCAAGGATGAAATGATTTGAATTTGTTGGTCACTGTGGCCTTAACTATTAACTATTTGTTTGCCGCAATAAAAAAATGAATTTGCAAAGTTAATTTCACACTAGTGTCTTAAAGGACAAAATGATGTAAGTGATGACAATAAATAAAATGGGATTACTGGTATTAAATAGCATATTATAAAATAAATTGAGACCTAATGATATTCAATCAATCAATCGATCAATCAAAGTGTATTTATGTAGCCCAATATCCCACATTTTATATTTATGTCATTGGGCGTTACAGTTTATACAGCGTATAAATACGACCCCCTCTGTCCTGAGACCCTCACATCGTTCAGGGCATCTTGAGTGAATCTCTTCTTTGTGTGAAGCTTCAGGGTGCAAACGAGCTTTAACTTCGCTTATACCCAAAGTTGAAAGTAGAGCATCCATTGCTCTACTGCTGTTACTGTTCACTTAGCCTACCCCCCCCACGCCTGACCTGATAAAACAGCAGAGAGTGTGTGTGTATCATAAGTATTTGTATTTGTGCTTACCTCTGTGTATAAAAGTATGTCCGTGTGAGTGTTTGCCTGTGCATTCATGTGTATGCGTTTCTGCGCCTGTCTCGATATGTTTGCCCTTTTTTGTGTGTGCTGAGTGTGTTCAGGGTTTGCACGGACATATACTCTGAGCCATGCACTTCTTGAAGTCAAAATGTGGCAACCAGCTGCCATAAAACGCAGATAGCAGCTGGAAAACAAGAGGGCGGGCTGAGGTGCACCGGGAAAGCTGCCATGTTTCCCAATCCGCCTCTACTTTAGCATAGAAGTCCTCTCTGGATGCTCCGATGAAAGGACAGGTGAAGATGACATGAGGAAGGGAGGAGAGATAGATTGAGTGATGAAAGAAGAGAGGGAGGAGGAGGAGACAAAGACGGACAGAAAAGTATTCAGAAAAGCAACAAGCGGGTGAGTGCATGGTGCACGTGTAGCAGCTGGAAGATGTCTTGGTGAAAGTTCACTGGCCGGACTAGTGAGGATGGACTGCATCTGCATCCTCACGACAAAGGTGAGACACAGGAAGAGAGCAGATTGGAGTAGAGCTGAGGGGAATGGAAGATAAACAAAGTAAACAGTGTAACAGTGTTGACTTGCATCATTGGATAAAATTGTCTGTTTTTGATTATTTTGACCCTCATGGTCGCTTTTATTATTTTAATGAGAGTTAACCCTTTAATTTGTACATTTAAATGATGTGTGAATTACTCAGATCATCTTTTAATGAGAACGGTCATCAAGATAGTATGATTTTTAAATCAAAGGAGGATTTAAACGTGTAGTCTTTTAGGGCAAATCTACTTAGGTCATCCAATTGAAGCATTTTACAACCAACCACAGTCTTGGTAAGTGATAGTAACCAAAGTGCTCCTGTCATCACATTCAATTGGTGACAGGTTGCCTATTGTACGAATGGTGTGCTATGCTTTGTGAAACTGTAAGGTGATATTTTTACAGGAGTGAGCTATGCTCTAGCGAAGCAACTCTAATGGGACTGCCGAGCTGTTGCTCAGCTGTTGGTCTGACAGCATGTGATGCCCAGAGAGACAAGAAACTGGGTTGATAGGACACACACTTCAAAGGACTAGCTATCTGACTAGCTGGCTGGCTGTGTAGATATCGGACGGATTCGCTGATTGACTGGAGAGAACTCTTGACACATGTGTGCATACTTAGACATTCCATGGCCCATTTGAAAGCAGCAGAACTAGTGTGAGCTTGTATAGAACAATGCTTAAAAGACAGGGTATGCTAAGATCGAACATGATTTTACAACATGTCTTTAGATCTCTTTGGATAAAGACAATCAGACTAAAGACATTCAGAACTGTCCCGAGTTGAACAAAGTACCCTTTCCTAGTGGTAAGTGAAAAGCCAAGAGGGGCAACATGCAATCATTGTTCCAATTAGGGTCAAAGAGCACACTGTAGGATGGTCTACAGGTCGTGTCACAGGCTCTCTAAGGCTTTCATGATATTTGTGCACATGAAATGGGGCAGAAGTAGTCATGAAAAAGTTTGCTTACTTTATCACTTTTGCACACCTGGCCAATGGTTGCGTAATGTTGACTGTTGGTTTTTAGAAAGTCACATAAAGTCTCAAACTTTATTTTGAAATTATAAAGTCATGGGGGAGGAGATTCAGATGCTGCATATTGACTCTACTACCACTTTATTTGAAGCTGCAATTAAACTAGCTCAAGGAACTAATATTGTATGCGTTTGCTAGAGATACAGCTTATAGGTCTTTGCTGTAAATTCTCATCAGCCATTAGTCTTGCTTAACAGACGTTGTTCTTCCATGCTATCTTAAAGGCTAGACCAGAGGGGCCCAACCTGTTTGGTCTGAGGTACCCCCAGAGCTCTGTCAGATGAACTCACGTACCCCTTTTTGGATTCTATATAAACTTTTTACTTCTTCTTTGCTTTTTTATTTAAACCTAGTTAAGCTACTTTACAAGCACATTCTCTACACCACCTAGTCTTCAAATAAAATGTAAAAACTATAGTTTGTTCTTAAATACTTTAAATTATACTATACAATTACTATAACATGTGAATTAATTGGTTATATCCTAGTACAAGCTTGATCTTGGCACCCTCTGGATCTTGATTCAGACTAAATCTTGTCTTGATTGTGCTTATTCGTGGACTCTACTTAAGTGTGTATATCACATTGTCTGCTTGAAGGACATACACTTTGACCCAGAGGGGATCCGCCCGCATTAGTAAGAAATCCCGCTTGGAGGCATTTTGTGACCTCGCTTATAAACTGTTAGGAATTTTTTATTGTGCTGGCTAATGCAGGGATTGTCCGGTTTAGGCTA
Source organism: Gymnodraco acuticeps (assembly GCF_902827175.1). NCBI lineage: Eukaryota > Metazoa > Chordata > Actinopteri > Perciformes > Bathydraconidae > Gymnodraco > Gymnodraco acuticeps. Next base: position 753,417 of record NW_022989942.1, on the reverse strand, counting down.
CACAAAGAGACAAACTCTCTGTGCAAAGATGTTATTCTATCAGATAAAAGAGTACACTCATGAAAGAAGCTGACTGGTCTCTTAGTTGATAGGGATATATGAAAAGTAGAATGTGCTCGAGGACTGACACATGCAGACACACTCGCATATACAGTATGCAGACACACACACACACACACACACACACACAACACACACACACACACACACACACACACACACACACACACACACACACACACACATACACACATACACATACACACACACACCTCACACACACACAGTTTGCAGTCTGTTGGCAGATACACTAACAGACTGCTGGGTTCCCATCTCACATTCATCTGGTTAATCCCGTTTATCTCATTAAGATAATGGATTACAAATCAGAGGGTGTTTCCTGAGCTCAAGACTGCTAGATTACTCCTGGAGGATGTTTCAGTATGTGCTCTCTCAGCCTGATTGATACATTAGTTACTCGAATCTCCCTCTTTGACCCTCTTTTAATCTTTTACCATGTGCATTCTCGGTAAACAGAAAAAAAACCTGTTTTAAAATCAAGACCTTTTTTCACTTAAATATTTCCGATGCTCATAACATGTTCATTTAATTGAATGAACAATAACATAAAACACAATTCCATATGAACAACCATACAAATAGATTCAACTCATAAGTGTATGGCATCGAATAGGTATCACCGCTAATCCTGACAAATAAATCACATTTAAAGATCAAAGTATTCTACCCAGCCAAAAATGAATCACATTATTTATAAATATATATTCAGTAGTATCTATGCTTGTGCAGATTGCCAATCCTACAGTTTGTGGATTTCAGTGTATTCTCTTCTCTATCTCGCCAAATCCTCTTTTCTTCTCGTCTTAAATCCCACCCTGGTGTTATTAGTGTGTGATTGTTGTTTGGTCCTACTGAGTGTCACTGGCCTCCCGTGTTCCAAGAGAGCAAGAGTCTCTTCATAAGAGGCTTACCTTAGGCTGCTAATAGACTTTACAGAGGTGGATCTATTTTAGGTGGGACAAAGGAGGGAATAGAAAGGGAAAATGAAAGCGACACACGAAGACCAATGGTAGAGGAGAGATCTAGTGTGCACGAGCAGGAGTTCTAACATATATTTGGCTTTTCTCGATTAGTTTTTACTGGATTCCTTCCAGAAAACTCCTCGTTACATCAATCCATCCATCTGTGTAACTGTCCAGCTGGTGCTGTGATGTAACTTTGAGGAGGGGGCATGGCGGACAAATTAATCAACGGTTGAGGCATGAGAGGAGATCAGAGGAGGGAGAGAACTTCCCTAGCAGCTGTAGGACTATTGAGCCCAGAGCTATGCATCTGCAGCAGGATTTACACAGATCTGTTCTGTAGAGCTGCGGTCACAGGTTAGCTCACTTCATGAGAACTTCAGTGATATATTAGGGAAGATCCGCACGTGTTTTGAAGAATTGGACTTAGGTCTGTAGGTGTTTGGATAGCCCTGCTTGTAGAAGGGCTGACACCTACTGGGCCGGTGTGAAGGCTACATGTGAAGATGGAACGTTGCAACTCTTCATCCTCAGTCAATGTAATGTATCTTCACTTACTTTAATAACTATGTATTCTGTCACTCACCTGCTGTGTGGTTCGCTTTAGAAAATTGCCTTTTGATGGTAGAGTAGGACGGTCAACTGAGCTTAATCAGTGTCCGTAATGATTAACTAGCAGTCCGTTACCTGTGTTTGGTGAATGTAAAACCCTAGCGCTGTGTTTTAGCATGTACAGTTTGAATGGTTTTAAAGCTTTTTCAAACAAGAAATCTGGGTTTAGCATCTATATTTGTACTTGTAACGTACATGTCCTGTAATCGTTACCTACAAACAAACAAATAATAACACATTGCGAAGAACGATGTCCTTTTTATCCCTCATTACCAGTTTCCAAAGACTGTCTAAAGTACAGGTTGGCCCTCTAACATATTAGTGTCACAGGCGCCTTTCAAATAGTCCTGGAACAAGATGTGTGTGTCACATCCTTCCTAAAATACTGATCCGATCCATGTTTCAAGGTTTCACAGAACTGTAGGTGCTAGAGATCAGCGGTGCTGGCAGAGGACCGAGTGAAGCTGAGTAATTAAGGGGAATTATATTTAGTTCCATAGGTCAGTACTTTTACATTAAAGTTATCGGCCTGCTAATGCTCCTTGGCATATGAGACACTGACCACAATGGAAAACATGAAGCTATGTTTGACAAAGGTCCAGATAAAAACGTAGGCAAGTTAAGCTTCATTCAGACTCATTTAGGGACTTATTTTTTGAAAATGTCAACAGGTTCTGTTTCTAATTGATGAACAGAAAACCAAAGTTGCATCATCTTGTTTGTGGCTCTGACCCTTGAAAGTTGGGAGGAAAGTGAATTAGCAGTTGTTAAATGTATAACTTTCATTTAGGCCTGGAGACATCATAAATGTAATGAGATAGGAGTAGGTCTAGACTAAATCATAAAAACGTATCATCAAAATGTGCCTATAGCAATATGCCATTGAAAAGGTACTCCACTGTGGTACGCAAGCCACACACAATCACACACACAATCACACAATCCAATATAAGTGGTTTGAACAATAACCTAATGAAACTACTATGATTTTTGATGCGTTTATTTTGTTTAGTATCACTTTTTGGCAAAGACACGATTCACATAAACTAGCCTGAAGCTAGCTAGGGTTCTGGTAACTGGAACTGTTTCTCAGCATCAATCCGTCTATAGTTGACATCTCCGAAACTAAGCCAAATCTGGAAGCTGTGAAGGGGCAAGGCCAGCTCACATCAGGTTCCAAACCTCAGTCGCAATCACCAGAACTTGGCCTGTTACCATGGTTGACTCTGGAGGCTAGGACTGACAAGTGCTTGTCTCTGAAAATAAATCACCTTTCTGAAAAAGCAGGCAAGCAGGAAACAAACTCTTTGGCACTGATAGCCTTTCGAACACGTCGTGTTACGAAGTCGTAGCAGTTTGTGATGAATGGTGTTCTTCTTATCTAAGTTGAGGTCAAATGAACCTTTTTTACTGCTGCTGTTATCAGATGTTTTCACTGTCTTCTCAGCAATATGAATGTATTAGCTGTGATCTCCTCTTGTTCAGCTAACATGCTAGCAAGCTAACATTAAATAGTTCAGCAGGGGTCATGCCTGAGTACAGCCAGGGCAGCTAATCCCATTGAGCAGATGACTAATCTCTGAGGAGCTACATACATCGAAGCACACATTCAGATATACGACCCCATACACAAACGTACAAGCAAGGCCTTTAGCAGAGTTCATTTCAGTTTGGTTAGTCATATCATTGCATTTTCAAGAGGTGGAAGTTAAACATCTCAGTTTAATCATGGATTGGAGAACTCATGACCTCAGTCCGTCAGAATAGTTTAGTTTCAGGTTTACTTACATATGTACTGTGGATCGAAAAAGATTTAAAAAATGTGGCCCTTTTGTACGACTCTAAAGTACAGCAAGTATATGAATACAAAGAATGGTTTGTTGAAATGGACTGTGGAGAGCATAGTATATGAATAGTTTCACTATAGTTTACATTTGGCCTCAACTGAAGCTTGCAAATCTTTTTCACAGTTAGTGTATTAAATCCACATAACACATATGTTACATTATATGGCCATAAACATTTCCTTCCATTAAATATTGAGGTAATAAAAAATACTTTATAGTCACTCATAAAATATACATTTCATCTAATAAGTAATACATTGACTGTGCAATGTATTACTCATTAGGTATACAGTATTAATAACTATGTTACAGCTCATACATGCTAAACCTTCCATTACACCATATACCCTTACATTTAATTGTCAACATTGGCAAACACACAAACCTTTTTGTTTAATTACAGAATATTGTGCCAGTACTGCTGTGTCTGTGTTTTGCCACATAGTGGCACTGCAAGATGAACACACCAACATGTTGGCTACCCAAATTGTGTTTCTGCAGTCTTTACACTTTTGCTGTAATTCTGCGAATAGATAATGATAACATATTCAATAAATGATAGTCCATTAGTGGGATAAAGCTCTAACTTTTCTGCTGCACAGCTGATATTTGTAACGGCGGGGCTTCAGCAGGAGTCAGCGTGTCCTCACACAGCATCTTGGAGGGGGAGAGTTATATATAGAGGAGAATTCACTCATGTGGAAGCTGAACACACAGCTGGTAAGAGGAGATCATGTGACTATATTTGTAATGTTGATGTATGGCAACTTTTTTGATTGGTTAATATACAGAATGGGGATTCTACCACGATTGGATAGTAGTGAGTGACTGAGTGTATGAAGTTACCACACACACAAACACACAGCGCAGTTATTTCTGTGCTGCCTGACCTACTAATGTAAACATGCAGTGCATGTCTGCTAGGCTCATGATTTAGCATCCTCTCTCTCTCTCTCTCTCTCTCTCTCTCTCTCTCTCTCTCTCTCTCGCTCTCTCTCTCTCTCTCTCTCTCTCTCTCTCTCTCCTCAATTTCCTTCTGTGCACTTCTTTCACGTTGTATCTTTCAGTAATTTGAAGTGTGATTATGGAAATATCTCTTGATATTTCATCTTTTAACATCATGTTTTATGAGCCATATGAGCCAGGTTGCCTGTGGCTATCCCAGATGTACGCACGTGTTTGTATGTGTCTGTGTGTTTTTGCTCTTGTGTGTGTGTGTGTGTGTGTGTGTGGTGTGTGTGTGTGTGTGTGTGTGCGTGTGTGTGTGTGTGTGTGTGTGTGTGTGTGTGTGAGTGAGTGTTTGTGTGTGTGTGTGTGTGTGTGTGTGTGTGTGTGTGTGTGTGTACAGTATGTGTGTGTACATCTCCATCTGTTCCTTGCCATACACAGAGGGACTCATAGTCTCAGGAAAGCTAGCTTATCGCACGAGCCAAGACTTTGGAAGGCTGGCATATGACCCAAAGCTGACTCTTTGAAAACATAAAAATAGCCCGCTGATATATTACAAAATAATACAATTAGCAATTATTTTAAATCAGACATCCTACAACAAGACATGTCATAAAAGCAAGGTTCCAAACCCCGTACATGTTTATATTAATATGCCTTTTATTGTCAGGAGGAATCTCTTGAACTATTTTATTTGTAGTGGATTTTGAAGTTGGCCTAATGTTTGGAGAGTGATATTCAAATGTTCAGTGGAAAACTATGAAGCCAGCAACAAACAAGTGAAGTCCATCTGACACACAAAAGAGTATCTCATGGATTATTTTAAATGTGCACATATTAAGTTACCTCAATTGTATAGCTAATAATATAAAAACATAACATCCAATATTAAGAAATATCAGCACAGCAAACCAAAACAATCACAACTTCTCCCTAATTAAATAATAATTCCTAGTAATGTGGTGCACACAGTCAATATGAGCTTTGCAACATGTTTCCTGCATTACTTATTCATTCATAATTGGTGCAGTACACAGAACACACAAAGTTGTACAAGTTTCTGCACAAGGAGTTTTTTAAAGATAGGTTCCTGCAGTGCTCAGAATAACCCTTCATGCCATTGCATTATTTATATGACCTGTCTACCTGCATCAGCTTCTGGACCTGATTGGCTCCTTCAGGCTTGTGCATCTTGTATCTGCTGGAAAAGCTTCTAAAAAGAATAACTCATTGCTGATTACCAGCTTTACATGTTGGAGCATCATCATTGGTTGTGGATTGATATATTTATCAGTGAACGTGTGCATCATTTTTGGTGACCTTTGTATAGTATCATCTTTTCTTCCCCCACTATCCCTTTCCCCCCTGCTGATAACATGTGCGTGACCTCAAAATCACCTTGTTTGCTTTTTTTTCTCTCGCTTCAGCCTCTGCTTTCTCACACATGTGTTTCCCTTGCTCTGTCTTCTTCTCTTTCATGCTGTGTTGTTTGTTTTCGAGATGAGGTGAGAAGACAGAGACAACCGCAGAGAGGCTACTGTGTGTTTGCTGTTTGTGGGAATGTGTTGCTGTGTGTGATAGTCCAGATGGCCCAGCCGTCAGCATCAAGAGCCACGCTTTAAGTGCAAGTGCGCTTTGACTTATTCAACTTCCTCTGCCCTATACTATATCTTCCTTAAATACTCTCATCTCTAGACTTTTAAAGGTCACCTATTATGCAAAATGCACTTTTTGATGTCTTACATAAATATGTGTCCCCGGTGTGTAAGGACTGGAGACTGACAAAGTGTCCGAAAATACAACCCTCTCTCCAGGGCCGGACTGGGACAATAAGTCAGGCCGGGAATTATACACCCAACCAGGCCACTACCAGTTTTATTTTGTGTAATTTTCCTGGATTTATTTGTCAATATTTACAGCGTTGCTGCCCATAGTGATAGCCATAAACTTTAAAACTACCCCAGAATAAACATATGGACATGGGTTACTATTTTTTTTTAAAAGTGCAAATCTATTTAGGAACCTATCCATGTGAACATATTTTAAGTGGAGGTGGACCTCAAATCCTATAGGGGGGTCCGGGGGCATGCGGAAGATTTTTTTGTTTAAATGTTGGACTTAAATGCATCAATCTGGTGCACTTTGAGGGGGAAATAAAGAGACTACACCCATATGAAACAGAACTGTATACATTTAAATAATCATAAGAACATGGCCATAACCAATAACATACCATATCCAATATGGAAAAACATTGAAACTTGTTTATTTATTTTTTTGTATTATTCATCTATATTTTACTAATCACTCCCCCTTCAAATGGAAATATGTGTTTACATAAATGGTGACCAAACCGTTTGAGACCCACAGTGAACTTAGACTAAGTTAACTATCTAAACACTCTAAAGTCCTTTACCTCACCTGAGCTGTAGTTATCAGCCTCTCAGTCTGACAGCAGAGGACTCTCCTCCACCTTGTTGACAGCTCATTCCGTTAGCGCAGCTAGCTAGCACCGGATGCTAACAACAACAATACACGTAACCAGTGCACGCGCTTTCTCTCTCGCTTGCTCGCGCCACACACACACACCCTCCCGAGCTTGAATGACACGAGACCAATCGAGGGCATTAGTGTACGATCTGTATGAAAGTGGCCATGTCGGCAGGCCACATCATGAAGACAGCCAGTCACCTTCTGTGAGGCAGAGTCAGACCCACATTTGCGCAGCGTTGCGTTCACAATACATACAAAAAATTCCTCAGGCCAGCAGGCCACTTAGCAGGCCAGGCCATCGGGAAACCTCCCGGTCCTCCCGATGGCCAGTCCGGGCCTGCCTCTCTCTCTTACTACTTACTACCCAGATCTCTAAAAACGGGGGTACAACGGAGCTGATTCAGATCTGCTGTGGTCATGACGACATTACTAAAATGTGGGCTGGCTTTACATTGACCTCCTGGCAACGTTCCGCCCACGGCCCAACCTATCGTCTCCTATAAGATGCGCAAAGTCTTTTGGAAGTAATATGGTCTTTGTTTCCGTTAGCAAGCATCGCTAACACTCAGAGCTAATGCTGTACTAGAGAGAGTATGTGTAAAAAATCCAGATATAAAAGGTCCTACTTTGTGGTAAACCCGCAAGAGAGAAAGGTTTTGAGCTCCATACTATTTCAGAAATAATCATTGATATGCTTTGGAACATAATATGACGTTTAATAATGGCAGCATTTACCTGAGTTTCTGCTGGTAGACACTAGCTTTCACAGAGCTCACTGCTTGCATGCCACTCCAAAGGGGCGTGGCCAGGAGCAGCAGCATCGCTGGCATGTGGTAGAGTTCACATAGTTAGCATGTGGACAGATTCACAGTTAGGGTCAATTGGATTGATCATATAGAGGTCACCATGTGTTTTACACCATAAAGTGTTAAATGTTTGGCCAAATATAAACCTAAAGTTTGATAACCTGTGACTTGATTTACTGATTAGCGAATGATATAGCAAACGTATAGTTTGTTATAGTACTGTATAGTAGTCATCTTTTATATAATAATAGCACATTATCCTAAATTGTAATAACATCTCAGAATATGACTTTAATAATGATATTGTATCAGTCTGTACATAGCACATACCTTAATATTTACAGTAAAATAGCCATAAAACAATTCCTTTGTACTTTTTTTTTGTATATGCAATAACCTTAAATAACATTATTCAGGTGTTAAATGGGCAGGAGCGGTTCTAGGGGGGGCAGGGGGGGCAGTGCCTTTTTAAAAATGTATATTTTCTGGTACTCGGTTTGCCAAAAACCGCAGGATTTTGTTGCTGTAATGTGAGATTGTGCAGACACCCTTGTGTAAAGTAGAGATGTAACTGTTCATTGCCTTTATTTTTATATAAATATGGTGTTAGTGCAAACATTGCACTATAACTTAAGCTGAAGCTAACAGTAATAACTATAAGATCTATCTGAAATAAATAAGTGTACTGAAACAAATACCAATAACTGTATTGCATTGTTTTCTTATGCGCAATTACTTCATACTGTCTAGTTCTCTTTTTCGTCCTGCATTTATTGTGCCCCCCTCAGAAAATAACTGGCCCCCCAGTGGCCCCCCCAGTCAAATTGGTCTAGAACCGCCACTGTAAATGGGCTTAGTCACGCCTGTTAGTACAGCTGCATAAAGAGCTTGTTAAGTACAGTTTTGTACACACAATTGAGCATAAAGATATTCTTTAACACCTTAGTCCAGATTCAGCATGACAGAAAAGGCTAATCTTTCTCAATTATTTTAGACCAACACAGGGACACAGAAGGAGTGCCATCACAGAAGGGGCTCCAGAAAAAAGATGCAGGAAGTTGAAGCTGTCTCAACTTAGTCTGCAGCGCAATAGAAACTCATCTTGCAAGCAGACTTTCCTGGGACATTACTTAACATTACATAACCTCATGTATGTATGCATGAGTTCTGTCCAACATCTTGTCCGGTGCTGGCTCATTGCGATTGTTAATGACTATTCTCCCTCTCCACTGATCATGTCCCGGTCACATGTGGTTGAAATAGCTTGATTCACAGTCGTCTTCCCGCCGCCAGCCAAGCAATTCTGTCGAAATATCAATCGACTAGGTCACCCCTGTAATGTGTGCGTGTTTGGGGGTTCATGGCTTCGGACTCTGGATGATGTAACAACATTGTCTTTCTACTGTTCCCTCGGCACCAATGTCATATTTGGTCAAGTGAATCTTCAGTTGCCCCTTTAATACTGGACTCCCCTCCTCCTTGCCCTTTTAATGTGGGTGGATGTGTGTGTGTGTTTGTGTGTGTGTGTGTGTGTGTGTGTGTGTGTGTGTGTGTATGTGTGTGTTTTAGTGGAATATGACTATAAAAGGCAGAGCATCACTGCATCAGATAGAAAAAAATAGGTAGAGGACATCAGACTTTTAATCCGCCTTCAACCTCTGTGTGCAGGTCTTTCCTCTTTCTCTCATTGATCTTGCTGTTGAGAGGCGGGCCAAGAGAGGCAGTGGAGCGTGGCGAGGGAGAGAGAGCAAGCTATGGAGAGGGAGAGAGAGGGAGAGAGAGGGAAAGAGAGGGAGAAGGGGAACGATGGAACAAGAGAGGCACACTCTCATTCAGATAGTGAGAGGGGAGATAGAGGGCTGGGGCTGCTGCTGCAGAGAGGAGGACAGGAGAGACTACAGCCATACTGACATACACACACACACACTTAATCATGCACACAGACAGACTGACACACACATGCTGACAACAACAACAACACTCTGAAAACACACGTGCTGAACAGATTCAGACACACACACACACACACACACACACACACACACACACACACACACACACACACACACACACACACACACACACGCAGAAGATACCATTGAACATGTTGCCTCTTGCCTCCTGACCAGCTATGAGGATTACACAATTGAAGATGATGATGAAGATGAGAGCAGTGAAGAGTGAGAGGGAGAGGACGCTGGCCTGCCACAGCTGAGGACCGTAGCCAGGCATTGGGGGGGCGGGGGGGCCGACAGAGTGGTGGATTGTGGGACGGGATGGAGCGAGGAAAATGTTACACATGCTTGTGCATGTGTTTGTGTGAATGTTGATGTTTGTGTGTGTGTTGTGGATGTGTGTGTGAGTGTGTGAGGACTAGGATGCCCCCCCAGCGCGGGACCAGCTAGCTAACGTTAGCCACATGTTGTGCCACTGCAAAGTAGCATGCACCAACAACACCATATCTTTGATGTTTGGATGCAAGGTAGGTAGAGAGATGTGTGTGTGTGTGTGTGTGTGTGTGTGTGTGTTTGCATGTGTGTGTAAGAGAGAGAGAAAGAGAAAGAGAGAGCAAGAGCAAGAGCAAGGAAGACATGGGGTAAAGGTAAAGCGTAATGGAGAGTGAGAGAGGGACTGACTAAGGCAAAATGTGCTGAGAGACAGAGAGAAAGGGGTAATGACTAAGCTTCTCAAGGGACTCTGGGTAAACTAAGTTGAAGGTTAGTAGCCAGCAGGAGAGACAGATATAGAGAGAGAGAAAGAGAGGTGTTTGTGTGTGTGTGTCTTCCTTGCAAGTTATCTTGCTGCAACTATAGTATCTGATTCTTCTTATATTTGAATATACCTGTAAAATGTATACATTATTTTGTAGAAACATTGAAATTAACACAGAAAGAAATTTTAGTCATTTGAAAGAAACATAATTCACAATGACAGCTTCATTGACTAAATTGTAAGTAATTTCTGGGATTACAGTAATTGGTTATTTAGACAAATGTCAAAATATTGAAAAGTGCACAAGGTGACATCCTAAAAAAACATTTTGTCCAACCAACAGTCTAAAAGCTAAAGGTTTTTAAAGTGGGCATTGCGGTGATACAGTGTTGAGATATCGTTTTCATAAAAAATAATTTATTTCAAGAAAGAACCTTTCATTTTCATTACAGTTTGCATCGCCAAAAAAGTATTCAGGTTAAATATCCAGCATCAGTTTCTTCATGTGGATTTATTTCCACTTTTATTTGCAACTTAGCCATGTAGAGCAGTTGATGGCAGCACAGTGGATGGTGAAGCACTGTTTGAAATATGTTAGACTCAAACTCTGCAGCCACTTAGTGCCTGTGGAGGTTGTGAGTTCTCTTGTGTTTGCGTTGGTGCTATGATCTTCCCACAGTCCGAGGCTAAATTGTTGTAGGTCAAAAATAAAGCTCTGCATTGTACGTAAAGTAGTTGTACTGTGATGACCCTGAAAAATAAACATACAATTCAATACGATTCTTAAATTCACATTGAAGCTGCTTTAAATTAGGAAAGAAAAAACAGTGCTAGATTTTTTTGCCATATCCCTTACAAGTAAAACCACTTATTGCATAATATCTAAGTGAATGAGTTAAGGCTAAAATTGGAAATCATCATCTTGCAAAGTACTCTGAATCAGTTGAGTGGAAAACCAACACATGAAATATTAAACTTCCACCCAAGTGCTTGTGGAACGGTGCCTTTGATGTGCAGGAACTGTTGCTACACTGTGCAGCATATTTGAAAAGCCTTTAAAACACACAGCTAACCCGAAATGTCTCCATGAAACAGGTCCATAAACTTGTCTCAATAACGCACTGCAAACTGGTCATGAGCTTGAGAAATAGAGCGAGAGAGACTCACAGAAAGAGATTTATGTCTATAATTTAAAAAAGTACATTTAGTTTAGCAGCTAATCTAATGTGACATCTTTAAACCACAGAGGAGGGGGATCCGTTTCCTTTGAGAGGTTCATGAGTGCTGTAGTATAAGAAGAGAGTGTAGGACCACTGGACTGTGTGTATCTGTTGATATGAGCATGCAATGGGTGTTGAACTGTTGTCCAGTTCAGCAGTTAGGCCATAATCAACTGTATGATGTTCACTTCTGTCCTGTTACATCACCCCACCATGACAGCCTGTTAGATAGAGGCTGGCTGAGAGACAACTGGAGCTTTAGAGAGAGAGTCACGAGTGTGTGTCACAGTAGGAGCGCTGGTTTTTGTCCTCTGAAAGTTTAGTTAGAGAGGGTAACGAGAGAGTGTGACCTGAGGATGATCAAATGTTTCTGAGAGCTTGCAAATTATTTTATTTTTAGAGATGGTCTTTGTGTCGGACATTATTCTTGACACATCAGGGATGGCTTGGGTTGAGGCAATACTTATCTTGATTCCCATTCACATGTATGTTTACCTAGTTCACTTTATCTGCATCTTCTTGTTAAAATAAAACCTGTGACCTAATGCTGTAAACATAGTCAACTAACATATGATTATCAATAATATATTAGTTTATATATATTCGACAGATGTAAAAAAACTGAGTCTTTCCACAAAGGATCACACAAAAGCACCACTTTAAACATTGTGTTTACCAGAGATGTGGTTATACGTGTCCTACAAATGTATGGACTAAGACTAAAAGGATAAATGAGTCAACTTATCGATGAGAGGAGCAGCCCTAAAACATAGAACATAGAAAATAGAATGTGAAGCAGTTACAGGAAGTGTTTGCCTTGCATTAACACAAATAAATTACCAATATCAAAACAATGACACAATGGTACCTGTATACTGTAGCTGTAATAGCAAAATAAAAAAACACACAAATGTATTCCCTGTCGAGTGACATCTTCAGTGTGATGTAATGCTTTTAGTCATTCAGAAAAAGCTGAAGTTAGAGCAGGTGACATTCAACGTATGTGTGTCAAAATCAAATATAAACATACTTTTCCTATGTTTTAACTTTGGATCGAAAGTCACAGATCACTTTCAGCTACTGAAAACAATATTTACGGCAGGCTTACTCATGTAAACACTTGTACTTGAATATCTTGTCTGAATCCTCGTCAGAATTGATACAATTAGACACATACATAAAGTAAAGTTTGATTTGAATCACAGTAACTGTAAGATGGAAATCAGAGTTCATGTCCATTGCTAAGACTTTTAAGGTGCCCAAGAAGATAAATCAAGCACACCTCAACTAGGTCAGACACATTCAAAATAGATGAATCTGTTCCTCTCTTTTTTTGCTCAGGTCTGTTTATTTTTTACTGAAGACTCTTTACTGACTGCCGCCCCCGGGAACTTTCCTCTTTCTATTATATCAACACATGTCTTCTCTTCCTTTAACATGTTTAAAGATATATTTAAGACATTCGTGACTAACTTTTAGTCAAACGTCCGTTATTGGTTTAATTATGTAGGCGGATTCAGCTATGATCTGACATTTTTAAATAATTAATTTAATGTCGCTGTTTTCTATTTGTATATATCATATAATCATTTCAGAATAGCTTTTTGCTGATCTTAGATTTTAATTCCATGTGGATGCTAACGTTGTAGTGTTTTGAAAACTGCATCTACGTCGTGTGAGGAGCCTGTATAACTCTGACTTTGACCTCATTTTCCCACTAGCCCTCCACCATTTAGTGACATTACATCACCATGTAGTATCAGAGAGGAAGCTGATATGGGCAATGAAAGCATCCTCTGGAGACTGAATGAATAAATCATATATTTTACCTAAGAAATATATCATTTTACTGTAGTTTGGAAATAAAATGTGTGAAATTCTCGCAACACAATGTCTCATTCCTGTGTCCTTTGATTACAATGGGCTTTACTAACTTTATATTTTAAGACCATTAATGTTTGTTATCGCCACGTTTTCATTGATGCCAAATGACTCTAATCATCAGCTGTTATCTGATGTTTCTTCTTTGGCGATACGTATTTTTGTATTTCATGGTAATACAGCATGAGAGAGACCGTGATATAGGAGATGGAGAGAATGAAAAGATATAGAGAAAGAGATGAAGGCACGTGTGTGTGTGTGTGTGTGTGTGTGTGTGTGTGTGTGTGTGTGTGTGTGTGTGTGTGTGTGTGTGTGTGTGTGTGTGTGTGTGTGAGAAGCCCCTTACGGCAGAGGATCCCCTGCTCTTTCATATTTCACCAAGCGTGACTAACGCCTGGCTTTACTCTGACACACACACCCGCACGCAGGCGCACACACACACACACACACACACACACACACACACACACACACACACACACACATACACACACATACATAGAGATGCACACCATCACGTAGACATATACTAGGATGTTGAATCTGCTCCCAATCTAGTCACGTTTCTCCGGCTACGCAAGACTGGCTGACACACTAACACATGACAGCAACAGTGTGCACGTGTGTGTCCAAGTTTGTTCATCTGTTTGTGTTTCTATGCAGGATATCTGCAGGCACAATCCTGATTAGAACAGCTCTGAAACACACACACACACACACACACACACACACACACACACACACACACACACACACACACACACACACACACACACACACACACACACACACACTGTGAGGAAGAAAGAGACATATTGGTGGCGCTGTCCATTCAAGCATTAATTAACGAAGAGTTGTGCGATTAGAAAATGAAAGACCAAATATAGGACTATGGCTGACTGTGTGTTTGTGTGTGTGTGTGCATGTGAGTGCAGAGGGCAGTAGCAGCAGTGTTGTGACAACAGTGTGAGCCAGGGTCTCTTCAGGGTCTTAGTGCCTGGCTGTTCAACCGCCAATCTCCAGATTATTTTGAGGCATTTCTGACTAATTGGCAGTGAATGAAAAGATCAGGCCGAGAGGCGAAGATAAATGAAGTGCGCTGAAGGTCAGGAGACGGGTTCAGATCAGTTCATTTTGTCAGAGCAGCGTTTGCTCCCAATCCCGGTTTAAATGAGGTTAAAGCATGCAGCAGGGGAGAGCACACACAGCCACGTCCACTTGAATTTGTAAGAATTAGCTGATTCTGTTCTGCACAGACGTACTCTCCTGTGCAAAGCAGCTGCCCTGACCTAAAATACGATATCAAGAATAGATTTAGCATCTCGTAGCAGACAATACATGACAGCCAGCTGCAGTGTAGGGTTGATGCAGAGAGAAAGGGCTTCAATCTTTCATTGGTCTTGCTGTCGGTCAGTGGATGCTAAAGCATGGTTTTGGAATCGTCACACATTGAATCCATCTGTCTTTCATCTTCAGTCATTCTTACAGGTTTTTTACTTATACTAATAACAGTTTTTTTTTTTTTTAAACAGTCTGGATCCAAGAAAAGAATGTCTCTCTTGGGACAGATATTAATTAAGACTGTGGGCTGTTTAGTTACTGATGTAGAGACACAGAGGGGACTGAGTGATACATCTCATAGGCACACATGTTATTTTAGTTAATGAATGAAATGGAAGCTTATCCTAACCTAAATTATTGTAACAACATGTTACAAATTCATTATTTAAAAATGTCAGATCATACATGTTCTCTGGAAGTTTTTCCTTGTACGATGTGAGGGTCTAAGGATAGAGGGTGTCGTTTTTCTCATACTGATATTCTGAACAATCTGTGCTGTTGTATTTGCTGTAAAGTGTCTCTACTGTAGGCTATTTGTATTATATGTACAGCACTTTGGCTCAACCAAAAATCGTTTATAGATGTGCTATATAAATAAAACTTGATTTGATTTGATTTACAAAGCTAAATAGTTGCCTATAGTGAGTTCAGGGTTTGGATGAATACAGCAACAACAGTGAGGTCAGCTTTGTGTTAACTACCTGGAGAGAGATTAAGCCAAAAGGTCAAATGTCAAATGAATGAGAACAGTCGGCTCTCTGTAGGGGAGGATAATCTATCTCCTCTCTTAGGCTACATGAAGGCTGTATCTGTATGATAGCTGTGTTAGCATCTCAGCTCTCTCTATGACCACTCCACCTTAACCTTACTCCAGCTCGGAGATGCTACATTTCTGACTTCACCCACTACGATCCCACAAACCAGTAATAATGTGTATTTGGACACATTTTATTGAGCTCTAGTCTTGTTGACCTCTCCTTCATGTTAGGCTTGCATGTATTTCCTTTATTCCGTTAATCAGAATGTGGCAGAACAACACATGGATAAAATGACCCTTAATCGATGCTTGTTCAAATGTATCTAAGAGTTCACTCTAAAACCCTATGTTGCAAAAAAAAATTATTAACACATTATTAAATAAGTAAGAAACAATGACATCACAGTGGCTAACATGAAGGAAACCAATGTGTTACTGTGTAATATCAGGCTTACTTTGATAAAATGTTTTACTTCTTAGACATTACAGTGGTTATTCGGTTTTTGGGTCCAAAATAAAAGTGAGTTTAGGCTCAAGTACACATTTCAGGATAACTAAGGGATCCTCAATGAAATCCAGAAACAAATACCTGATACAACTGATTACTTGTAATGTAAAAGTTGCTTTAAAGTGGACCTATCATGCTATATTTGAAACATATATTGTAGGGCCATACCTATATAAAACATGTCTGTGAAGTTTTTTTTTCAAAATACCAAACAGATCATGCATTTTTTTGCCATGCCTCATTTATTTGCTCTTTTCCAGCCCTGTTTTTGCAAGGGCTGATTCTGCTTTTGTGGCAGACTACAGCGCCACTTACAGGCCTGGCATATGTACTACAGCGTCTCCAGCGCTTTCGAGCTGTCTCTCTTTCCCCTGATAGGTGGAGAGTTGCCCATATAGGCGGAGCACCCCTTTTCTGACATCAGAAAAATTCAAATAATAATCAGCTCCGTTGCAGCCCCGTTTTTAGAGATTTGGGTATGGAGGAAAAGAGAGAGGGTTGTGTTTTCTGACACTTGGTGAGTTCCCTGAAACACCGGGGACACATATTCATGTATAAAAGATATATAAAGAAGAAATAGTCATTTATGTTTGACATGGCATTTAAACTTAAAATGTCTACTGCATTTGTTTTGACCTCTTCAGGCTCTGATCCGGTGTATCTCTCTAAGTGTCCAGCTGTGAAATAATGTTGTGCAGTTAGCAGACAAATAGTCTTACCATGCGAGTGCTGAAAATCCTTTTATTGTATATGTGCTTTTCACACATTATACACTCTCACTTGCATTTGTAGTTAATTGTCCCATTAACCTTGGGTTAAAGTCAAGCATACTTGAAATGAGTTACTAGATTCTACTTGGATAATGTGCAATCATTTTCTGACTGTATTATATTACCTGTGTGTCTTAGCTGAAATTAAACCGATATATTGGTGTTGATATGATCAAAGACTAATTATCCAATTTCCTTGAAGCTTTAAAAGTCCTCCTGGAAATCATCTTCTTCTCTTTATCGGTATCTTCTCTTCTGAGTAATTTACATTTAAATGGAATAATTAACACACGATAAACGATTTTACCATAATTCACCTCATTAGTGTACTTCTTTGAAGGAGTGAGTGTGTATTCAGTTTACAGACCACCCTCTTAAATGCTCAGCTGTCACACACCATGTAACCACAATGTTGAGGACTTACTGTAAAAGTAGGACCTGTCGTCCCTCCGTCCTCAGCTTCACTAACTTCTCCCTTTACCCGGTCCAGTAAAGCAGAAAGAGAAACATCGAATATTATTTTTTAAAAGATGAAGAGAAGCGAGGAAGAATGAGAATGAGGAAGAGAAGAGGGAGAGGACAACAGTGAGAGTTACTGTAGCTCGAGTCAGAGATGTGGAAGGCAAAGCAGCGTGATGAAGGTACAGAGAGATGAGGAGGAGAGGAAGAAACAGTCATTCCCTGAGGCAGGCTCGTCTCCCGCTCACTGTCCTCATTCAGTTTTGCCTCATTTTGCCTATAAACTTCTGTTTCAAGTGAAGTCTTCCCATGTGTGTGTGTGTGTGTGTGTGTGTGTGGTGTGTGTGTGTGTGTGTGTGTGTGTGTGTGTGTGTGTGTGTGTGTGTGTGTGTGTGAGTGTGTGTGTGTGTGAGTGCGCGTTTGTTTAGGTTTGTGTGTTGTGCATTCCCATATGTATAGTGCAGGAAGCTCAGGAAACAATTAGGACCATGCTGGTTGTACACCTGGACAGCCCCATGTGCTTACACACACACCACAAATAATCTCATCACACACACATATACATTGCACACACTCTGCTCTGCTCTTATGCTTGTTACAATTTCACACTATTACCTTCTTCTTTTCCAGCCTGAATAAATCTTTCTGCTTCTGAACTAACACTCTTTCTTCTTCTGTCCTTTTCCCCCCTACTTTGTTCCCACCTTGCTACACCTCGTCTTCCCAACCATTCTATTTTTCCTTGTCATTTCCTCGTTTCCTCTCCTCCTCCTCACCGTCCTTTCCTACAATAGAAGTATCGGTGTCAAGAAGAAGAAGGGGCATCACCAGGTGCCCCAAAACTCCACCATCACCCCTGCGTTCTGCATCATATGGGAGTAGCCAGCGAACTGAGGGATGGAGGCACCCTTGGGAGGGATGGAGACACCCTTGGGAGGGATGGAGGCACCCTTGGGAGGGATGGAGGCACCCTTGGGAGGGATGGAGGCACCCTTGGGAGGGACGGAGGGACACTTGGGAGGGACGGAGGGACACTTGGGAGGGACGGAGGGACCCTAGGAAGGGACGGAGGCACCCTGGGAAGGGACGGAGGGACACTTGGGAGGGAAGGAGGGACCCTAGGAAGGGACAGCGGGACCCTGGACAGAGGGGCAGGGACCCTAGGTAGAGATGGAGGCACATTGGGGAGGGGCGGAGGCACCCTGGGTAGGAAGGGAAGGGAAGGGAGAGAGTCGAGGGAAGGGGGGACCTGGAGAAGGGAGGCAGGGTATGCCAGCACCATGGAGAGAGAAAGGGAGCAATCTCTGGGGAGGGACGGATCTCTGGGTCACCACGGTGACCTGCGTGGTGCGGAGTTGGTTCAGGTGGCGGAGCGGCAACTGTCTCAGATTCAACACGTTCACGGATACGTGACTCACACACACATCACGCCTGCTCAGGTAACTAAGGTTCTTTCATCAGTTTGCCTAACACATGCACACACCACACCACACACACACCACACACACACACACACACACACACACACACACACACACACACACACACACACACACACACACACACACACACACACACACACACACACACACACACACACACACACACACACACACACACACACACACACACACACACACACACACACACATTACTACACTGTCAATCAGTTCCCCATCACGACAGCTGTCTACCTGTCTGTGTTTATTTACTTTTTGAGCTCATGATTTTTAAAGTACATTTGAACATAATTGAGGCACAGCATCAATCGATCATAGTTGAATTGACAAATAATTGTTCTGCTTTGTTTACATAACTTAATATTTAAATCAACCTTTAGCAGTCCCATAATAATATATGAAGTTGTAACTTTCTTTTAGATTTGCTGTAGTCTCTTTAAATCAATTTGGGAGTGAGAGTTGTTCTATTCCTAACCCTGATGCTTTACTACCAAATGTTTTTGCCAGATATGTTTTGAGGACACGTACTCGTGGCCTTAAGCTACTGTATGTTTGATGGGATCGCACAGTTAACAGGACTTAAATGAGTGCTTACATTCCACTAGAAAAATATGATATACTAATTAATGTTACTGCCCCATAAACACTTCATTTGTTGTTGTTCAAGTCACTGTTGACTATGACTATAAATGCTTAACGTTGGTATTTTATGTTTTTTATAAGATTGGAAAGGATACATTGATGCATTCAGTAAATATTCATGAACAATAACATTGGTTTAACATGTTGATGAAAAAGGCCACTGCCAAGTATGCAGATTCGACTCCCAAGCTCACATAAATGTTCAGGCAATGTCTCCCCCTCTATCATCCCCCTTTTCACTGTATCTCTGATAAAGGCACTCTCTGCCCCAAAAAATATCTTTGAAAAAAAAGTAATTGCCGGCATTCCCCTAAAAATCATCGCCAATTTCAAAGGAATTTACTACTTTGTTTTTGATTACATTTCATTCCTCTTTAAATTGACTCTAAAGTGACTACAGTTCTCTGGAAACCTTGTGCTTTTAAAACTTCCTTTTGAACACCGCTGGATAGACTGCAAAATGAAAGCTTAAATTAAGCCTGTTTGTCATAGTCTCTGAAAAGATGAGTCGTTAGAGATAACAGACTTTTTGCCATCAGCGGTGATATGCTTCATGTCTATTATAATTAGTTGTAAATGATTTTAAATTGGTCTAATGTCACATCTAATACCGTCAGTTTCTATTTTGGGGTTTTTGTCTCTGGTCAAGGTGGCAGAGGCAGCTCCTAAAAATACCTGTTTTATTATGGCTACAGACTTAGATAGGTCTTTTTTTATGTACTTAGAAGTCAAGGACACTGGCCTAAAGTGGAGCTGTGCGCACAGGGATTTAGTCAAATCCTCGTCCCATTTTTTAGTAAAGCGGCCCATTACTATCTCTGTTCTGCACTCGGTCTGTCTGTCTGGCACCCTCTCTCTTTGTCTCTTTCTTTTCCCTCTCTATCTCTCTCACACACTCATAATAGCGCAGCGTAGCCTGGTAATCTTTTTATTTTGGTTGATTGGGATGTATCTGTCTGCAGATTAGTGCTTACATCACTCTGACCACACACACACTCTCTCTCTTTCACGTGTGCACAGTTGTTTCCCCGACACTCATTCCAAAACATGATAACACAAACATCATTATGTTTCATCATGTGTTCATCTTTTGTTGACTTTTCTAATCACTCTTTTAGGGACTGTATGTTTTCGTATTGTCTCGTAAATCACAATGATGGTCTTTTCTATGAGGGAACTTACAAAAGCCTGCCCGTATTCCACCAAAATTGCATATGCAAATTGAGAATATTACATAATCTGCTACCACATTGAATGAAATGGTAGTAGGGAGGTGATCAAAGACATCAACTCAGTTGTTTTTCTTGGGGGTTCTCTGTCACTCTGTTAGGAATAAACAGTTTTTAAAGCCGTAAGCCACAGAAGGCTTTACAGTTATTTTAAAACACCTGACAGACATTATACTGTAAGATTTCAAATGTCCCAGGATTCCTCTGCTTCTTCATTTCCTGTCATTTTCATCGTCTTGGCTCTTTTCTTTCATTTCCTCCGTTTTTTCTTTCTATCATCCCCCACTGATATGTCATCCTTTGTACATTCTGGCATGAGTGATTATTAGTAAGTGTATTATTTTATTATATAAACACTTATGTGTCAGTAGTAGTAGAGTGTCTATGTGTGTGTGCATATATTTGGGGTGAGTGGTGTGTCACTTCCAAGTCATGTCTCGTCATGTCACTTCCTAGTCATGTCCCAAGTCTGACTCAGGAGTCAGTCAGCACAGCCCAAAGTGTGTCTGCTGGAAAGCCTTGGACCGAAGTGAAGATGTTGTCCCTGTGGTGAAGAAAATGTGGGTGTGTAGCTCCACCTTGTGGTTGGACACCACTTTTCTGTCACTTTAATCCATAAACATTTCACTGCTGAGGGGGCATGTAGAGTTCATATTGGTTGTGATATTGATCGATGCAATGATTTGTTTAACCATCCATGCATCAATATAGCTTTCCATTTGTGATCTCTGTTTACTGTACAGCAACCATGCACAGTAATCGTTTGGTGTCTGTGGAAATGCAGCTAAAGAGTTTTGAGCTGTAGTCATTGTAGGATTACATCATCCTCATTCCCTTAGTATACAGAGGCTCCACAACCTCATCCACACCGCCGTATCATCATCACTGCTTTTCACAAAGCTTAAAAGTTGCTCATCACCTATATGACAGTGAAATCGGTGGTGAATGTATGTGTAGCCTTCAGGGTATTCGGGTGTTCAGGTTATTTTGGGAACTCCTCCTAGCCAAATTGTTTGTGTATGTTTGTCGGATGTGTGTGTGTGTGTGTGTGTGTGTGTGTGTGTGTGTGTGTGTGTGTGTGTGTGTGTGTGTGTGTGTGTGTGTGTGTGTGTGACCCCAGGATCTGGCTTGCTTATGTATGACAGATGGACCTGCCACCTTGTTCTCCCCATGGGCATGTTCTCTGCTTCTTACACACCAACACACACACACACACACATACACACACACACACACACACACACACACACACACACACATCATCTTGTGACTATAGTACTTATTTGTTTACCTTTAATCTTACAAAGCCTAAATGCAACTGCATATTGGTCAACATTTAGTTCTGTATGACCATATTAAAAATAGTAGGCCAATGAAAACGTGTACATTTAGTTGTAAGTTAATGTGTGGCTGTTAAAGGTAGTTTGCCCACCTTTCTGACCTGTTTTCTGTAATGGAAAAATCTATTTTAATGTTCCCACATTTTGGCAATTGTTATTCCTCATGCATACTGTATAAGGCAGTCGCTTAATTCTACTATAAGAAAGAAAGAACAAGTAATAACAGATGCACTAAGACTACCCTTACATTGCCCATTCAATTCTCCAAACACACTGCAGTATCTGATTTTATCTGAAAATGATGTATTTTCTTACCTATTAAAGCAGAAATGAACCAGGCTTAAAACGTCACTGTTTCTCTAGGTAACGCTTTGTAAGGCAGTTATTTGTAAATATAGTATTATCACAATAATGGTTGAAATTTATAATCTGTCCTTGACTACGAGTAACATGAAGGACCTACATATTAAAATATAAAGTTAGCCGAGAGAGAGTGAGAGAGAGATAGTGTGTATGTGTGTGTGTTGCACATGTGTGTGTGTGTGTGTGTTGCACCATGCTGAGATCTGTCTGTGCATCGTAGGTAGAATCACCCGAGGGTCCGTATGATGACGAGGGGTGGCGTCACCCAGAGGGGGAGAGGCTGAATGAAGTCCCAGCCCCGCCTTTCTCTTCCCTCTATTCTCATAGCCACGCCCACTACCAGGTAACCCCGCCTCTGAGCCCGTCGCATGCCTCCATAGCTTGGTTCTTTTTATGTTCATTTTCAGTTGTCCCTCACGTTTTAAGTTGAGGTTATATAAGAGCATGCAGTCCATTTTTTTATCCTTTTAATCTCTGATTTTCTGTGTTTTTTGAGACAGTTGTGCAGAATCTGTGTGAATCTGTATGAATTATTGTTGCATTGGTTGAAATTCAGAGACACCATTCTTTCACAACCTCATCGAAACTCGTCTCTTACAAAGTGTTTCATGTAGCATTTCAATATCATTAAATAGTTATTAGGAACATCTCTACTCTGCAAATGGATAAAGTGCCAGATGGTGCAAGGAATCAAATCTGTATGATCAAATAGCTTTCAACATGTTTATATTCCTATAAATGCAAAGGCAGGCAGAAGAGAGTGACACGTTTGATATGTTCTTTATATGTGAGACAAGGTATATCTGCTCACGCTTTGTTTGTATCTACATTTTTAAACATGAATGTACTTCATCAAGACTGTCGACACTTATCTCCTGAAGCCAAAACCAAAAGTCAGCTGAAATGTATCTACTGTTTTTTTTCTCTGAACCATGTGAACGCAGAGCTAAAACTGTGGTTGTTCATGTTTGTGTCTTTTCGTACTGCGCATGCGGTTTGTGATTGTGTCTTTACTTGATAATGAAAAAAAAGGAAACCAAAAAGCATCATAAATATTTGTTTTGGCTCCGATCTTTTCTTTACTTTTTACCCACCACCTTGTTTGTTTCCTATAATGTATGTACATTCTGCTGCTTTTCACATTGTTAAGTACTTTACCCTCTTATGTAGCTTGTGTCTTAAGTATTTATAGTAAAGAAAGTAATGAGAGTGGAAACATAACATAGACAGTTTCCTCTTCCTCTCCCCTGGTAATTGCAGCGTAGAAACTGCAGGAGGCAGTAGAGGCAGGGAAATACCCCCCATCAAATCAAGGTCTGACTTGGCTTAATAAATCAAACTATTTAATGGCGAGCATTTAACTGAGTCATTGAATATTGCTGAGAAAGAGGCTCAAAAAAATAATGGCAGATTAATACCTGTATTGACATTTTGGAAAGTCTACTGTATTTACTGAGGAGGAAATGCAGTCGACACTGCGGCAGTATAATTGACTTTCCTTAAATAACTCCACCAATAAAATGCATATCCACTGCAGAGATTGAATGAGGAGCAACAGTAAAAATGTCGCTTACTGTCTTTTTATAACACAGTAGAGTTTATTTAACAGTAAGTATCACGTAGGCAACACAGAAACCTTAATGGCTCTTGGTCATTAGGCTAATGCACATAATAAGGAAAGGAAGGAAAGAAACAGACGGTGGGGGAGCGGCAAGAGATGGGATAAAGAGAGAATTACAGGCAGACAGACACAGATTTGTTGCTCAATGTTAATCAACCTGTCAATCAGACAATCCCCTCCTCAATGAATCTATGTCCCCTCCTGCCAATACAGTCGTTGAAATAAGGACCCCGTCAGACCTTTACTCAGCACTTACTGTAATGTCTAACAGTCGTGTAGTGACTGCATCCGAATGGAAAGCCATACGGATGAATAGACAAATCAATTGCTGTACATGTGCATATAATAAATGCTTATTTTAACAATTTCCTTTAAGGTGATTAGCCTTAGGAAAAGGCACTGACAGGATTATTTGTCCACCTTTAGCTGGCTTGTCTTTGGACTTAAATCCATTGTGTGGATCACCAATTTTCTTTTATGTTTAATAAAACAAGCCTGATTTCAAAAGCTGCCTCCACCTACCTGCATGCATTCATGTGGTCATGCAATCACTTTATTCATTACACACACACACACACACCAGCACACACACACCACACACACACACACACACACACACACACACACCACACACACACCACACACCACAACACACACACACACACACACACACACACACACACACACACACACACACACACACAACCTCACAAACTATTGACATCCATTGCAAATTTGAACCTCTTAGGGGGAACATGTGGCTGTCAAGGGGGGGGGGGGAATACTTTGGGACTGACCGAGAGACAGAGTAAGCTATAGAGCTGCAGACAACAGCATGGAACTAGCTATAGCTGACACTTGGGGACAGTGTAGCTTTTAGTTATTGAAAGCTTGAATATGCATCCTTTCATATGTAGTCGCCCTTACAGTCTACATTAGTTTTGCCTTTATGTCCGCTATCTTTTATGTTCATCTATGTTAAAACCTGCAATCTCCGAAAGGTAGTTGCCTATTTACACATTGAAAAAATGACGAAGTTACATTTTCTCTCATTTAGAGTTATGTTTCTGGCTCCCTGGTGGATGTGAGTTCTATATTCACTTTTCTTTAATCAGTGTTTTTATCTTTAGCTGCAAAATGCTATACAATGTTCCCCAGCTAGTTGCTACCTTTGTGTGTATACAGTTTGGTGGTTAGCTGGTACAGTAGTGTGCTGCCTACTTAAGCCATATGACAATATGTTAGAGGTGAAAGTAAACGCACTGGTAATGTTTCTGCTAAAACAGCTCAAACTCACTAAAAAGATCTGTGGAGCTGCATAATCACTAAAAACACCCCTTTCATGTGATGTGAAGTAATTTGATCTGCTGCTATTATTATTATATTGTGCAAAGAAAAACTGAGCTGCGTAGCTAAGAAAAAAAAACAGCCCACCCCCAGACACTGAGAGTCTGAATATTTGATCCGGCCTGTTGGGATTGAGCCGGTGCTTTGCTCGCTCTGCAGTGCTTTATGTTTACCCCTCTATATCCCCATTATTTACCAGGGCAGCTTGACATATCTTTTCAAAATGGTCCTTACCAGAATCTGAAAGGGATCTAATGGAAGGGCTGGGGGAGAGCCAACATGGTTAGGAACCAGTGGAGGAGACCGCAGTATAGATCTGCATGCCGTCGTGTTTGCAGTGCTTCTAGCTGCACCAGCGTTTCTGTATTGTTGTTGACAACAAGAAGCCAATATCTATTACAATTCTATTGAGAGCCATGTTCAAATTAAAGGCAAGCTAGGACAACATGACAGGGCAAGAAATAAAATAACAAAATATGTGTTGATTTCAGTTGGCCACTAAAAAGTGGTTGATTTGTACTACTCCTTAACTACAAATGTTTGTATAAACAGTCTCTGCTAAAACCAGTAGGAATCAAGCCTTTAGTCTGTTATGAGGGGCCGTACAGGCCGCAATTCATACTGGTCCTCTCACGCACATACATTCTCCTTATACATACATACATTTTCACTCTTACACACATATATTATCCTTTTACATACATACATTTTCACTCTTATACACATATATTCTCCTTTTACATACATATATTTTCACTCTCACACACATATATTCTCCTTTTACATAAATATATTCTCCTTTTACATACATACATTTTCACTCTTACACACATATATTCTCCTTTTACATACATATATTTTCACTCTCACACACATATATTCTCCTTTTACATAAATACATTCTCCTTTTACATACACACATTTTCACTCTCACACACGTATATATTTACACTCACACATTCATACATTTTGCTCTCATATTATCATATTTCAATGCACACATTCATAGGGGGTAGGACCAGAAAAGTTTTTTTAAGCTTCTTCTTGCCCTGTTGAACATGACAGAGACTATCTGAGAATTATTATTATTTTTTTTTTGTTATTATTTTTTTTTGTTTGTACTTTGTTATAATTATTAATTTGAGTGAGAAAAAAAAGGAAAAAAGAGAATATATATATATATATATTATTGTTGTATGTTTTTGTTTCTGACATGTTCAATAAACTGACTAAAAAAATATATATATATTGTCACTCACACATTCATGCATTTTGTTCTCATATTCATATATTTGAATGCTCATATTTATACATTTTGCTCTCATGCACATTCATTCAATGTTCACATTTAATATTATAAATAATATATGCATGTCTGAAGACAATGTATGTATGTAAGAGAAGAATGTATGTATGTATGTATGTATGTATGTATGTATGTATGTATGTATGTATGTATGTATGTATGTATGTATGTATGTATGTATGTATGTATGTATGAAGACAATGTATGTATGTATGTATGTATGTATGTATGTATGTATGTATGTATGTATGTATGTATGTATGTATGTATGTATGTATGTAAGAGACGAATGTATGTATGTATGAAGACAATATCATGTGTATGCAAGAGAAGAATGTATGTATGTGTGAGAGAAAGTATAGTGGAAACGGAAGGAGTATGGTTGAAACGGAAGGCAGGTCATTATCGCGCTGTGATT
The DNA here is from genome assembly GCF_902827175.1 of Gymnodraco acuticeps. NCBI lineage: Eukaryota > Metazoa > Chordata > Actinopteri > Perciformes > Bathydraconidae > Gymnodraco > Gymnodraco acuticeps. The sequence continues at coordinate 726,294 of NW_022989942.1, read as the reverse complement.
GGCTCAGAAGGTCGAGCGGGGCGGGCTCATGTTCAGAACTTCGGATTCAAATCAACACGATGGAGGGAGATGAATCCGTGTATCTACGGACCAATTGTTTTTCTTTATTAAAAAAGTTAACGGAAGAGCGTGTGAGAGGCGTTTTTGCCCTTTTGCTTGTTACCTTACTAAATGGTCTAATGGTCATTGTAGCGAGGAGGGAGGGGTGTCCGCGAAACTCGCGGAAGTAATTTCAAAACAAAAAGCACTCGTTTGCTTGGAACGGTGATATTATAAACAAGGGGAAACTAGGGGAATTTAGCGATCACAACGAAAACGCCCAAGACACACATTGAGCCCAGAAAATGAATGTTATTAAGGGCTGTAAATATAATAAGCCTGTGTCTAAAATGGACAACATTGTTAGGAGATTTAAACTATACAGCGGTTCTGCACTGCGGTCACTCAGCCGTCTCTCTATTTTTTTTTCAAATCAGCAGCTCTTTCCCTGCTATATTTGATGATCGATACAAATATTTGATACCACAAGTTCTTAATAAAAGTGACACTGTTGGACTCGGTACTAGTTTGACTGCTACCAAAAATAAAATGAATTACTTTTACTGTGTACTTTATGAGTAGCCTAATCCTCTGTCAAAGTCCCCTCCATAGTAGCCTACATAATGCATGTTTACTGCTATCTTTGATGAATGATAAAAAGACAATTTTACCATTAGTTCTTAATGATATTGACTGCGGTCAACTCAGCCATCTCTCGCATTTGTTTGGTCAGATGAGCAGCTCTTCATTTTTGAGTGCGCGATTAATAGCGTATTTACCATAGACTGTATATATCAGGGGTGGGGAACCTTTTCCTCTCAAGGGCCATTTCAATTTTTTCAACATCCTCCGAGGGCCGTTCAAATTATTGACCTCTGCTTAAAAATGCTACAATTCATTCATTTGGCCTTTCTTTCATGCTGTGCAAAGAAAAAGCAACCTCTTAATCCAGATATCTTACCATGACTCGCGCATAGACACACAAGATGTGTGCAAATGTATTTAGTTTCCTATCCATATGCACATGATTTCAGTTGGGGGGGACCTAACCTCCTCTAGGGGGGTCCGGGGCCATGCTTCCCCGGGAAGATTTTTTTATTTAAATGTTGAAGTTAAAAGCATCAATCTGGTGCACTTTGAGAGCAACATTAGGAGCTCTATGGATACATCTCTCAACACCCATATGAAACAGAACTGTAAGCAGATTTATTTTTCTCTATGGATATTTTACAAATCACTCCCCTTTCAAACTGTATTCTTGTTTATTAATAACAACTTTTTGTTACTGTCATATAGTATTTTATACCTGTTTACTTTATTCTCTTATTTCTTTTATAACTATAATGATCATATCAAGATGTGCCTTTACCTCACTGGTAGTAGAAAAAGCTTCTTATATTCGTTAGCATAGCTAGTTAACCAGATGCTAATAACAACAAAGTTATTGACTGTATGATCAGTATGACAGATCGCCACTGGGCTTACAACTAAAGACACAGACACGCAAAAACTGCGGCATGTGTACGGCTCCTTATGGGTACTGCAATTTGTGAAGTCCCTGCCCGGAGCCGTTCTGGTGCTCTCCGTCAGATTTGCACCCCTGTCAGACGAGACATATACCACGTGATGACACGTTAGGCTCGTGTTGTGTTCATGGACCCTGACCTTGGCCAGGAAAAACAGGCACTCGCTTGTTTAATGTTTTTGCGGTCTAGATTTCTTACAATTTTTTCTTTTTTGCGTGTGTTTATAAATTACCTCGAGGGCCGTACCACATAGTCTCGCGGGCCGTATACGGCCCGGGGGCCGGAAGTTCCCCACCCCTGGTATATATAAATGGACGTAGTGTCCGTGACGTCACCCATAGGATTCTGCAGAGTTGCCGTGAAGCCCTTAGTAGGCGGAGTCGGCCACTAACGGCTCGACTGTGACGTCAGAGTCTAATCCCGCCTGCTCCAAATAAGGGCAAAGAGGCGGAGCCGAGGCGGGACCTGCAGCCTCCGAACTGGAAGTAAACAGAGCTAGCTCAGGCTAAGAAGCTAAGCTAACATGAAATACATGCATACCAAGTTACTGCAAACAGTGTAGTTCCCCTATATAAACGTTACATTCATAATCAAATGAGACAATCTGCAAGAGAATTAGCTATATTTTGTTATTCTTAATGCTTGTCATTCACACGTTGAGAAAAGACGGACTCCACCGCCCGGACCTAACGGAGCCGCAGTGGGCTAGCTCCGGGACGCCGGCTGGAGCTAGCCCCCTGCGGCTCCGTTAGCTCCGGCGGCCACCACTGGGATAATTGGGTCCCCTATTAACATTTGCTCCCGTTTAGCATTATAGGCGTCATAGCCATAGACTATAAAAGTCTTACCCAAGGCTGAATCATAAACTAAAATGTATATGTATGCATAAAGGATTACGTCCTTAGCTGGCTAATAAGTAACAAGCTAAGCTACCAAGCACACAAACACCTGCGAACGGGGTTAACATGTATAATATTATCATTTTAGACTTCTTGGAAGTTCTGTTAGTACATTCAAGCGCACAGCACGACATTTTAATTGTCTGGTATTTGTAACAATATTCCCTAAAAGGCACAATCACCACGAACACGGCTAAAGGGTCAAGTACAGTACTATGACTAACTAACGTTGTAGCCTCTTATCTATGGTTGTAGCCTAGCTAGCAGAGTGGACAAGTTGCTGTTAGCTGACAGTGAGGCATGTACGTGTCCATCAACGTGACCACGCCCTAATTTAGGCAAAAACTTTAAGACCTAATATAAATAAAAGGGTCGTGTTAGAAAACAATTCACTCACAGATTCATAATCATGAAGGTGGAATCTAACTATATCGATAATAATATGTATTGCATCCATGGGTAGAAACATGTTTTTTTCTGCTGTAAAGTTGGGCATTTTAACATGGGGTCTATGGAAATTGCTCCTTTCTGCAGCCAGTCCCTAGCGGCCCATGTATGAACTGCAGTGTGTGGCACTTCCGTATTGGCTTCCCGGCTGTTCCCCAGAGTTTGCCGCTTGGTATTTACGGTAATCGCAGAGAAGCGGCGCTGACGGTAGTACAAGAGTTTATGCTATATTTGATGAGGGATCAAATGATTTTTAGCCATAAGTTCTTAATAAAATTGGTACCGTTGGACTCACAACTACCACAAATACAATGAAGTACTTTTACTGTGTACTATTTGAATAATACTCTGTCAAACTCCCCTCCAGAGTACAATAATGCATGTTTTCTGCCCTCTTTGATGAAAGATAAAATGATTTGTTGTACTCATGGGTGGAGTTTGACAAAGGATTACTCAAAAAAGTACACAGTAAAAGTAGGCTACTTGATTGTACTTGTGGTAGTAGTCCAAGTAGTACCAAGTCCAACAGTGTCACTTTTATTGAGAACTTGTGGTAACAAATATTTGTATCGATCATCAAATATAGCAGGGGGAAAAAGAGCTGCTGATTTGAAAAAAAAACTCGAGACGGCTGAGGTGACCGCAGTGCAGAACCGCTGTATAACATTCATTCAAATAACATTCATTTTCTGGGCTCAATGTGTGTCTTGGCCGTTTTCGTTGTGATCGCTAAATTCCCCTAGTTTCCCCTTGTTTATAATATCACCGTTCCAAGCAAACGAGTGCTTTTTGTTTTGAAATCACTTCCGCGAGTTTCGCGGCGCCCCCTCCCCCCACTGACCATTAGACCATTTAGTAAGGTAAAAAGCAAAAGGGCAAAAACGCCTCTCAGACGCTCTTCCGTTTACTTTTTTAATAAAGAAAAACAAATGGTCCGTAGATACACGGATTCATCTCCCTCCGTCATGTTGATTTGAATCCGAAGTTCTGAACATGAGCCCGCCCCGCTCGACCTTCTGAGCCAATCACAGCGCGATAATGACCTGCCTTCCGTTTCAACCATACTCCTTCCGTTTCCACTATACTTTCTCTCACACATACATATATTGTCTTCATACATACATACATTCGTCTCTTGCATACATACATTGTCTTCATACATGCATATATTATTTATAATATTAAATGTAAACATTGAATGAATGTGCATGAGAGCAAAATGTATAAATATGAGCATTAAAATATATGAATATGAGAACAAAATGCATGAATGTGTGAGTGACAATATATGAATGTGTGCATTGAAATATGATAATATGAGAGCAAAATGTATGAATGTGTGAGCGTAAATATATACGTGTGTGAGAGTGAAAATGTATGTATGTGAAAGGAGAATGTATGTGTGTAAGAGTGAAAATGTATGTATGTATAAGGAGAATGTATGTGCGTGAGAGGACCAGTATGAATTACGGCCTGTACGGCCCCTCATAGTCTGTATTACGGTTAAACTACATAACGAAATAGCTACTGGGTTACAGGGTCAGACTGTCTGGTGCACGCTGAGTTGATATCTGAAATATGTTGCGGGTCAATCTGTGGGGGGAGTAGTAAATCATTTGTTTAAAAAAAAAAAAAAAAACAGCATTTGTATTATAGGCTATCCATCATTACCTGTAGATGATGGAACGGCAAAGTTGTCTCTCTCAGCAGGCGGACATTAAACATGCATGATGTGTGCTTTTATTTAATTGGTCCTGAAATATTAATAGAGCCAACATTCACTGGCTGACATTTGACTTGAGAGATACAGAGCTAGAGAGACAGAAGGTAAAAGTGATGGAGAGAGGCACAGGAAGGCAGGGCTAATAGTGATGTAGCCAGTGACTCAGTGAATTGTTGCTGTGTCAGCCTGTCATGTCAGTGTATTGTGTTTTGAGTCATGGTGGCTGCAGACACACTGGTTGTAGAGAATGACTGTCAGAGGCTAATGATATGGTTTCAGTTGTAATTTACGCTAGCTCCGGTGGTAGCTCCTTACTGTGTGTTCACACTGCAGGCCACTTGATTGATGTCTTAATCTTTCCTTACTGATTGTGGGCGAGAAGCTCAGGTTGCTTTCGTGCTGTGTTGTGCAACTTAAGTTATTACACTGCATATGGTGGTTTAGAGAGAGTCTGTTAAGTGAGAAGCATTTTTCCATTGCCTGGAAATAAACAATGCTTTTGTTCAGCCATGTCAGCAGAATGACTTTAGGGATGAAACTATCAGTCAGTCCTTCACTTTGGTCCAGACGGTGGTGGCGAAGTCGATAGGGACTTGGCTTGGCAACTGGAAGGTCACCAGTTCAAGTCCCGGCAAGACCAAGTGCTTGCCTGAGCAAGGCACCGCTCCCTACACTGCTCCCCGGGCACCGTTCAAAATGGCAGCACACTGCTCCTAACACTAGGATGGGTCAAATGCAGAGAAATGTCTCAACAACAACTGATGGATTATAATACAATGTCAGATATGCATGTCCCCCTGAGGATGAACAGTTATGCTGTTGATTGCAAACTCCTATATGCTTACTTAGTGCCACAATCAGGTTCATGTAAATGTTTTCCAATTTGTGGATTATGACCACAGACTGTAGACGTCATCCACTGGTTTGGAGATTACATTTTTGATCTTTGGGTTTGTCATGCTGATGACATCTTGTTTTTGTCATGATGTGGAAGGGGGGAGCTGAAAACAACAATGAGTTGACATTATAAAAAACCCGAGTTACAAATAATTTAGAAAGGGTTAAAGTTATAATGAGCTAAACCAACTTGGTGGTTACCTGTCAATCAAAAGTTAGCCCACTCTAAAACATTCCCTGCTTTATTGTCTATTTTACTCAATTCTGAAGACAACATTTACAAAATGAACATCATGCTTTAATTGACGAATAGTTGACAACTAGTTATTGACGCCATAAAACTTGACAGGAAGATGAATACTGATATAATAAAATCAACTGAGAATATTGTTTCTCTTCTAAGAGTCTTAAGGCAATGTCTTATTGGCTTCGTTTTCAGTCACAGTCCACTTTTTCTCAGCCAGCAGGTTTGTTGGTAGTCCCCACAGGAGCCAGGGTTTCCAGGTTGTTCAGTCGCTTTCTATTGGTGTGAACAAAGGATCAACATGATCATTTAGTTGCTACTTTATGAATTAGGACTGTTAGTATATATTGTCTTGTAGCAGCTTGGTCGGTCTTCAACTATTTTATATTCAGACTGCTAAGTGCTGGTCACAGAAGCCTCTTGCAAAGCCTGACTACGGACACTCTGAGAATCCATCTCACCCACTCTATTTCTCTGTCATATATGAGTCAGCTTTCTTCATATTGGATTCCTCTAAAAACAACACAAGAAATCTCAGTGACATACATTCAGCTTTTAGCAAACATCACATTAGTCAGCCAGCACCAGGTGTATTCCAGGGCTCAGAAAGCTGTTGCTATAGATACAGTTCCCAAGGAAACACAGGAAGAAGCACTGACTGGGGACCTGCTCCACCTGTGGCTAATCCTCAGGGAGGCTAACCTAGCTGTGCACGGCAGGCGCTGGATGAAGTGAGCTAGTGCCTGCAGCTAGTGACCCTCCTGATGAAGCAAGCTAGCATTTGGCTCAGACTTGCTATAGCTAATTTAATGCATGCTTTTGCTATCAATGAGAGATGATGTGATGACACTTGTTAGCATGTTGTATCGTTCTCTTCTTCCTTTCCCTGTCTTCTCCCTTTTCTTCATCTCAGTCGGTGCCCAGCAACAGCCTGTTGTTTTCCATTCTGGAGACGTGCTCTATGCGTGTATGTCCGAGTGTGTTTGTGTGCATGTGTAAGTGAGAGTGAGTGAGAGTGTGTGGGAGAGCTGGGTGCTGCAGTGTCCGGAAACGGCCTCAAGAGAAGATCTCTCTACCACACAGACTCGCACACATAGACACCCATGCATACACACACATGTAAACAACAAAGTTATTAACTACTGCATGATTGCATTTTGACACAAACCTACACACATGTACGTGTTGATACAAAGCTCATTGTAAATCCTTGTTAAAGGTTGACACTGGGTGACACCTCTTAATTCACTTTGACTTCTTCCCCTTTCACACACACACACGCAGACACAAATAGAACTCTCTTATCTTGTTATCTGTCTAGTCACCACTAGCATTCAATCTCTACTTAGGTGGCATTTAGCTGTTTTCCACCTCATCTCCTCCTCAACCTGCAACAGGCTTCATTACCTGTGTTTGTGTGTGCATGCAAGTTTTGAAGGTGCATGTATATTTGGAGTAGGAGGGGGGGGGGGTTCTGTTATGTCATTGGCTGGCTGGCATTTGGGGGCGTGGCTTGTACAAGTAATGATATCTGACTGAGAGAGAGAAAGGGGCGTCAGGTTGCAGCTCCAATAAAAGACTGGAAAAGACAACTTGCTGAGAGAGAGAGAGAGAGAGAGAGAGAGAGAGAGAGAGAGAGAGAGAGAGAGAGAGAGAGAGAGAGAGAGAGAGACTAAATAATATACTGTACCGAGTGAGCGACGAGAAGAGAGAGTGAGACTTGGAACGACACCACAGATGTAGGAGTGAGGGGAGGAGAAACCGAAGAGTTGCAGAGTGATTCTTCCAGCCAGCCTCCTACTTCAGATGCTCTCCTCTTCGCCTGCATCTTTCCACCTCCCTCCCCGCTTCCTCCTATATTTAATGGGAACAGACACAGTGACAGAGGAGAGATTGACTGGTCATCTCCTTGGACTAGAGAGGAGGAGGGAGGGAGCGAAGAAGAGGTGGGGTGGAGAAAGCCAGAGAGAAAGAGTGAACCCCCTTAAATAATCAATCCTCATATCCTGGCGTTGCCTGGCCACGCGCCTTCTCTCTCTGAAGAGAGGAGAGGAAGGAGTTGAAGAGGAGATTTTGGACTAACAGAGGTGTGGATGTTGGACATTTCTCCAGTCTAGACGATGGGATGACGGACCAATGGGACGACAGTTGGGAAGGTGGACTGACGAGTGGATGTACAAAAACCCTAACACACCGGCTTCTGCTACAACTCTTGGAGGACTCTGTCTACCTGCTCTGCACTTTTTACCTCCTCTACCAACTCCTCCAGCACCTCATAGTTCCAACTGCCAGCTGCTCTCTTAATCCTGAGGGAGCTGGAGAAAGGAAAAGGGACAAAAGAGATCATTATCAAAGCAAACTGAGCAAAGGAGATGAATAATTGCTCCATCTTCAGCAAAAACAGAAAATAAGGAAGTGCTCAACTTGTATATTTGACAGCAACACTTTTAGAGCTTGAGAGAAAGAAAGCAACAGAGTAGAGAAACCAGAGATTAAGCAGTGGAGAAGCGCTGCAACATGAAGTCTATCTTGTTTGACTAAAGGAAGCGCAGAACGCAGAGACGATGAACTATATTTTTGGCAACAACACCTTGGTCCCCCGCAGTGTGAGGACGGGCGGGTCATCCGGGGGTCATGGGGTCAAACAGAAGCTGGGGCCAAAGCGCGGCTCCTCGGAGGAGCTCGCACCTCCACGTACCTCCTCCACCTCCTCTCCCGCCTCCTCCTCCCCCTCCACCTCCTCGACTCGCTGGCAGCAGCTCCTCACATTCTTCTCCAGGAGGAGTGCCTTCACCGACTGTATCAATGCCAGCCAGGTAACACACGTCACACCCTCTGTGTGTGGGTGTGTGTGTTGTGCTTGAGGGGTGGTAGCGGATCAGGGTGGGAAGCATGTAACTTAACCTGGGTTTTTTTTTCGAGTGTGTTTTTGTGTGTGTGTGTGTGTGTGTGTGTGTGTGTGTGTGTGTGTGTGTGTGTGTGTGTGTGTGTGTGTATGTGTGTGTATGTATGTGAGTCTGTACATGGCGCTGGACACTACATTACTTAACATTCTCTAGTTTCAGTTTTGTAGCCAACACCAGGAGGCAGCCTGGGGCAGCATCAGGTTTTAAATTGAAGTTGAAGCAGGTCTCTGTTGAGGTTTGAGATTTTTGATAAGGTTGTCATGGAAATTAGCCAGGCATAGTGTATGAGAACCAGAGAGCTGGTGTGTTGCCATGGCAAAGCTTTAATTTAGCTGAGTAGTCCAGTTGCACAAGATGCTATGTCCACACCGAAGTCCAAATCAGTTCCATGGAAAGGGGCCGTGTGATGTTGAAGTGGTTTATTTATTATATTTTGGCACAATGAGCTTTAGGAATCCTTAATAATGTGGCCTTGCATCTTCTTTAAATAGAATATAAAATAAATGTTTTGGATAGGGTTGAATTTATAGTTTTTAATGTGCGTCATAGATAAAGAGCAAATGCAGGTAGCACACTACGAAACAGTTGATGTACTCCTACAAGAAAAATACTGCCACGGCCTCCACAGAGATATTATGGACAGGCAGTTGAAGAACATTAATATTAAAGACAACATTAGGGAAATTATTTTTAAATAATAAATCAGACGAGATAAACAATTCTCATAAGTTTCTATACAATCTGACATATTTTGAACCGAAGAAAAACGTTCTTGTTTTCTTGTTTTCAATAACAAACAACAGAATAATGTTGACTGCTTATGTTAAACTACCAGCTGACATTCTGTAAAACTAAATGAAAGAAAAATAAATGTGTGAATTGCACAGCAGAAGTCTCATTTAGCGTTGAGATAAGGAGAAATAGAGGTTACCTTTTTAGAGTTATTCAACTAAAGAGGTATTTACGTGGAAAACGTTTAATACACAACACAGCTTGTTCACAAAAGAAATGCAAAACCTACTTTTTATATATTGTAGCTCTACAATGGAATTACCATTAACCTTTGGGAAGTATCATTCCTATTGGGTTTCCAATACACCAGACTTTTCCACATGCTATACAATAATTATTATAAAAATAGATCAAGCTTTTTTTAGGAGTGTTTACCTGGGTGGTAAAAAAAAGTTATTGCTGAGTCCTGGGGGTATGTATTTAGTTAGTCCCCCAGTATTTATTTGTCCAACACACAGGGCGGATAGCGCTGACAGAAGTCGTAAAAATCACTTTGGGGCCTGTGTTAACCAACACGGTCTATACCCCAGCAGCCTGCATAAATCAATGAACTAATATCCACATAAATCCCCATACAGGACACAGCAGGGCAGGAGCTCTAGTGACTTTACTTGATCACTACACAAGGCCCCTCTGTTGTTGACTGAAGCTGCAGCCACTGTCTGCAAGAACAGTTTCAATCTGTGCAAGACAACTCTGCTTACCACCTCCATTATTACAAAAATGCATCAAAGTCCCCGTTATCTCAGATTCTTCAGATCCAAATACACACAAATCCCTTTTTGTTTTAAGGTTAGTTTGCCTTGTTTTTTATGCTCTTGAAATAATTTTTGGGATCTGGATATTAATTTTAGATGTTTATATTTAGACTCCTGTGACTGACACTCAGTGACGTGAAATCTCCACCCTTAAGGAAGCTGCTGCTTAAAGGTGATAAGCCTCCTCCACCCCCAACTCCAACTGCTGATAAATTGGAAATATTTAATTTCTATTTAATTTGTGCATTGATCCACATGTACCTGAAGTATTCATCCGCGACAATGTGTGTCTCTGTAGTCAGGGGGGAAAACTTCAGTGAATGTTAAAATTGCATGCTTTGTGGTTTATTAGCTAAACGTTAATCCATGGCATTCCGGCAGTGGCTCAGTCAGTAGGGGCTTGGACTGGGAGCCGTAGGGTTGCCGGTTCAAGTCCCCGACTAGACCTACAATATGGAGAGTGGACTGCTACTTGGAGAGGTCCCAGTCCACCTCCTGGGCCCTGCCGTGGTGCCCTTGAGCAAGGCACCGGACACCCCCCTTCCCCCCCTCACTCCCATTGCTCCCGGGCGCTGTACAATAGCTGCCCACTGCTCCTAGTACTAGACTCCTGGTACTAGGATGGGTTAAAAGCAGAGGCCACATTTCACTGTGTGTGCTTTGTGCTCTGCATGTGTGACCATTAAAGAGGGTTTCATCCCTCCGATTCTATCTATCTATCTATCTATGCTGCATTTGAAACATCTTTCCATATCAGCCAAGCTTTAAAAAAAAAAAGGGTATGGAGGACACAAGTTGAAGGAAACACACTTATTGTCGTGGCTCTTTGTGATAAGAGCGAATGATGATATATTTCCTACTGCTGCTCAAATGATTAAATACTTTTGGAACTGCAGATGACAAATGCAGTAATGTCTCTGGATCCAAAACTGCATTATTGATTAAAAGTCCTGAGTGGACGGGCGCCACTCACAATGTTCTACCCTGCAGCACTTTTACAGTTGTCTGCAGATTTACAGCACAGCAGCCCATGGAAAAAGTGTACCCACCCCCCCTCGCAGTAATCATATTGGCCAGTGTTTTCCCAAGGTGTTGCCATATTCCTGTCTAAGGCACTTACTGCATGACTGATAGGCCATTATACTACACACTCAGTTGGTGCTGATGTTGGTGCAGAAGAGGGAGAGAGACTGTTTTTTAAAAAACTATTTGATGAAAGTCGTTTGGATCTGCTGATTTTGCCTCATTATCAAAAATATGGCATTAGGCATTTCAAACCTTGTGTGTGTTCAGGGTCATTGCCAGATTACATTTTGGCAGTAGCATGAACAAATTGTGCATCGTTCACCTATACACACACACACACACACACACACACACACACACACACACACACACACACACACACACACACACAACACACACACACACACACACACACACACACACACACACACATCCATCCATCCATCCCAATTTAATCACATTATTCATTCCCTCTGACACAAGCCATATAGAGCAAAACGCAGTGACATGTGGAGGTCTGGATCATGTTAAGGTCCAGACATAACCTTGTACTTTATATCACCGGAAAGCACTTTATTGCAGAGTCTCATCCTTGCTGACCATGATGGTTTTGATGCATTGAGCTATTAGCCCTCAAGTCAATCCGTGTGTTTTGGTTCCTTTAGTTTGTCCTTTGAACCTACAAGATTGTGTAATTCTTTACTGTTAAAGCCTTCTATGAAAGTGTTTTTTTTACCATCTGTCTGATGAGCAGAATGCAGCATTTATGTTGCCTTGCGGGCAGCTTAGCAAAGTGTCATATCTTATTTATGTGTTTTAGATCTCTTTCTGTATCTTCACCTGAGCTTATTACCTTCAATCATCACATAGTATTGGTTGACCCACTGTTTGTTGTAGACATAAACTGTGGCCCTCTCCCTCTACCCCACTCCTGTCTCTGTATAATTGATGAGTAGTAAAGCAGAGGTATGAAAGTCATCCTGGCTCTTCAGGAAGAGCTCTAAAAGCCTCAAATAGGTGTTTAGTGGTCACAGGAAGTGGAGGTAGAGAGTGATGGATAGAGCTAAAGGGAGAAATAGAGGGAGAATCAGACATTGATTAGGACTGTAAGTGAAATCTGATAGCTTATTAGCTCAAAGTGGACACTGTCAATATATCATGCACATTACCTGATTATATAATAATGTACCCATCAACATAACGAGCACACATCAAGTCAGCTGACAGACTCAGTTAATGGATTATTTTATTAGGAAAAGATTAGTTATGAAGTATATAGTAATAGTGCCAACACCAGTTAGTTAGTTAGACTGGTATTACATTTTCTCTTTGGCTTTACAACTTCAATGTTGTGTAGAGTTTGATACACTTTTCTACTAAGCAACACAAATGTAAGTCAACGGTTTTGTTTAAGAAGTTAAAATGAAGTACACGGGATGGAGCAGTTTACCTGTGTGTATAACAGCAAATATTCTCAAAAGGGAAATTGTGTAAAACAGTAAGTAAATCAATAATGTTTGCTAGAGTTATTGAAATGTCATTTATATAGAATAAAGGTGTCAGGTGCCACATCAGTAACACTCTCAGCCCATACTGCAGCGTGCGTGTGTTCAGTAGAGATCAACCTCCTCTCCTGAAGAGAGAGGCTGATAATCCTTCTGCTGCCCAAGGAACCTTTCCACTCTCCCTGTGCCTCATGGGATACCACGCGCACACATCTCCTGCATTGCTCGAGCGGTGCATGGAGCAGAAAAGGTCATGTTTATGTGCATTCGTCCTAACGCGGGCACGTAAACCTGAACGTTATAAAACTTAAATCAGCTTCTGCTGCATGTTTTTTTAATAGATCATCTGTTACTGAGTGGGCTGTATGTGACACACCAAAGTACGACTTCTATTTTTGTAATTCTTCACACCGTAACTGCACATTTTCACCTCCTGCTGTCCTCTTTGCCCACTCAGAAACTATACATCATCGATGCATAGGAATTAAGCCATGAAGGAGTGTGGGGAAGGGAAGGCTGTACATTTATTTTACAAAAAGAGCCAAATAACGGGATATGGAATCAGACAAAGGGTTGGTGTTCATTCACCACAGAACTGGACACGATCAATGCTCATACACTTTCTACCATGGCAGCACTGCATGCATACCATAGGGAAATAAGTATTTAAGCAGTTGGAGGTATAAAACTAATGAATCAGAAGCATTAACATGTTCAGACTTGTTTGAAAGCTTTAAGGCGCCATGATTGATCTGTACCACCCACTCTAGTGCGCAATCATTTAATGTACCTATTGTGTTACTGTGGCTGTTAAGCAATTGTTTCATTTAGAGAACAAGAGATCCATCATTGTTCTCATCTTATACATCCTAATAGTATCCAGGTGATGTCATCAGTGGGAGGTGCTTATGCAAACTGTTTACAACCCTGACCATCATCGGCCATTGTAACCAATGAATGGCCTCTCTGATGCTCGCCAGCACTGCGGGCGGCGTCAGCTGTTGTCATGGTGATGCTGCTGATCACCTCGCAGAGCTGTGTGTGTGTGTGTGTGTGTGTGTGTGAGAAAGAGGGTTATGAAGAAAGTGTAGAGGAGTATGTGTCAACTTAAAATCTTAGAATACACACTCAGTTACACACACACACACACACACACACACACACACACACACACACACACACACACACACACACACACACACACATTGTATCGCAGCAGTGAGTAGCGCTTTAGATCTGTGGTGCTCGAGTGTGTGAGGTGTTGCATCACCTTCTGTGTGTGGGATGAACCTCGCATATCGGCTATCTACCCCACACACACCACACACACACACACACACACACACACACACACACACACACACACACACACACACACACACACACACACACACACACACACACACACATACACACACACACACACACACACACACACACACACACACACACACACACACACAATGTATTCCTCCTCCCTCTCCATCAGGCTTCTTCCTCCAGCATGTTCTGTCTATGCTGACATAATCAATGCAGATTTGCTGACATCGAGCAATCAGTTAATATGACCGGTACCTAATGAGGCTGAACGAAACATAACGACAGCTCCATCTATCCTACTGTAATTAGCAAGGAATTGTTTGACACCACTGAAGGCTTTATCCATGCACTGCTGCCACATGAAAACTTCACTTGGTTACAAATGACGATGACAGCAACAGCGGCCAGTGTGATACGACCAGGCAGTGTGACACTTTTGTCATGCAGTCACGCTTGGACGTGTTGCAGTCATTTACAGTCTTTTAATTGTTTAATACATAGATTTTCATTATGAAAGCCATCGTTAAACAGAGAAGACACAAGTGAATGTTAGAACAGAAAGTGATTCAAGGAGGAGGGAATCTGCCTGTCACTAGAATGGCTAATCTAGAACAATCTAATCTAAATAAATGGTCTGGTCATTGGAGCAGGTCTAATAAGGATGACTTTGTTAACATGTATGGATTTGCTTGGACTGAAGTTACCTGTAGTAATGAATTCCGTAAACAATCTGGCAACTAATGTATATTAATAATCAATGAAGTTTTAGCACTAACGCCAAATATTTACTGATTCCATATTCCTAAAGTGTTATTAACAAGATAGCCCTTTAAATGTGTAACTTTATCATGAACTAAACTCTTTTTTTTAATGGTTTTAATGGTTTATTGTTATTGTAATGGACATTTTTCACAACTTTCTGTTGAGTTTAATCTCAAAGACTAATCAAGACAATAATTGTTAATTGCAGTCCTTGTGTTATCATCATCATTGTCATTTCTATAGAAAAGCGTGTGTGTCATCATATTACAGTATGGAACTGGCAGAGGAATTGTAAAGCAATCTCTTTCTAATTATGTTCTACAGTACTGGAGGGCAGTCATTATTTCTCAGGATTTAAGTGGTTATTGGTCATCTCCAAGCACTACAAAACAGTTTATAAGTAGTGGAGGAACAGATCTCAAGTTTTCAGACACTATAGATATCACGATAAAGACAGAAAGACACAACGTCAAATGAATCCCTAACAAACTCTAAGAACATATTTGACGAAGAATACAAACACACAGAACACTCCAAGTTGGACTGAGGCACAAGATTACAAGCTAGGGTTTTTACCAGAAAGTGTTCGACGAACAGATAAATGAGAATTCTAGTCTGAGCTCCACGATGAATGAGCTAGTCAATCACTGTTGAACTGAGTGTCCTGATCTGAGGAAGTGATCTTACCCAACCAACACACACACGTGCTTCCAGATCAGTGTGAGAGGAAGAGGATCACCTGAGCTTTACGGAGTAGAAGAATCCCCCTGTCGACCCCACTACTAACCCTCAGATCCCATTACAGCATATAATAGCTTGGAATAATTAAACATCGTATTGGATTGCAGTTCATTGTGTTCACTGCACAATTAAGTGTTCAATGCATACACAGTCAATGGATTTCACATACAGTGTATTCTACTACGTATTGTAGTAAAGTCTGCAACCTATATACGACAGGACCTGTATAGACATTGGTAGTATCTTATAAATGATTTATTCTGCCATGCTGTGTGTTTTCTGCTGGTGTTATGTATGATAATGAAGATCTCAGGCTGTACCCTTACATCTTCATAGAATGTCAGTGTACTTGCAGTATTATGCAGCGTCAATTTTAATATCAATTTAGTTTGGCTCAGTCAGGAACAGCAAAACCAGTTTTTACTAGTAATAGAGCTGAACTCTGCGGTACATTATTTAAAGATGTTACTATATAATAATGCTGGCGTAAAGTACAGAGTACTTGCAGTCATATACACGTATGGGGAATAATAAAAAAATGATACAAACCAACAAACAAAACTGCATTTTTCAAAAGCCATTTAAATAATCAATTGTTTCAGTGCATAATTCTGTGCCATGATTGTATGTAAAAGCTCAAACCAGATGTACCCCCTCCTTTTCTCCTGTGTGCATCTGTTTCCCACTACCAATTGTCTTATCTTCTAGGATCCTGTGAGATGTTTGTGATATCATACATGCTGTCAATCAGTTCTGATAATATCAGACAGCTGAGGCGAATATCTCAGTAATGACGAGGGAAACGTGCGGTAGATTAGCATCATCATGTCTGTGTTTGTGTCTGCTGTCAGATGTGTTTGTGGAGTCTGAGGCCCCCTGCTGGGGAACATTCGTATCACAATATTGTCTCCCTTCAGACAGTAGAATTGGGGTGTCATGATGTTTTATTAAATGCTAGTCTTTTTAGCTATCAGAGCCCCTTGTATTCCCTATCAAACACTTTTGATTCTCATTTATTATGTTTGGCATAGTCACAGAATAGCTTTTGAGAGAGATACTAAGTAGTCAACAGATAAAAAGTAATGATAATGTCATTGTATAGAATGAAGTGTTGGATTTAACACTGGTGAAACAGTTAGTGTTGGCTTTTGTAATCTGAAATGAAGTTCTTATTTGATATATTTGACTATAAACAAAGTCATTTATATCCAACAGCAAGAGACAGGTGTTTTGTTTTTTTAGATTATGCAGCTCCTTATATTCAGTAGCTCCTCTCCCTCTGAGTCAGCCTGACCTGTATCGGGTAATATGTGTGCTTTTTTCACTAGAATCATGAATATCCATTACACCAATTAAGTGAAGACGAAAGCTTTGACGCTCAATAAACTAGGTTGTTTTTCCTGTATCTTTATCATCGGGTTCAGTCTGACCCAGAACGTAAAGCGAAGATTCAATAAAGCAGGCCATTTAACGAAATTAATGATGCCACGCTCGATAGACTAATTTGATGTGTTTCTTAAGAGTTCTTCTAAGAACCGTGTCTAAAGGGAGTGGGGGAGAAAGTAGAGCTTGATGGTGTGGGCACGCTGACTCAGATGTTTCATACATAACAATATTAATGTAATGAATGTAGCCTGTCACTCCTTTGGATATTGCAACTGTAGCAGGCACTACAATTTGCTGACGGATCATACATGTGATTGGCCTTGATGGGACTGCAATGTTTAACCCCAACCATAACATCTTCTACTAACATAATGTGCAAACCCTTAGCCTCACCCTTCACTCTTCCTTAACCCTGTCATCCCCACTCTTTGTTTCATCTCTTGACTTCAACCATTCCTCACCATCATCCCACCCTTCCACCCTCCAGCGATATATTAGTGAGGGCTTCATCTAGCACCGTTATGATAACAGCCTATTCTCCTTGCTCATCCTCTCCTAGCTGAGCGGTTAGCCTGCAGCGCTAGCAGCACTTTACACAGGGAACACACACACATGGCCACTCACACACTGGGCGGTTATAACAGCCTTTCTCTCAACCGCCCTCACCCTCTTTTCATCTATTTTTGTGCTCTCTACATGGGCGCTGCTTTTTATTGTCCCTCATCTGTCTGTCTGTCCGTCTGCGTCTATCTCTCTTATGAGGTTGGTTTGGGGCAAGTTCTGACATATATTTGCTGACATTATAGAGGATTGAACATCATAGCATATAACGCTGTGTGTGTTTGTGTGTTTCAGTATACACCAACCAATGGTAACTGCTGTTCCTTCTTAAATACCAGCTTTAGCCAACTGGAAGAAGCCAGGAGCTATAACTAAATGGATATTAAAGACAAAGACCTTTCATAATCTCACTGTTAAACAAATATTGAGGATTTAATCGATTTCTGTTTGACATAAATGTACAAAAACTTTAAAGGATTTGACCAATGGATTATTTATATAGTATGATATGACAAAGTATGATCACGGTTAAGTTTTAAAAATTATAATTTACCTAATTATTAAGTGAAAAAAACGTGAGATTAATTAGCATTTTCTATATCCAAATAGGAAAAGTGCTTCAGAGTACATTTCAAACACTTGTATACTTTCAAACTGAAGGCGGTGCAGCTCCCATGTAAGGGACTTCCAATTTAGAGTTCATAATTGTTTACGGTGATTTCACCTTGTGGACAGGAGGAGCTTGGAATCGAACAACAAACCAGTGAATAGTGGAAAACAAAGAGGGATGAACTCTCAAGACTGAGTCAGTTTAATCAAATTACATTATAATACAAAATTACTTTATAAGGACAATGCATAGAGAATGCTCAATTTGGCGTAATTTTCCAATATTTGAAAGTTGCTGAACAAAGACACTGGGTGAAATGTGGTTGTCAAGCTAAACGTATAGAGTTTCTTTAGTAACCAGCAGTACCATACAATAGTTCTAATCCGTGACCAAAAGAGGAGTGACATTTTCAGGTCGAAAAAAGTTTCAGGTCAGGTTGATGTTTACTGCATTGTAGCTTTGCTCCTGAATACGCTTCAATGCACTGACTTTGTATTCTTCCCAACCATCAAAGACCTACACTACCTGGAGGTTTGGACTGTATGAGTGGATATGCACTTGATTCTTTTAGAGCCTGTAGATTAAAATGGCTGTTCCACCCCAACAAAGATTAAAGTTGGAGACACACGCACAAGGACAGAAACACACATTCTCATAAGGAAGTAGGCCAACATGTAGGGTCACACATACACACAACACACACACACACACACACACACACACACACACACACACACACACACACACACACACACACACACACACACACACACACACACACACACACACACACACACACACACACACACACAGCAGGCATTTCATACACTATATACCAGCTGACCCAGTCTGCCTTGTGATGCTTTAAAAGAACAAGACAAAGGTTGATAGAAGGGACCACCCTCCACCAATCACAGCTCTCCGTTCACTGAACACACACACACTGACTGAACTCTCAGCTCTGTATCACTGTCCCTCGTTGCCTATCGATTAGTCATGCCTGGCTGCTGTCATGTGCAGGAGTCCTGGGAAGTCCCTAATTGGCTAAACCAGGAGAGAGGGAGAGGGGGGGCAGCCTTGGGGAGAGAGAGGGACATGAACTGAGAGAGGGAGGCAGCACAGAAAGATGAGAGGCTGAGAATTGTGCACAGAGATGTGGCTTAATATCAAAAATTGATAGCAGGAAGATTTAACAAGACTAGTTAAAGAAGAATAACAATTGTTTTTTTTTATCCTGGATGGAATCAACATGAATCTGAAAACCAAAAGGAATCTGAGTAATCTCCAGCTTTACTGTATCTACTTTTGGATTATATGAACTGAACCGCATCATCTACAGAGCCACCAACACTTCAGTTACAAAGCTAAGGTCTGCAACATCATAGGTGGAGAACATGAGTGACTCTGAGTGACCGATCATGAAGTGGAGCGTGATCACGGAATGAGAAATCTTCCATTTGAGCGTATTAAAGTGAGACATCCCGAGAGAAAGCAGGACTGAAAGGAGTCTGAACTTATCCTAGGACCCTTCTTTGGACCCCACATTTTTGTCTTACTTCTGGCCCTGTAACCCTGAGTGATGGTAAGAGGGTCAATGAGCTCCTGAGGGGAGAAAGCTGAGAAGAGGAGTGTTAAATACTGCGCTAAAGGAGGATTATCGCTTCTTCGTTTTTCAGGACTATCTGCTCTAATCCATGAGGGATAAGGCAGAAGAATTGGAGACAACGCCCACAAATAAGGAATAAGGATTTTAATGATTCAACATCACAGGTAACATTACTCTAAGACACAGAGAGGAAGAACAGAAATACCAACTTTATAGTGGACAAGGAAGATAATTGTTCGGGATAGGCATGACCTACATTGGTTGGAGTTTGATGAGCTACTCCCTTGTATCATCTCTGCAAAGAAGATGATGTGGTGAGAAAGACATAAGAAAATAAGGACGTTTTCTGTGACTTTTTAAATATCTTTGTAGCTATGACTACTTATTTCCACAGTCACGAGTTCTGTTGTAGCCCCAAGAAGCCCAGCAGCGGCAGTAAGGGAAAATCCGGCAAAGGGAAGTCCAAGTCTGGAAAGAGCCACTCTCATGCAAAGCATAACCAGAATTTACTGCAAATACAGACTTCAAATCATCATCTGCAACCTTTATCGCTTCACTCACCAAATCCCCTTCCCCGTTCGCCCAAACATGGCTGCCATTCGCAGAAACTTCTGCTTCCTTCTCCCTCTCCCAGCTACTACCACATTGCATCACCATCTCCAAGTCATCAGCTAGCTCCGCCCTCACCAACCTACCAGCTGGCTCCACAATCGCCAAATCGCGTTCTGCACTCGCCGAGCCACCACCAGCTTCACTTATCACCAAGTCATCATCAGCTGCAGCACCATGCTCCAAACTATCAACACTACCATCCACCGTTGTCGCCAAATCACATGCTTTCTTCACAGTCAACTCATCAAATCTGCCACCAACAGCAGCAGCAGATGCAGCTCCATTCACCCAGTCACCACTCGCTCTTCCAGCATTACCAACTACACCACCACCACCAGTGCCCTCCTTCTCTTCCTCACGCCTCCCAGTCACTGTCCATCCACCCTTTCCACTCTCCACAGCTCCCCCTGTGCTCAGGGCTGAGCGGATATGGGTGGAACACCCTGCCAACCAACCTGGCCGCCACTATGTCCAGAGGAAAGTTTCCCAACCTAAGGGACAGTGTGACGAAGAGTTCCACAAAGAGCAAAGTCAAGGGCAAGACTGCGAGCAGGCCGTGGCCTAATGATACGTACATCTGGACCACACACTCAATGGAAACGCCCCCACACATGCCGCTCATACGCCACTTTCCAAAAATACAGGCCAATATGCAGGTAGGTTTCATGGTAGATGGATCGGTATGGTGTAAATAGTGTGAGGCCTCTCCTAGCACAGGACAACGCTGACAAAAACATAATAATTCATGTCTGATGAAGATTCTGAACACTGTTTATAAACAATATATAAATAACAACATGTATTATAATATGTTTATTTATGCTTTGCATATTTAATAGACACATATCAGTATTACACTTTTTTTAGGCACTCAAGAATACATTCTTCAACCAGTTGGGGTGATGGTCAGTTGAGGAAATCAAGATGCCATACATTGTCATTTAAGATTATTTTCAATGTTTCTTAACCTTGCCCTACAGCAAAGTAAACCTTGAATCACAAGGGAGGAAAGAACTAGACTTTAAGTGATCTGAGTTTTATTTGTGTTGGACAATAAATCCTGCATTGTCATCACATCTCACAACAACTTATATTCCAACAAAAGTGGAAAGAATAACACTATCAAGAAGCATAACAAAAGTTGATTCCATATTGCCTTAATGTTCTCCTGGAATCAATACGTCAAAGTATATCAGATGTTAAAGGAATAATGGGGCACAAAGAGAAGGGAAGAAATGTCCCTTCTCTTTCAACACAAATGTCCCTTCTCATCCGACACACAGTATCACCATGAGACTTCTTCACAGTACACTGACCACTGTGAGCAAACCCCAAAGTGTTGTACTTTTATCACTATTATATACATTTCCCTTTTAAGTGAGGCGCTGACAGCCTGAAGTGCTTCAGTGCTGTTCTCCACACTGAACTGCACTCTGAGCGTTGTATATAAATACATCATGTTCATAGTACAGGTTGTTACTCTCACAGACAAAGCAGATCGTGGTTTAATGAATTTTTCGAAATTCGAAATAAGAGAAGGCTTGTATTGTATAAACTGTGCTATAGTGAGTTTATAAAGATCATGCAGCTGCCTGTTATCAGCTATCGGTTGGGTAGTCATTGCGCTGTATGTACATCTGCTAGATTGTCTGATTAGCGTGATTAGCATGGTCGTTCTGATTTGATTAGAGTCGCACTTCATCTGATTAGCTCATTAGTCTAATGGAGTTTCACCGCACATTAGTTGGACCGTGGTCATGGATATGAGGAGGGTAGTATGTGTGTGTATTAATGTGAGCATCAGTCATCGACTCGTAACAATGGCTTCTACGTATGAATGAAAAGTAATGTAGCTAATCAAGTAACGTCAAAATGAAGTGTTTAGACATGTGCAACACTCATCATTCCGCAAATGTGTAACATTTCCTGTATGCCCTCTGACTTTTTCATGTTCATGAATGTATGAAGGTGTACATGAGATCATATGAAGGAGTTATTATCTAACAAGCTGTTGTTGTGCATCATTTAGATATTTTGGTATCCTTGATTTTCTGCTTATCCAATCATGATTCATCTGCTAATTTCTAATTGAATAATTACGATGAGGGAACCCAGCACCCCTGCCGACACATATTTAGACATCCTGCAATGTTGTCTGTGTCTCTGCCTGATGAGACAAACCACAGATACTCTGGATCTCTTTCTAAGCTGTGCTGTACTGGTCTGGAACAGGCCATAAGGCCATTATAGCGCAGCTGGTGTAACAGTTTATGTAACAACTAACACTCAGTTGCACAGAGCAGAAACACACTGTCTGGATATGGAGGATGTGTGTTTGTCTATGTGTGTGTTAGTGCTTGTTTGTTTATATTTGCACGTTTGTTCTCTTGACCTTTCATGTAACACAACGACACCCACGCCCACACACACTCAAATTGACGTTACATAAGTGTGCAGTCTGACATGGCGTGTCAATGGAATCACCAGCTGACAGACCCACTGGATTTGCTGCTCTGAATGACACACTCACATAAACACAGACAAACATGCACACATAATAAGTGTTCTGCTTTGTACAGGGCTGGTGTTACAATGGTGCAAGAGTCAGGTAAAGTTCAGGCTCGGAAGTGGACTCAGAGTGACAGACTAGTTAACTTTAGGACCTGTAGACAAAGTTCAAGCAGTCATTTTTTCCTACACGGGGTTTTCATTGTTAAGGATTTCTACAGGCCTGTAGAAGAGAAAATATCCAGTATTTGATAAGAAAAAGTTTGGATAAAAGTGTATCATTTGTTCTTTATGCCCCGGCCACACGAGGACGAAAACGGCCGTTTGCGTTACTGTTTAGTGTCATATAGACCATTCGGCCACACGAGGACGACCGCATACGGCACTAAACGACTGAGGAAACGATAACGGGTACCAAGGTGGATAGAACGGCATACGCAACGCTCTGGGGGGTCCAACGGCTTTGTGTGTACGCCTTATACGATCATTTTCTGATAATGATTGCGCAATAGCCCCGCCGCTCCCCACCTCTGCTGCTCACCTCCGCGTACCCCGCGCCATTGCTGATGTGTTTCGCCACCAACAACAACAACAACAACAACAATGGCAGATCGCAGAGTTGCTATCGTGCTCCGGACGCTACTGACCATGCTACAGTTCTTTGTGCAACATCTACAGCAGACTTACACATCCGGGGGGGGATCTTACTCGCTGCTTTTGTGGATATGTACTGCAGCTTCAGCGATCATTTTCTGATAATGATTGCGCAATAGCCCCGCCTCTCCCCACCTCTGCTGCTCACCCCCGCGTCAAAGTAAACTGCACACTGAATTCAGATTATTTATCTTTCTCTCGATATGGACCTAAACGCGAGTGAAGTCTAATCTGACAGGACGGAGACACCTCTCAAACTACCTAGTTATAAATATGTTTATTTTGACTGTCGGCCGGGGTCACTCATTACTGGATCAGCTGCTGCATGAAACAGACACTGACGCTGTCAGAAGAG
Organism: Gymnodraco acuticeps; assembly: GCF_902827175.1. Lineage (NCBI taxonomy): Eukaryota > Metazoa > Chordata > Actinopteri > Perciformes > Bathydraconidae > Gymnodraco > Gymnodraco acuticeps. Next base: position 702,417 of record NW_022989942.1, on the reverse strand, counting down.
AGGGAGGAAAAAGAGAGGCTCCGTGTATTTTATTATTATATTATATAGATTCATTATTCATTTGTTTTAAAGCTCAATAAATAACAAAGAAGACCTTTGACCGGCACTTTTATAATTTTGTCGGAAGATTTAAACTTTAATACACGTTGACTGGCGAACAACTCTGCCCGGTTCCCTCGGCCCCCACCGCGGAGAATAAACAACAACCATGCTTCTTCGCTGCTTTTGTGGAGGAAGTTACAGCGCCACGTACAGGCTCCTGCATATGTACTGCAGCTTCTCCAGCGGTTGGAGCTAAACGGAGCGGTCTCGTGTGGGCAGACACTATCCGGATAACTATTGCGTGTGGACGGAAGCTTGTTTGCGATTGCGTTTGCGTTAATCCTATGCGTTTAGCCGTTTTCGTCCTCGTGTGGCCGGGGTCTTACAATCATTATTATCTAGGTTCCTCTGGTGATATTGATTGTTCCTAATTTTTAAATTACATTTTGGGCGACTTTCTTTTTTTCATCTTTGCTATTCACATACAAATACCAACTGCCAACTCTAAAGGGGTTTATATCTTGAAATAATCTGCAGTGTTATTTTGAAATCAGAAGTAGAGTCAACTGTTAGTATTGTCATTTCAATGTTGACCTATATGTACTTAACTTCTTCCATTTAATAATACTATATACTTCTACGCTGATGCGTTTTAGAGGGAAATATTGTACTGTTTTCTCACCTGCATCTATTTGAATCAAAACTTTATAAAATGTGATGCACTGAACAGGAACAACTGCATTCTGAGCACATGAATGCCTCCTTTAAGTTTATGCAATCCTTAAAAATGATATCTTTATAATAATATACTGTACCTCTGACAGGAACCATTCTGCTGCATAATGAGTGCTTTCACTTTGTATATGTTAAGTACATTTTGGTGATGTTAAGTGTATACTTCATGGTTACACGATTTTGAAATATAAAACTTATTATTTACTCCCACACATAGAAAAAGGCTCAAATTACACATCATGAGAGTGTACCATTGTACTGTTTCATGAACTGGGAAAGACTTGAAAATATGAGGACTTGTGATTGCCTTGTATATAGCATAATTGATTCTCCACTTGTAAATCTTTCTTTCTCCCCTGATGCTGACCTGGCCAAGAAGGCAGCAACGTTACACATAACACAAACATGTCAAATACAGAGAACACAACTAAGAAAACAAAAGACGAAAAAGCAGTCACTACATTGTGCACATTAGGACAGTAAGAAAGATGCACTACTTATTACTGCAAGAGCAGCTGGTGGTAAGGACTTCAGACAACTTCAATTTAAAAGAGGCTATTTGGACAAGTGCCATCAGTTTGAGGCTTGATTGAAGGTCATTCCAAGACCAAGGACCATAATGAAAAAGACTCCTTTTTCCAGCCTCAGTCCGCACGGCAGGAACCTGGAACCGTATCCAGGCACTGGATCTGAGGTTGTGAGAGTCCCAACCTGGAGCAAATCTGGCACATATGTACAGTGGAAGCTTACCTAAAATGGCTTTGTACATTAATAAAAACCAATGCTGTATCCTATGCATACTAAGTGAGGACCATCCAGTTAGGCTATACAGTTTGCAATGATGAGTCCTATAGGGTGCATTTGATATATCGCAGTGCAGCATGGTAGAGTGGGTCAAGTTTGGCCAAAACAGTGGGACAGGCAAATCTATAGATTGTATCACCTACACATCATTAATACATATCAACACACACACACACACCCACACACACACCCACACCCTAACAGCTGCAGATGTCCTTACTGTCTCCTCCCCACTGCCTCCTTCTTTCATTCGTTTCTGTTCTCCCAACATTACGTCTTTATCTTTTTTAACTCATGTCTGTTTTATTGGTGGGGGGGTTGCATCTGTCTGCACCCTCTGCTCCTCATCGCTGTTGTTGATCAGGCCGATTTGACTCCTCCCACCATACGTACTGTATAATCCCTCTGATCCCCCCTCTCTCTCCCTTTCTGTTCCCGTGTGGGATCAAGCATCCTGTCAGCTTGACTGACAGACAGTTTGACATGTGGTGGAGAGAGAGAGATACATGGAGTGGGATAATACGTGTGTGTGTGTGTGTGTGTGTGTGTGTGTGTGTGTGTGTGTGTGTGTGTGTGTGTATGTGTATGTGGTGTGTGTGTTCTAGCATTACTATACTTGTGGGGACCTAAATCTGTTTACATAGTCACGTGTGGGGACTGGCTTCCCTTATGGGGACAAATTGGAGGTCCCCATGAGGGGGATCATTAATTTTAGGGTGAAGACTTGGTTAGGTTTAGGGTAAGGGTAAGGTTAAGGGTAAGGGTTAGGGTTAGGCATGTGTTGGTTATGGTTAAGGTTAGGATAAGTCTCCAGGAAATGCATGTAAGTCAATGTAATGTCCCCTGAAGTGATGTATACATGGTGTGCGTGTGTGTGTGTGTGTGTGTGTGTGTGTGTGTGTGTGTGTGTGTGTGTGTGTGTGTGTGTGTGTGTGGTGTGTGTGTGTGTGTGTGTGAGAGAGAGAAAAGATAAAGGAGTAGAAAAAGGGGGGATGAGGGAGGTAGAGATTAGTGTAGCGGGATTGATGCTATTGCTGTCTGTTGCACATTGATGCCGTGAAGTGAAGTCTGGGTGCACTGTCCATTTGGTTTGCTTGTTTGATGTTTGGTTCGCTGATTTGTTAGTTTTTTGGGCTGCAGAACAAGAACTGGAACTTCAGATTAATTGATATGGACTGGTTTGCTCACTGCTGGTTTGCTGGAAGAGGCTAGAGCTGCAGACGCTGGACTCGGAGAGCATTACATTTCTCTTGGGAGAAAGTAAGAGGAGAGGAGGGGGAAAAAAGTGGAGACAGGTGGCATAAGATGGGGTATGGTGCTCAACTTGCAAACATAAGAGGAAAAAGACACCTTGTGGCTAAGTATTAGCTAGAGTGAGATTTCTCATTTGCTGTGTTAGCGTAGGAAGCAAGAGGAAAGATAATGTCAGTCATCTGCTGCTGCTTCTTTAACCCGAGCTCTTTTAGATTGAAAAGTGACCTGCTCAGACCGGGACCGTAGCAGGAGGCCAGGGAGAAAGAGGAGACTTTGCTTAGAGACGAAGAAGAAGGGGGGAGGGCAGGAAGGAAGAACAAGACAGAGAGAGGGGGAGATTGTTATTGTTGGGTATTTCAGTATGGATCCATAACAAAGTAGAAGGATCTGGGATGTTGATGTAACTCAGGACTCATGCAGTTGAGAGGACAGACTAGTAGAGTATAGTATCAGAGTTCAATCTAAAATGTAAAAGTACAGGCATTGTGGCGCAGTACTGAGTTGCTCTGAGTACTTTCTGGCACAGTAACGGAGCTTTATGTTACAGTGCGGTTTTGCAGTGCCGTACTTTAGTATTGTCCAATATAAGGGCTGTGCAGTATGTCATGCGGTGTTTGCTGTCGCTCCGTAGTGGTAATCTGTAGCAGATGTACTCAACATGCTGTACCAAAACATGAGACGAGTAAGTCCTCTACCTCAGATCTCTGTATGTATGTGCGGTTCATTTCAGTTTATATGGACCACCGTCGTCTTGGTGAAATACATACTGTATGTCTTAGGTTTCCCGATCATTTCCTTTGCGCTATAAATGTTTAATCACTTTGGTGTTCTCTCTTGCAGGCCAACCCCCCTCCAGTGGTGGTCAACACCGACAGCGTCGACACCCCCCCATATGTGAGTATTGCTTCACATATACTCCTAATGAAATGTAAAACCTCTAACCCAACTGTGTACTTTGCACCGTGTAAAGTTGTTGCCAAATCTACTTACAATTGTATTCTTTAATGTAGTTACCTGAGCAAAGTCAAATAATATATTCTTATGCAGCAATTTACATTTAACACAACACCTTACAGTACACCTACACTTGTACATTTAGTATTTCTAATTTATTTAACCCCTACTTTGAGAAAGCTTTGTACTCAAAATAGCTTTTTAATATGACAAAAACACACCATATGTGAGAAAATAAACCAGTGATGAACACCTGTTTGTAGTCAGGTTGACTTTTTTTTTTATAGTATAATAAATACAATTTGTATCTTGTATTTTGCCTCCATATGAGATTCCAGTTGTATCTGCAATACTTTAGTAATTGTACTCCCTGTAAACAAATACCAGCCATGGAAATGTCATATGAAAGAATATCTTACTCTGTAAAGATTTGCAGCACTTTTTGAAGTTGTATCTTTGAATGTTCAGAAATGTCAACCTTTCTCCCCAGTACAAATACATATGGTGCTAGCAGCTTTCTAGATTTAGACAGAAAGCTAGGCCAGAATTGAATGGGTCCAGATGTCATTTTACTGGTGGCCAGCTGCCACCGAGAAGCACTGTCTGTGGTTGTTAGATACGTTTATTATGTAATTACTGTGGAATGACTCCTTGCTGAACTGCTTCAAATACAGAAAAGGGGACACTAATTTATCTTCTGCAGATTGTACTTATTTTGCTGTTAAACGAAATACGGGAAACACACTTTACTTTGATCATCTATGAAAATGTTTGTGTTTTCTTGTCGCTGAAAGGGTGTTATGCTCTTTTTAGAGAAAATTGATGTAAAATGTGCACTGCAGATACACAAGGCAAGTTATCTTTACTCTGTCTAGAGGAAGTAGAATCTATAACGTTGAAAATAAGTCATTTTTTGTTAATAAATTAACTCTATTAAGCAGGACAATATCACAAATAGGTTTTACAATGTTTGTGAACTCTAGCTTTAAGAATGGCATTCAATTATTGCCCTTAATTTCTCTAGAAAAAGGTATATTTTATGTTGAATAGTATCCGTTATTGTAGGTGATAATAGACGTACTGCTCATGGTGGCTTATGGAAGCTTGTGCCCTCTGTTTGAAACGACAGAAATTCAAAATCTAAACTAATCTGACTGCATAGAGACACAGATTACAGCCAAGGGGATTACATGGGCCATTGGGATGCCACTCTACCAATATGTGTGTGTGTGTGTGTGTGTGTGTGTGTGTGTGTGTGTGTGTGTGTGTGGGTGTGTGTGTGTGTGTGTGTGTGTGTTGTGTGTGTGTGTGTGTGTGTGTGTGTGTGTGTGTGTGTGTGTGTGTGTGTGTGTGCCTGCAGCAGCTATAGCAGGAACAAGACACTCATCTCCAAAGTATAAACGGTCTAGAACACAAAAGTATATAATAGTGAGCTCAGATCAGATGTAATTCCCTGTGTTGTTCAGTCAGTCCGGAAATCTAGATGTTAATATGTTTTTCTAGTACAGTAGAGCCGGCCGAGCAGCGTGATTGGCTCATGGGTCTTAAATATGACATCAGAGGTACATCATCATTAAGCACGCATTACCAGTTTAATCTCTGGGATTCATGCGTCATTCATAAAAGATCAAATGTCTATTTTGCGTTTCTATCATTCTGATTTGTTTGTTGATGTTTGCATTACTTGATAATAATCTGTGACACAGAATACTGGCAGAAACAATGCGATGCTTGGTGACACCAGGGTTAAACATAAAGGTTAAATGCAACATGTGTCACTGACGTCATTATGAAGGTCTGACGGAGGATCAGCCAGGTGTTTGAGAAAGATGCTATCTGATGGATGAATGGAAATGGCATTAATGAAGGATCCTGGGTAAAAGGAAACACGGCTGCAGAGAGACAGGATGTGACCACATGAGAGGTTGTGTACCTGTCAATAGCAACTGACACGGAGGAAAAGCGCTGCATATAAATGATGAATGTTAAAAGCTGTAGCGTGATATCTAATGAGCGTTTGAGTGTCCATTACAGGAAAACAGCTTCAAGCATTTACTCTTAATCGACACACTTTTCCTTTTCTTCTTCTCCCTGACAGGTCAATGGAACAGAAGCAGACTATGAGTATGAGGAAATCACGCTGGAGCGGGTAAAGACTTACATACATGCCACATGCGGGCTTATTTTATACACTGAAATGTCATAATTCACATCAAACAGAAACTAGTTCAGAAACTAAAATGTATTTAAAACTGATAGAAATGCAACTCAAAAGCAACAAAAGGCTATAACACATTATTCATAAAACTTTGATCAGCTCTGTCAGCTAGTTTCTCATTTATCTTCCTAGTCCATCACTCCGACCCTGATAACCCTGTTTCCCCCTCCTCTCCGTTCCTCCTCCATCCTTCCCTTCTTTATTTTCCTCATCCTCCCTCTCTCATTATATTCTCCTTTCTCTCACCCGGAGGCTCTCTCCCTGCCTCTCTCTCTATTCTCGTGTGACCTGGTTCTGTCTGCCTGACTGGATCTGCTTTAAAGACACTATGGACACACACGCATCACAGCCACAGACATTACACTAGCTCTAAAAATCAGTGACAAAGCACAAGAGAGTGAGCGAAACATACTCAGAGAAATGGCTGTGATGAAGTCATGGTGTGATCTATTATGTATTATTTGGTAAAAAAGTGATATGTGGAGAAAGATATTATACATATCATTTGTTCAGGTGATGAATCAGTTTTGTAATAAGTTGAAATTGGGGGGATATTAAATGTAGTTTTGCAATTAATGCCATTTAGATAAGTATAGTATTTAGTAGATGCTTCTTGTTCATTTTGGCAATGGGAATAATAAATCCTGTATTATTTATTGTCCTCTTTCCACACTGATTTGTGCCTGACGTTTGCATATCCAGCTGATAATTAGTGTTGTTTGTCTTAGATGACCAACACTTCTAGCATCAACAATTATCTTATATAACCAATACTGTCTGTGTGTTTGGATAGTGTTTTATATTTAATACACTCTCTGTATCTGTGTGTCTGAGCAGGGTAACTCAGGTCTGGGGTTCAGTATCGCAGGAGGGACTGATAACCCTCACATCGGAGAAGACCCCTCTATCTTCATCACCAAGATTATACCTGGAGGGGCCGCTGCCCAAAATGGACGACTCAGGTACACACACACACACACACACACACACACACACACACACACACACACACACACACACACACACACACACACACACACACACAGTACACACACACACACACACACACACACACACACACACCACACACACACACACACACACACACACACACACACACACACACACACAGTACACACACACACACACACCATGTATACATCACTTCAGGGGACATTACATTGACTTACATGCATTTCCTGGAGACTTATCCTAACCTTAACCATAACCAACACATGCCTAACCCTTACCCTTAACCTTACCCTTACCCTAACCCTAAACCTAACCAAGTCTTCACCCTAAAATTAATTATTCCCCTCATGGGGACCTCCAATTTGTCCCCATAAGGGAGGCGAGTCCCCACACGTGACTATGTAAACAGATTTAGGTCCCCACAAGTATAGTAATGCTAGGCCACACACACACAGTATTAATAATACATTAACAGTATTGTTATTTTAAACTAAATCTTAGTCATAACTCTGAAATGAAATGTTGAACTTTTTTAACAAATCATACTTCTGGACAATAACTTTAATTGTGCAGTTCTTAAAGGTAAAACAATACATATTGTAATTTACTAGTTAATTTTAATTATCCATGAATAATCTGAATCAAGTAAGTATAACTATATTTGTCAAATAAATGAAGTGGGATACAAAGTACAGTATAATTATCCAAAATATATAAAGTAGAAATGGAAAGAATCATAGTAAAGTACCTTCAAATTGTATTTAGTACAATCATTGAGTAAAAGTATTATTTGTTCTTATTTGTATAGCTTACAAGCCACAACAACTACAAGATGTTGACAACAGCTTGCAAATTGAAGACTTTGAAGACTTTCTTTGCTTTCTTTACAAAAGATCATGGTCTCCAAACTAGACCTCTTGTTTCAGAGAGAAGCACTATCATTTGAGTTTAAGACTGTATGTGTGTCATTTATATTCTTCATAAGCTCCTGATGCAAGGTGATTATCTTCCTGTGCAGGGTGAACGACTGTATAGTCCGGGTAAATGAGACGGACGTCAGGGACGTGACCCACAGCGGGGCGGTGGAGGCGCTGAAGGATGCAGGAGGTCTGGTCCGACTGTGCATACGGCGCAGGAGGAGCCTCAGCGAGAGGGTCCTGGATATCAAGCTGGTCAAAGGGCCCAAAGGTGAGAAAACACTACAGAAGGTAAACAGAACCTACATATAATAGGAGGCTGCGAGTAGAATATACTTTGTGAAAAAACAGATGATAAAGACATTAACCGATGCGACAGTGAGAAAGTATGATGAGGCTTTTCTGAGTCAGCATGTTCCTGCGGTAAGTATTCTGATTTGGCAGGTGCTAGAAAAGACTAATAGAGCCAATAAAGCTTTGAAATATTAAATATATGAGATGGTATGGTTTAACTAATTGGATTTCACTTTTTACTATGCAGTAAATTGTATTAAATAAAAAATCGAAATGTCAGAAATGTTCAAAAGGGCCTGAGACTGAGAAATTGCAGCACTGCAGTATATGGAAATATATAGCAGTATGCTTGTCCTCAGGAAACCCAGAAGTTGCATACAAAAATATGACCTATTGATGTTTTCTCTCAGGTTTAGGATTCAGTATAGCAGGCGGAGTCGGAAACCAACATGTCCCGGGGGACAACAGTATCTACGTCACGAAGGTCATCGAAGGAGGGGCTGCACACAAAGACGGACGACTACAGATAGGGGACAAACTTATGGCTGTAAGGAAACCCCTTTCATTAATCTTAGTCAGCAGATTGTATTTGTCTTAAATGCAAAGCTTTACATTTCTCACATCAACACTTGGTACCTTCTAATCCAATAAAACTACTTATTACTCCGTAAGGGAATGAAGCTCCAAATTATTCATTCCATGAATTACTTTTATTTACATTTCCCTTACTAATACCAAATATAAAATGAATTGCCCTTAACAAAACCAGAAAATGTAATTATTTTACAGTAACATTTCAAAATGTAGGTTGACTTCCTTGTTTATCATTTTAATTAAGAATTGAGCAAAAACAGGTTTGTGCTCCATTGCATTGGTTTATTATATCCTTACAAATGACATTATATGTTAATTACCTTAAAGGACTAAATAAGTTGTTATACAGAAGGATAGTGAACACAAGTAAATTAGATTTGTACTCTTCTGAGCCTGTTAAAGGATATTTTACACAGTAGCAGTCAAATTGAACATATAAAAAAACACTTTATAATAACATTTTCTTCTCTATTAAGTTAATGTCAAGAAATATATGTTACATCATGATACATCTGCAGCCACAAAACTGCATGATAGAATCCAAACGTTATGTCTTCATGTGTGTCCAGGTGAACGCCTCCTGTTTGGAAGAGGTGACTCATGAGGATGCCGTGGCTGCGCTGAAGTCCACTCCTGACGTGGTTTATCTCCGTGTGGCCAAACACACCTCCCTTTTTATCAATGACAACTTCCCTCCTCCTGACGTCACCAATTGTAAGTACACACCTTTCAGTACAAGATTCACCCATCATCTTTTCAAATGACATGAGTTTTTGAGGGATTTGGCATTTTATGGAACTTTATTTACAACATCAAGCCAAGAGGCTGGAGCAATTTAGGGCCATATGGTGCACAGAACAGCGAGGAAGAAGGCTTTTGGGATGTTTGCTTTAGATGGTTTGAAAAAAAGCCTTACGTTTCCAGAACATATCCTCAAATGTCAAGCAATACGTGACAATTTCCACATACTACAGTCTTTTCAAAATAAACTCTTGTCTTGGTGAGGTTTAGGCAAAGACTGTGGTTTGGGTTCAAATAACAAAAGACTTTACTCTCAGTGGTTAATAGACCTCACCATACATTTTTACTTCAGTGCCGTATACCACAGTGGACTGTTCAATGATGAGTGCTGAACCATAGATATGTATTGCTCAACACACACTAGAAAACACATGTTTCTACTAATGGTTGACATTCATGGCAGTCCTGGAGCTACCTGTAAGAGTTTGAATCAAGGATTTTGTTGAAGACATAACTACTTCTTTAACATCAGAATAAGTAAAGAAAATAGTCCTTATCATTAGGTGCTCATACAGTGTCCATATCATTTCAGTATCTTTAATTTCATTGGTTTTTTTCTATGTTGTGGTTTAAAAGACATACTGACATCAACCAGACAGCTTTAAATGTGTTACATAACAGTCTGAAAATCAGACTGGGTACATTTGGCCTAGTGGATAACAGCCACTTGTCGCCGCTCCAAATTCAGCAAATTATCAAAGAACATGTCTTTTATTACTGCTGTAAATCTAACACCTTACCAAACAGCATATATCTCACCACCATCTCTCCACATATCTCCAACACAGCGCACTATAAATAGTTCATAAACAGTTTGAGTGATTGTCTTAAAATAAGACAGTATGAGCTGCGATTGATTGTCAGAGGAAATGGAAACTGGAAATGCCATATAAGGTCAGATGAGGATGTTTAATTCCATACTAACAATGAACAAAAAAGTGCGGATACAGATAGAACAATAGTGTATGTATAACTGTATGGTAAAATAAGAACAAAATAATGTGCGTGTTTCTTCCTTCAGCGTACTCCCCACATCAAGACAACCATATTAGCCCCTACATGAGCGGCAGCCAGTCTGTAAGCCCCGCCCCACTGACCACGCCCAGATACTCTCCGTTGCCCAGGGCGATGACTGGAGAAGACGACATCCCGAGGTAAGACCTTACACACACATGTATGGGAGAGAGGAAACAAAATACTGTTTTAATGCAATATCCCATTTTTACTTTAGATAACCCACTGAGAGTACAAATTAACCATACTGCAAAAACAAACATAGTAATGTGTTTACTTTTTAAAACGCTCCCTGGGTTTCCAAAGATGACTAATACAGAACGTTGAACTACAGACCATATATAGAGGGTTAATGACTATAAAAACTTTGTTTATCTAGATATCTTTAATGACTTACTGTTATATGTTACATTAGATAATGGCTTAGGTTAAATTGTACAAATTAAATATAATAACTTGTCGCATCTTAGTATGGTTTAATTTATGGCTTATTTTGGGTTTAAGTAACCAATTAATTGTATTGCAATTAGTCCCACATAGGATTATATTATATAACCCAAGGGTTAATGCATTTCATTATATTTTAACGTATCAACTACCGCATATCCGAAACTAATGGAGTTGAATATAAAACAGACACTATAAGAAACTTTTGAGGCGTATCATTAGGTCAGTTAGACATCTGTATTGTCCATCAAAGACATTTCTTATTTCATCAAAGCTTCTTTTTATGTACTACGTAATTTAAGCTGTTAACAGGAGCTGCTCTTCCTCTTTCTTTCGTTTCCCCTTGCTGTGTGTCTCATGTCCCGCTCTGAGGTCTTAAGTGGCCCTCAATTAGATCCACAACACCAGATTGGAAAACAGAGTCCTTAGAGAGCCCAAAATACACAGTGACCTCTGTCCCTGACGGCCTTCCATGCTGTGTGTGTGTATGTGTGTGTCTTTGAGTGTGTGCGTGTTTGGCAGCAAAGGGCAGATGGCAGTGAGAATTTGGTCTGGCATGTAAACTCAGGTCACATATGTACACACACACACACATTCAGATACTCTTTCTGTGCTGCTCTACTGTTTTTAATCCATTTTAATGGAGGTATTACAGTCTATCACACAACCCTCGTCACACAACTAGCGTCACCGTGGTAACCAGAATACGACTCGTTTTGTCATAGCCCTCTGAGCCAATCAGTGCGCTTTGATTATAATAAATCTGATAAGCCTCAGACCGACTGCAGAATGGTCATTTTGACGTCTGCCCCTCTATTTTGTAGCGCTCTCTCTCATCATTCCTCTTCACTCTCTGATTAGTTTGTCATGCAGAGAGAAGATTATTGGTTTTAATTAGTGTCCATCGCTTGTGCTCAATTCAAGGACATCTGCAGTTTCTGTAACCCGGAGACTTCAGGTGTAATGTGGGATTATTTGTTCATGTGTGCTGAAGAACAAGGGGTGCACAGAAACACTCTCTCTCATATACTGATGCCAACACCTTAGCTCGGGGGGTCTGTCGGAACAGATTACCAGTGCTATCTTTTTCCCAAATGTAATATCTGTATACTGCACCACACTGCATGGAACCTATTGAGATATGTGGGACTCATTTTAATGGAAGGTAACATTAGGCCAGAGTTAACTGTCAAACTGAGTTGCCCATCATTGTAATGACTGTAATTGATGGTTGGAACAGAGTTTTTATGATCATTTCTTTGGCAAGTTTTAAATGTGTTAATGTCCGATCTAGAGAGGCTAAAGGGGGATCAAACCCAAATGGGATGCACAGTGTATGGATTAGTTATTAATACCCCGATAACTCGCTAACAAAACACTTTACACTTTTTTTAATGGCTTCTGCATGATGATTGTTTGTGAAAAGTAAGGATGACATTAAATCAAACAATACATAGGTATTATAAAACCAGAAGTGTGGCTGTTTAAGACATGGTTAATATCGTGCTGGTGCAACAAAACAGAGACAGTGCGCTACTGACATCTTCTGGACATCCTGGGGAATTATGTCAATTTGAAATGCCCTCTACTTTCACTGAGGTGTACCATGTAGCATTAAACAATAGGCTAGTATCCCAGATATTATACATTTAGAACACATTAGAATATATACACTAAAGCTACTATGTGTTACAGTTTCAATATGTTTTCCTTTGTAGTTATGTAGTATACAATATTATATTTTATTATATTTATTTCCTAAACATGTCATCATCCACCTCTCCTTTTCACTGGTTCTTAGGATGTTGTCAAACAGTTACAACTAAAAGTCAGCTTAGCAGCAAAAGGCAGTAATTGCTTCTTAACCATTAACTGAGGTCTTTATACATTAACGTGCTTAAAAAACAGATTGTAACGTATTTGTTCCCACATGTTTGATACAGTCATCTCTTACCCTAACAAAGTGTGTGTCTCTATTTTGTGTTTCTCCCAGGGAACCCAGGCGGGTGGTGCTCCAGCGGGGGACCACAGGTCTCGGTTTCAACATTGTTGGAGGAGAGGATGGAGAGGGAATCTTCATCTCCTTCATCCTCGCCGGGGGTCCAGCGGATCTCTGTGGGGAGCTACGAAAGGGAGACCGCATCCTGTCGGTATGTTGCTAACACGTATTACAAACAGTACACACAGATATACAACACATGCATTGTAACCATTACAGTATAAGTAAATCCAATCCTAGTATTATTACTGTGTAGGTCATAAAGTGTTACCATGAGAGTCATCCTGTCAAGTTATCTTCCTCTGGATCCTCCATTTTCTTTTGTATTAATGTGAAGTCACAACTCAAAGTAACTTTTGCTGAAGCTGAATATTTTTGAATTTAATGGAAACTTTGGCGCCATTGGTGTATGACTGTGTGTGTTTATGGACATTTTTAAGTGCTTGGTCAGGGAGAAAGGCTCTATATAAGTGCACTCCTTTTAACATTTAACATGCATTCATTGTTTCTTCTATCTAAGGACAATTCCAGCAATATTTAATGTTTTCTACAAGTTATGAGTGTCTACTAATGGCTGCTGGGGGATGTGTGTTACCGCTTTTATGTATTTTTTGTTCCGCTTAAGTGAAATATGGCTTTAATTTTCTTCAAATGGGATTTTAACAGGATTCAATTTTCATATTGTCGAGGCAGTGATAATCCCTGCAGAATGAAATCATTGACATGGAATGATTAAATGCAATAAACATGTTTTCACAAAGTACACACGTACTACACATTCATGTGAGTTATTGATGCACCAAGCTGTACAGTGTTCTTAATGGTGTGCTCAGCTCAGTGTACATGAATTACTATTGATCCAAGGCCCTAATATTATGTGTGTGTGTGTGTGTGTGTGTGTGTGTGTGTGTGTGTGATGTGTGTATGTGTGTGTGTGTGTGTGTCTGTGTGTAGGTGAATGGTGTGGACCTGTCCAGTGCAACACATGAGCAGGCAGCAGCAGCTCTGAAGAACGCAGGACAGACCGTTACCATAGTAGCGCAGTACAGACCTGAGGGTGAGTACACAAAATACATTGGCTTCAATCGCATGTGATCTCTTTCCTGAAGTGATGCACAGCTGTCTGTTCTTGCTGTCCAAACACTTAAGACACCTCGTAGAAATACACATTTCCTTTGAGTTACTTTAAAATTGTAATCTAATCAAATAGACAGAAGAAAATGATTAGCAAACTTAAATGACCCCGAGGTGTAAATTAAACGGTTGGGAGATGTGTCTCGTCGGGATCTTCAGTTCCAAAACGCTCACTTCAGTCTCTCCTAATGGGCTGAAGCGAAATAGCAATTGTATTCCCATAATTGACTACAGCTTCCAGAGGTCGCCACTAGTTGGCAATACTCTTTTGACTGTTTGCACAAAACAGAAACTGTCTCCAACAGGTGTAATCTGGGTGCCTGAAACATCACTGTTAGGTGTGGGTAACACTGCAGTACATTTTGCACACACACACACACACACACACACACACACACACACACACACACACACACACACACACACACACACACACACACACACACACACACACACACCACACACACACACACACACACACACACACACACACACACACACACACAACACCGAGAGACAGAGTGGGCACTATCCTGGATGTGTGTCTTCTGGGAGTGACTGAGAAGGCCGTAACCTAGGATACCAGGCTATAACTGCCGATCTGCTAATGGGATGCCGTGATGGTAGGAGACCTGAGAATAACACATAGACAAAAAACGCACACACACAGATACAAGGCACCAGGTCCCCTGGTCCCTTTGTGCCATCAGCCATGTTTTATTGAGTCAGAGGTGTTTCAGGGAGGTGTTGTTATTGGTAAGAGCTGCAGAGTATAAGACACGGGTCTTTTGAAAAGGCTGAGGAAATATCTATTTAACTCATGAAATGAATCTAATGTGAAGTACTTTAATGTGAGATAATGACATGTTCTAAAAACTAGATGTTTGCCACTCAACAAAACAGTTTGGATTCATCTTTTGTATTTTCTTAAAGGTCATTATTTGCAGTATATGAAAAAACAGCTGTCAATATATTATACATTAAGTCACTAGTTTTAAAAATAGAGGAGGCAGCTAAATGTACCTTGAGGAAAGCATCACCAGGGAAACATTTTATTTAGTGCAAGTAGGTAGAGCTAGCACATTTGAAAACATACGAGGAGGAGTTTAGGCCAGAATATCACACAGGGAGGATGCAGACCAACTTGCGTCAACATTAATGTATAGTAAGGAAAATCTTCCCAGTCCAAATGTGGATGCAGGTTGTTTAACTTATGAAGGTGTGGGGCAACGTTCATTAGGATGTGGAAGGCCCTGTCAGAACATAATGAAGCTCCCACCAGCTACTGTATGCACATGTGATGGAATCTGCATACAGTAGGGAAGTGATCCATATATCCTGCTGAAAAAGTGATGCTCAACAAAATCCAAAAGGTCGTACAAGCAACATGTGAATCTAATTATTTTAATAGAGAAAGTGTGTTCGAAAAAAGATCCTCAATGCAGTTTATGTTCTGTATTTAATTATTTAGATCATCTGCATTGCAAAAGGGATGTAGTGCGAATCAAACTGCTTTAAACTAGATAAAACTATCGATCATTAAAATACTATAAAATGCTCCATTTAATAGTTACAACCTGTTCAAGAAATCTATTTGCTAATCTGAATATATATATCAACGATCTGCACTTTATTTGTTTATATCATATCTATAGTAAGAAAACTGCATTACGTTCATTTCACATTCATTGTGACTTCGGTGTTTTGCCCTATGAATCTGTACCTTTGTCACTCGTGACTACAAAAAGGTTCAACCCTTAAAAGTTGCAATTTAATTTAGTACGAGGAGGACAACATGGATAAACATCTGTAAACTGACTTGGACACTCTCTGTAATGATATTTTAAAGACAGAGGAAGAACATCAGTGTATTTCCTTTGAGTTAGTGTTGGTGTCTGCTCTAGAGTTAACTCGGATCAGCACCATGGACAGTGTCCTTGGATCTTAAAATGTCCTAAAGACCAGGGGCCTCATTTATAAAGGGATATACGCTCAAAAAATGGCGTACGCCAGTTTCTACGCAATGTTTGCGATTTATAAAATACTAACTTGACGGGAAAACGTGCGGTCCTCCACGCAAACTCTAACCCATGCGTACGCACTAAGCACAAAAACGGGAGAGTCGAGAAACTGCGACACCGTTGGCAGAAGGAAGAATGGAGAGAAATATGTGGAAATAATACCATAAATAAAATGTTACCTCTCATTTATCATATATGAAGAATTCATTTTCACAAATTGATTAAAGCCAATCTTAACATGATTTAACAAAAGTCTGTTTGCGACTCCTCAGTGCACACAAAAACATAACTTGGAGAAATAAATAAATACGGATATGTTATTTAAAACCACCTCGAATATGTTGTGTTAATGTTATGAAATGTTTTCTCATAAATGATGCGGTTTTGCATTTCTATAGGTTGTACGAGCATGGTTTTATATACTACCATGTTTAATAATGTTGTATGCCGTTTGCTAAGACTTGATAAGTCGCTCATAAAACACGGGAGGTATGGAAACTAAGAACACAATATGTGGTAAATTGTACAGCTAATATAACTCAACACATTAGTTGTATTTCCTTTAACTGGTGGATATAGAGTTGCTGCAGTGGAGACGCTGCACAGCTGATCGACAGCTGGGACACAAACCACCAAATACGAAAACATAATTCAGATCCAGTCGTCATGACTCCACTCCGGAGGGATTCCCCGATCTTTTCTTACAGTTTCTCATCAAGGGCGTGTCTCCTGTCCCCGGTACAAACACACTGCCTGAGGAAGGCTATGTGTATTTTTTTTGAAAATGATACCGTGTCAGATTTTGGTTATTTTGTGGAGGTCGAGATAAATCATATTGTTTGGTGGATGCAGTTTGAACCAGAGTAGCAACATGGAGGTCGGATCGTCACCAAAATAAATAAATAAGTGGTCCGAAAAAGGTTCATGACAAAAAAAATACACATAGCCTTCCTCAGGCAGTGTGTTTGTAGCGGGGACAGGAGACCCCCCCTTGATGAGAAACTGTAAGAAATGATCGGGGAATCCCTCCGGAGTGGAGTCATGACGACTGGATCTGAATGATTTGTTTGTATTTGGTAGTTTGTGTCCCAGCTGTCGATCAGCTGTGCGCAGTGTCTCCACTGCAGCATGTGCATCTCAACCCCCTCCCCCCCCCCTCCCCGCAGCAACTCTATATCCACCAGTTAAAGGAAATACAACCAATGTGTTGTGTTATACTGTATTTGCTGTACAATTTACCATATATGGTGTTCTTACTGTAGCTTCCATACCTCCGGTGTTTTACGAGCGACTTATCAAGTCTTGGCAAACGGCATAAAACACGATTAAACATGATAGTGTGGTGACCACCTATTTAACCACTGGGACATAATTCAAACTTGGAACTACAGTTGCGGTTATTGTTCCCACACGGACATGTTATGGGTTACCTATAAATAGTGTGTACCCTCTTGGCTCTCTCTTCTTGTCGACCCGGGCTGCGACCCGACAACATGTTCTTTGCAGCTTGTGAATAAATCACTATTCTTGCACCTTCCTTGCACCGCCTCTGACTCCATATCTCTCGGCACTACACTGGTGACCCTGATACGTCTTGAGAAGTTTCCGGGACGGAGCCGAACACGGCAAAAGGAACTCGAGTTCCTTTCTCGAAATGCCGGGGTTTGATTGGAGACGTCCGTGGCTGCCATCGGCACGCGGACTGAGGCTCGGTGCGCGCTCCGAAGAAGGCTGGAGACGTTGCTCGCCGTTCCCGCATCGGCTTTCTATCCAACGGGGGGACGATGCACGACCTGCTGGGTCGACCAGCAACCCCATTGCTACCTCGTGGGTTTGTTGTTCGGGGCATGCGGCTGCAGGTCCCGGCTGCTAACCACGTGGGGCTAACGACGGCTGGCAGCTACCCATGGCTGGCAGCTAGCGGCTAACGACGGCTAGTGCTAACGGCTATCAGCCCTTTTGAGTTTTGTTTTTTTTCTGGTGCCGGAGAGGAGGTTCGACCAGCCGGTTGACCTCATGTGGACACTCTCACATTTTTCACCACCTCCACGGTGGTTCCAGACGCCACTCACGTGTTCATCGACGCCTGGGTGGTGCACTCCTGGACCCCGTCTCGCCTCGACGATTTTGGACGTCGCCCATGCTGCCATCGGCCCGTGGGTGGCGCGCTCCGGAGCCTGTCTCGCCTCTCCTGCCTTCCGGGGATATCCAGACGCCACTCACGTTCATCGGCGCCTGGGTGGCGCACTCCTGGACCCCCTCTCGCCTCGACAGTTCCGGACGTCGCCCATGCTCCATCGGTCCGTGGGTGGCGCGCTCCGGGACCCTGTCTGGCCTCTCCTGCTTCCCGGGGATGCCTCAGCGCCTGCTGAGGACTTCGTGCCCGCCGCCGTTGCACGTCTGCCTGCGGCCGGGTTGCGCTCCTTCCTCCCGGGGGGACTGCTCCTCTCTTCCGGGGATACCTCGACGCCTGCCGAGGACTTCGTGCCCGCCGCCGTTGTGCGTCTGCCTGCGGCCGGGTTGCGCTCTTTCCTGCTGGGTTCTCCGCGACACCTACTGCGGCCCCCTTACGACGGCCCGCCCCCGGTGTGGGTGCCCTCGTTAGGGCCCCTGCCCTCTCCTGCGGCCCCACCCTCCTCGGCCCTTGTGGTGCTTCCTCCACGGACGTGAGGATATATATTTTTTTGCCATGTTTGAATTCTGGGGGGGCTTGTGTGGTGACCACCTATTTAACCACTGGGACATAATTCAAACTTGGAACTACAGTTGCGGTTATTGTTCCCACACGGACATGTTATGGGTTACCTATAAATAGTGTGTACCCTCTTGGCTCTCTCTTCTTGTCGACCCGGGCTGCGACCCGACAACATGTCCTTTGCAGCTTGTGAATAAATCACTATTCTTGCACCGCCTCTGACTCCATATCTCTCGGCACTACAATAGTATATAAAACCATGCTCGTATCTACAACCTATAGAAATGCAAAACGGCGTCAGTTTAGACGTAATTCTGTCCTGCTTACCGCATCATTTATGAGAAAACATTTCATAACATTAACACAACATATTCAAGGTGGTATTTCAATAACATATCCGTATTTATTTATTTCTCCAATTAGGTTTTTGTGTGCACTGAGGAGTCTCAAACAGGCGTTTGTTTAATCATTTTAAGATTGGCTTTAATCAATGTTTGCAAATTCTTCATGTATGATAAATGAGAGGTAACATTTTATTTATGGTATTATTTCCACATATTTCTCTCCATTCTTCCTTCTGCCAACGGTGTCGCAGTTTCTCGTCTCTCCCGTTGTTGTGCTTAGTGCGTACGCATGGGAGTTTACGTGGAGGACCGCACGTTTTCCCGTCAAGTTAGTATTTTATAAATCGCAAACATTGCGGAGAAACGCGTACGCCATTTTTTGAGCGTATATCTATTTATAAATGAGGCCCCAGAACTCTTTAAAGTTTACGTGCAACTTAAGTCACATCAGGCATACATGTTCCCACTCAACACGGTCAATACATATGTTGTTGATTTTGAAATAGGAAATATTACTTTGGGGAAATATCAGATGTATTTGTTCAGCTGTCTCAGCTGGCTGACAGGGACATCTGTGTTTGATTGATGACAGCTATAGCTCTAAATCGAAATATATATAAATTCCTTGCTTTTGCTTTCCTATTTTTCTCATAAGAAAGCACAGGACGTTTTTATTTTACAGAGCAGATAAACAGTATATGAAAAAAAGGAAAATGATATTGAATTTCCGTTAGAAAAGTTTTTAGATTTCTCTAAGGTCGGCCGCTAGTTAGCTTTGATTGACAGCAGGAACAAGTGATTCTGACTCTGATGCAAAGACACAGCCAAGAATATTTAAAAACAAAAATGGTTTCAAAGATTAATAGTGGTTTGATGGTCTGTTGATAGCTCTGTTTTCTGGTATAGCTTCTTGGTGTTATATTGGGAATCTTACAGTGACAACACACAGTGGGCATCAGAGGTGGTCCAGCTGTATGTGTGTGTGCGTGTGTGTGTGTCTTTATCTGTGTCGTGACTCTCATAAATGACTTTTGAATTACTCTCCATCAAACCTTCTGTCCATGCTGGGCTTTAGTCAGTACTATGGGTGTGTGTGGGTGTGTTTATGTGTGTCCATCTGAGGTCCATGTTTGTCCCGTCCCCGCGGCGATAGCGTGCGGTTACCAGCAGTGCTCCCTCTGTTTCACACAAACACTTCCTGCCAAAGAGAGAGGAACTCATAATGACCTCCACCAGGAGAGGAACAGTGTCTCTCTCGGCGTGTGTGTGCAGGTCTCCTCCTGTTATCTATATTAAATATGGTGCCCGGTGTACCCAAACACCTCACAGCTCTCTGTGTGTGTGTGTGTGTGTGTGTGTGTGTGTGTGTGTGTGTGTGTGTGTCCGTGTGTGTGTGTGTGTGTGCGTGTGTGCAAACTTGGGCAAAGATACGATTGATTTAAGCTGAGGCAGCGTATATAGATCTGTGTTTATTTGAGCTACAGCAGATGGAGAGTGTTGGTCTGTGAGAAGTCTTCATGCTGCATTAGCATCGCTTACTTCCATCACGTTTTTCTAAAAATCCCATGCACCCTCACTGCTTCACTGATTCTCTCCCAAAATCTCCATCTGTTGGGACAGAAACGTTGCATGGAGTGCATTGTGGGGAATTAATAGCAATATATGAGCACACAGATTGAATGTTCTAGCTAATTAATCATCAGGCATTTGTGAAGAATATACTTTTTTTTCTGAGATATCTCCGTTACTTAATAGTTGACCCCTATCACTATTAAGAGCAACACATTTAACACATCTTGCTCTTCTCATTACTGTGCACTCGATGAATGAGTGAAGATGATGATGTGAGCAGTATTGAGGGGGTGAGCGTGGAGTAAATCATTGTCACTGTACGCTCACCCTGTTTATGAAAAGCTTTCCTAATATTAAAGCCACCTCATTGAAAAGTATTCAAGAAAAATGACGACATAAAATATTACGCTTCACACACTCCCTCCAAACCTGCAATGTGGAGAACAAGGTGTTAGTAACTTTACCCTCAAATTAAAATAACATACATTTAATGTATATCATCAATTATTCAAACATGGTTCATGAAGTTATTTAGAGAGGAAGACAATAAGGAACATCACAGAACTAATTTAGAATGATTCATACAGCAAAACCAACACACTTATATCTATCCACCTTCACCAGATGTATTCATTTGTTGTCTTCAGCCCCAATAAGATAATGAAATGTCAGTTAAACAATATAAGCAATATCTGTATAAAGATTGCTAACTAAGCCACCATAAGCCCCTAGTTATATCAGAGCTAGAGAAGCTGCAACTTGTGTTCGATAGCATACAGCCAGAGAGAGTTCTGTAACAAAATGACGTGTTAAATATAAGTTATTATTATATCATTTCTTCCCAAAAAGTCCTAAATGAATCCCTCTCAGTTTCCCTTGTATCTCAAGTGCGCCACTTCAATTCCCATTTCAGGTATCCAATGCAGCTGATCAGAAATATCTCTGGGCGTGTCTTTAAAAAGTCCCAAATGTCTCAGAATTGACTTTTTAAACAGGATCTCCTTATGAGCTTACATTTCCTGAAGTGGGACTAGTGAGGCCTGGAGGTTGACAGCAGTATTAGTCACCAGGATTACACACCACAACCATCACACACACACACACACACACACACACTCACACACACACACAGTGTCTATCAGCAGTAATACTGAGGTGATGCAGAGAGGATTATTTTCACTTCTGTTAGCCTGCTTATTACACTGTGTGTGTGTGTGTGTGTGTGTGTGCGTGCGTGTGTGTGTGTGTGTGTGTGTGTGTGGTGCACCAGTTGTTAAGTAGAAGATTAACAGCAGCTTTCTCTGAGGTTTTAGACACAAAGTTGTGGGAATGTGATCGGCTGAATTCATACAGTGCTCTGCTCTCCTTTCTTTCCCTGCTTCCTCTGTTCTCTCTCTTTTGCGCAGTTTCCTTCCTCCCTTCTTTTCTCCCTTCTCCTCTCTCCCACCTGTCCGCGCCTCCTCTCCTCCCCAGTGTTACTGGTGTTGGTGTTAATGGTCTGACTCACCGCTCACACAGTGGGATTTTGGGGTCTGAAGGCGTCACTTTTAACGCATAGGTGACTGATATGAGATGTGCAGTGTGCCACCGCGTCACTGTCATGCCGAGGCTTCTATGAGCTGCTCAGACGAAACACATCCCTCAGTTTTGACATTTAAACTTCAGTGCAGTAATATAAGACAGTTCTTGTTTTTTTATATACTGTAAATGTTCCTTCTTTTTTTTCTCCTCCAAAATCTAACCCCGTTATCAATACCAGTATAGATTACTCCACAGTATTGTATCAATTATAGATGAGCCTCCTCCAGCAAAGCTATTCTTAGATCAAGAGCCTCATATTGATTCGGGCACACTTTAACAACGAACTGCCATGTGGAAGACTTTCATTCATTCAACTACACAAATGCTAGAAGGTTGTTTCTCAGGAGGATCCTGATGACTTGCTCCATTCATGTTTACATCCAAATGATTACAATCTAAACATAGCCCACATTATGTCTTAGAAGTGGAGATAATGATACTTAAGTTACGCCTTTAGAGGAATTAGATTGTTGCAGCAGCAACATTAAAAGGATTCACTCAGGAAACATAACACAAATAATACAAATGTAAAGGTGCCCTATGGAGTTTTAGTTTGCTATACTAAAGCATTGTTTACATCCGTAAGGCACTGAAACGGTTTCCTTGCTCATTAAACATCTGAAACCTAATGCTTTGAATATATTAAACTGTTTGCAACCATGGCCAGCTGACATTCTTCTTCTTCCCTACCTTTCTCGACAAATGACAACGATTCTCCGCATGTCACCGCCACCAACTGTCCGTCTGTGGTATAGCGTGAAATCAGCGGCAGGTGTCATACGCACGATTCTAACGAAACAAGGGCCCACTCATTACACCGTTGCTCCAAAGTGCTACCAATAATCAACAACTCCACAGGGTGCATCTATATAACATAAGAAGTGAAACGTTCAAATGTTAAAGTTATACTGAAATCAACAAAAAGGCCATGCTCTTTCCTGTATGCAAAAAGAGTTGATGTTTTTACATATAAGGCTCTGCTTCAATATTAAAAAGGGTGAGCTGGGAAATTGTGCTGCAATGCACACAACCCTAAAGAGGAGAGCTGCCAGTCTCCAGTGGATTCCTGTTGGATAGCAATGAAGCTGCAACATGCAGACAAGGTCTCGGCCAGCTGCTGCATGGAGGAACAATGCTCCTCTAGGGAGAGGAGAGGAGAGGAGATGAGAAAGAGGAGAGGAGAATGGGGAAAAAAGAGGAGAGGAGAATGGGGAAAAAAGAGAAGCTAGGAGAGAGGGAGATAGAGGGTAGGATAAAGGGGAGATAAATGAAGGAAAGAGGGAACATGATCCCCAGTGTCATTAGTCTCTGTCATCACCCCTCCTCCTCTCTCCTCCCTTATCTGTCTCCCTCTCCATTATGTCTTGTTTTCTCCCACTCTCTCTCTCTCTCTGTCTCTGTGTCTCCCTCTAGCTCCTTAATCTGATAACGCTGCGTTGAGGTGTTGACAGAGACAGTTAGATGCTGATCACGTGAAACTTGATATGTAGTGAGTTTGCTGTGTATCCCTCTTCGGGAGTTTCATGTCATGAAGAATTGACAGCGATAATGTGTGTGATTGTGTGATGAACTACCTATAGCATACCCCACTGACCTTGGCTTGATAAAGTGTTGTTGTGTTTCTATGAAGTGAATATCTTGAAGGGAAACCCGGATATCAGACAGAGGAAGACAACAGACAGTGCAGAGATGAAGAGAGGATGAAACAGACGGAGACAGACAGACATCATGCAGAGCATAAAGAGTTGTTGGCTGTTTAAATATAGAATGGAAATCATTTTAGGGAATATGAGTTGAGCTTTCAAATTAGGATCCTAAAAATCAATGTTTCAAAATGCTTGGTCAAGCTTAACCTGTGTGTGTGTGTGTGTGTGTGTGTGTGTGTGTGTGTGTGTGTGTGTGTGTGTGTGTGTGTGTGTGTGTGTGGCATTACTATACTTGTGGGGACCTAAATCTGTTTACACAGTCACGTGTGGGGACTGGCTTCCCTTATGGGGACAACATGGAGGTCCCCATGAGGGGAATCATTAATTTTAGGGTGAAGACTTGGTTAGGTTATGGTTAGGGTAAGGGTAAGGTTAAGGGTAAGGGTTAGGCATGTGTTGGTTATGGTTAAGGTTAGGATAAGTCTCCAGTAAATGCATGTAAGTCAATGTAATGTCCCCTGAAGTGATGTATACTGAGTGTGTGTGTGTGTGTGTGTGGCATGCAGACCGATTGCCTGGGCCAAAGTAGGGCAGGAGAGCCTGGCATCGACTCAGCTTCCTGCATGAGTGACCTGAGGAAACAGTGTGTGTGTGTGTGTGTCTCCGCCCTACAGCAAGCTGCTGTCAAAGAGGGGGAGGAGCCAGCAAATGCACCGACGAACGAGAAATGGAGAAAGAGAGGAGCGTGGCAGAGAGAGAGAGAGAGAGAGAGAGAGAGAGAGAGAGAGAGAGAGTTAGCATCTGTTGTCTCTGTGGTAGCTGAGCAACACTGGACTGATTTCACACACACACTCTACTGCATGCCTACACAAACTTCTTTTCACACACATCTTTTCTTTCTACCACATGCTTGATCTAATGTGGAGCTGACGTTAGATATTTCTCATCATCTCTCTTTCACACACACACACATCTGCTCTCTCTCTCTGGGTTTTTTCTTTTTTTAATTCCATCTCATTCACATCCCAGGACTCTTAGCAGCAAAACCTGGCTCTCATCCGCAAAGACACTTTTCCCGAAAGCCACTGTAGCGGCATCAGACGCTGTAGAGACTGTCTGCCAGCAGCATGTGAGTACAGCTGAGCGAGAGTTGGGAGAGACAGACCTGAAGTTGTTTTCTAGCAAACAACCTTATTGACAACATTTTAGTGGAGGGAGAGTTTTGTTCAATCTTACTTTAACATAGGACTGAAAAAGAGGATGTGATAACAAGTGATGCTGGATTAACACGTTGCCTTTGGTTGAATGACTAATAGTGTGAGAAAGGATCAGTGATGTGGAAACATTGGAGTATCAACAGTTTCTCTCTGTGCTTTTGCATTATTGCTGGATTTGGTTTTAAAGACTAAAAAGGAGGATCAAAGCTGCTTTGACTTCTCATCCCTAGCACACTTTGCTTTGCCCTTAAGAGGATCCTAGCTGCAGCACCGGCGTTGTCCTTTTAATGAGGACTCAGTGATATCTTAGACTACAACATGGTCTTTGTTCTATGGATCACACAGAGGAGCAGCTAATCTCCGTAGCTGTGTTGCTGCCTCTCATTGATGAACTTTTGCTTTATTCTTTGTTCCACTATCACATGTGATTTTGCTGCAATACACCTAAACTCAGTCACAGTCTTAATCTGTTTCCTCTCCTTCTCTTCCTTTGGTCCTGTGTCTCCCTCCCTTTCTCTCTCTCTCCCTTCCTCTTAATCCCATAATGCTGCATTGAGGCGATGTGTGTTGACAGAGACACTTAGATGCCGATGATGTTGAAAATGCATCTTGTGTGATGTGTTAGAGCACTGTGTGGTATGTCCACAGAGACAAACAGAAGTGTCAATCCATCCATTTGTAATGGGTTAGAGCTGAAATTGAAAAATGCCAGACTGAGATCAGCAATTGGATATATTTACAGATAAAGTAATACATGAAATGCTTAGTAAAGAGAAATATTAAAGGGTGCATTCTAGTTATGTTCAGGCTTTCTGCATATAACCGTTAGTTAGTTAACAATGGAACACATACATGTGAATCTCTTGTTTTTCCAGAACATCCATGAATTGAAGAAGCATAACAATGAGTGTTTCTGTGGTTTTAGATGTGTGTAGTTTGGAGCCGTTTTAGTACAGTTTAGCTGTTTGGGTCTTTGAGCATCAATGTGTCAGATTAATGAGCGCTTTGGGGGAAATCAGAGCTGAGATCTGGGTGTTGTAGGCAGCTTTTTGACAGTGTTGACAAGATGAGCTTGTAACCACAGAGGTAAACAGGGAAATTAGAACAGAAATAGGGAAGAAAAGACAGGAGATACTGCAGGTTCAAGATGTGTGTGTGTGTGTGTGTGTGTGTGTGTGTCAGTGCATGACCGTGTGTGTACCTCGAGTATGATTGAATTACTCAGGGTTAATTAGATTCTGTAGTCCACAGTAATGGCACACACACACACACACACCCACCCACACAGAGACATCCTTCAGAAGGGCTTTTGCAGGCTTATTGCCAGTGGCGTTGTGATCTGTGTGTTAGTTCAGTGTTCTTCCTGGGAAGCTGTGTGGTGTTAAGGAGACTAGAGGACAGTCAGTAACCATTTATTACACACTTCTCTGCTGTTTCTTCAACCACTCTGATTTACTTCCTGGTTAGAACTATATATTTTTTGTTTGAAGATAAACATCCTAAAAATCCACTGTGCACATTAATAAACACGTGATTACCTTTTTGTTTTCTCACTTTGTGCATTTCCATAAATAATGTACATTTATAATTAAAGAGGCACTGGGACATTTGTACGACCACTAGAAACTAAATGGGTCAGAAACTAAAGGGTGTTTGCAACATGTAGCAGTTGAATACTAAAGCTCATGGCTTCTTTGCTGAGTGTGTTTGCAAATCATTGCACTTTGCATTGATTGGCCAACTGGTCGCTCTCACAATGTACTACTTGTCATTCATGTGTGATGGAAATACAGTTGTTCATCGCAATCAAAACTGAAAGGGTTGTTTGGAGATTTATTGTTGTATTTGTATAAAACGTCAATTTGAGTTTGCAATGGTTTGGAAAAAAAAACATATTCACATGTTGAGGTGTTACAGTTGCAGTTTGTTTAGATTTCAGCTTTGTGTGTTTCTACTAGGTTAGTTACCTCAGCAAATGAGCGATTATTAGCTTACTAACCAGAACTCCTCCACCCAGTTTGTAGTCTAGTACAGTCTGTTTATCCCGACAGAATGCAAGACGACTTTAGTTTAGTTTTCCCTACAAATAAACTCACTTTTAATAAACACTGTCTATGTTAAACAATGTTTATTTTGTACACGTATGTTACACTTATGAAACGAAACATTTGACCAGTTTAGGAAACAACGTAATGAAGGAGGGAATGGTTTAGACTCAAATCTGTTTTTGTCTCTGCAAATGTCTGGTGTTGACTGCTGTTTCTGCGTGTCATGACCTAAGTGTTGCATGTACCTGGCTTTTGTTCTTTGGGTGCTTTTCATTATGTTAACGTTGTCACACCCTTTATTTGTGTTTTAGACAAGTCCACTGAAGTACTCTTACAAGGACAGGGAAGTCTTAAAGGATGTCAGTTACTTATGACCTGCTGCACAGCTGTGTGTCAAATGTGGGGGTGTGTTATTTATACAACACTGTTCTTCATAAAAGATCGGTTCAAGAGATTCTGCAAAGATCACACCTGTGCTCAGACTTCATGTCTCCTTGATTTCCGTGAGGAAGCATAATTTAGCAAAATATAAAATCACCATTTGCTTCAGGATGCTTTCAATCATCTAACTCCTCCTATCCAATCAGAGACACCTGATAGAGAAACGCCCTCAGCTTGCTCTGAACTACTCATCTCCATAGACACCGTAGATGGATTTAAAGGTTACCTATTATGCAAAATCCACGTTTTCATGTCTTTTATACATAAACATGTTTCAGGAACAAAGACCCCCTCTCTTTTTGTCCTGATCCATTTATATAAAAACCTATCTGAAAATGAGCTGATCAGATTTTGGCCACTTTATGATGTCATAACGTTTTTTTGGTTTGTGTAACCATTAGCCAATCAGCAACCAAGGTAACCCCCACCACCTTATCACCTGAATCTCCTCCTAGAGCACCATTGTGTTCTTTGTAATTAAATATGTCTCAGAGGGGCGTGGGGAGGGGCTCCTTATTTTCATTTAAAGTGATGTATCTGTCTTAAACTGGCTGTGTGTGTGTGTGTGTGTGTGTGTGTGTGTGTGTGTGTGGTGTGTGTGTGTGTGTGTGTGTGTGTGTGTGTGTGTGTGTGTGTGTGTGTGTGTGTGTGTGTCTTGCCTGATGATATTGACATGGACCTGGTGGTCTGATGTAACAGGAGTAAAATATTTAGATCAAACAGACTATTAGATTATGGCTGTAGAGAAGACAGCTCAGTGCTTGCGTGTGTGTGTGTGTGTGTGTGTGTGTGTGTGTGTGTGTGTGTGTGTGTGTGTGTGTGTGTGTGTGTGTGTGTGTGTGTGTGTGTGTGTGTGTGTGTGTGTGTGTGTGTGTGTGTTCAAAGCTGAGAAACACAACAGTGAGAGAACTCCGTCTGCAATTGGCCAAGGAGAACAAACTATTTGCAATTCTATTCACATCTTAAGATGCGTCTTGTACTTGTTGTACCACAGCCATTTGAAGGAAATGTGTTTAACAAAGTGTGTAAACCTCCACCGACCCCAGTGTTTGTTCATGCCTCTGAACTTCTTTCATCTACAAACTGTCATTTGCTTTCTGATCTACTGAGCAAAGGTGACTGAGGCATAAAACAAAAAATCAGTATCGCTCAGTAGCTTCTAATGTAGATTAACAGGTAGCTTGTCAATCAAATTCTCTATAAACTATTCAATAGTTTGTGAAATGATTACTTTAAAAAGCTGAATTCTGCTAACAGTGTTTTTTTGTATCTGTGTGTGTAGAGTACAGTCGTTTTGAGGCGAAGATCCATGACCTAAGGGAACAGATGATGACCAGCAGTGTCAGCTCCAGCTCCACGTCGCTCCGCTCCACACAGAAACGCACCCTATACGTCAGGTACCACAAACACACAAACACACACTCTCACACACACACACACACACACACACACACACACACACACACACACACACACACACACACACACACACACACCACACACACACACACACACACACACACACACACAGTGTTCAGAGGTGACTGATTGTCTAGTGTCCTTCAGTGTGACACCACCATTATAAGAGCTTATCTCAGCTGTCTGCTCCTCGTTTTGTGTGTGCCAGGTGCTGAAAGAGAGGTTATCACATTGGAAGAAAAATCACAATTAGATTATCCAGCAAGCACTACATATCCTGTCTAACCCACAAACACATCCATTACCTGTCAACTATTTCAATTTTCTGCGTGTGTGTGTGTGTATTCCTCTGTCCTCCTGTCCTTGCCTGTCCTGGTTGTTTAGGCTTCTCTGAATCACCCCGTCCACCCTCTCTTTCCGCTGCAAAGTCCAGAAACAGTGTCACTCCTTTTCCAGCTACACTTTAAGGGTCCTTTCTTCACAAGAATCACAGCATTCGAAATATTGATTAAACGCTAGGTCGCTGGCTCCAGATGAGTCACATTGGAGCTCTTTAGAGATCAATACAATGGAAAACAAAGTCAAGGAGAGCAGCTCTAATGATTACACTGATGACTAAAGCAATCTAATGAAGTATTCTGTATTCTCGCAGTTTACAACCCTAAGTCTCACATAACTTGAGCATGTGTTGTGATAACATTACCTTTGTATGATCAAAAAGAGTTGGCTCAAACATCAAGCAAGTGCTACAAAACTTGACATTGCAAACCAGCTACTATTACTGACCTGGCTCCATTACCCGCCTGCCTGGCTCTGGCATGATACTGATGCCATTCCCCTCCAGATTCCCGACCCACAGCAAGCCTGAAAACCTCCTCCTCCCAGTGATCAATAGGTCCTGGGCTAGCTGTGTAAACACTAACACTCCTCTGGTAATCTTATATCTAACAGCACTGCCAACAGCTACATTAACTATACAGTAGCTGATGTCAACTTGCGTTAGCAGCCTTTAGCATTACTTTTAGCAAAACTGAAAAATCTACAATAAACAGAGACCAAGAGGTTGCCTTGCTTTGTTGGGAGGGGCAATGAATTCTCATTGAACTTTAAATAAAAACATTTAGAAACACAGAGACACAAAATATACCTGTGAGACTCACATTAAGATACCACTATGATTTTGACAATGGTTGCTTATCCTGTAACAGGACTGTTTAAAAGAAAAGGGCCTGAGGAATCTTGGATTTGTTGCCATGTTGGCTTCACTGTCGGTTTTTTATCTATCATCAGTTTAAGTATTCCTGATTTGCAGGGTCAGGACTTTAAACTTAAGGGTATTTTCTATCTTTTTCAAAGGTCATTTTTGTCATTTTCTGTCTTGTGCACAAAAAAGACGAAATAGTTCAAGACATTAAATTACATGTAAGTTATGCAATACAATATAACAAACAATGAGCACCCAAACGTTACATTGTTCATTATTGCTCATGGTTGTCTTCTTATCTGGCCAAAGAAAACCCAAAGCAAAGAGGAAACTGCAGCTGACATACCATGCATGAAAGGAACATCTGACCTGAACTATGTGCAAGTGGCCTGGAAGGAAAAGGCAGCAGCAGCTTGAACAGAGTCACCTTGAACTGCTCACACCCTCTTAAGCCCCTGTCACACTGTCCCGAAATTGACACCCGATGGACACACAATAAAGGAAATGTTCAAATTCGGCTGTGATCGTAGCAACATCGGGCCATTCGTGAGGGCATCTTAAGCCATCGTATGACCGCCGGTGGAGTTTCTCAGGCTCCGGCAGCAACTTCGTGAGCGGCAACTTCGTAAGGCACTCGTGAGGGCATCCTGTCAAGTCATCTTCGTGTTATCATCGGTGCATTCACCCTCACTCTGATCGGGGCGAATGCCCGATGGCAACGATGATAACAAGATGCCCTAACGATGGCCTTACGAAGGGCAAAATTGACACACGAATTCAACACGAAAATGAACCTTCGCAAGGTCCTTCGGCAATTTTTTGGCATGCCAAAGATTTTGCCACCGCTCACGAAGTTGCTGCCGGAGCCTGAGAAACTCCACCGGCGGTCATACGATGGCTTAAGATGCCCTCACGAATGGCCCGATGTTGCTACGATCAGAGCCGAATTTGAACATTTCCTTTATCGTGTGTCCATCTGGTTGTTTTATTGCACAACAAAATCATGTAAACATATTATGTAAATAACCCAATTTGTGTTCTGTGAAACTGAAAAGGATATAATATATTATTTTGAAGGCGAGTTGACAGGAAGTTGTTGTTGCTATGGAAACAACATGACGGAGAAAACGTAATATTTTCTACATATAACGACGGAGAAAGTAAAGAACAAAGTCTGAAAATATCAGTACAGTATCATAGTACTTTAACATAATTGTTTGTGTTACTTTCGTTGCAGTTGTATGTCTTAAATGTAATGTTGCCTTCGTGTGTGGTTCGGGGCCATCTTCGTGCGAAATTCACAATTCAATATTCGTGTGTACGTTTCGGGACAGTGTGACAGGGGCTTTACAGACTGACTCACACAGAGCAGGGCTGAGACTCTGTAGGCAGCGAGAGGCCAAAGGTCATATCCAGTAGTCAAACAAGTGTCAGCGGTGTACAAGTCTGAAAGAGAAACAAGCTAATTGATTGTTTTATTGAATATATGACAATGTTTTGGTAACCTCGATGACCTACATGGCAACAAAGATCCTGTTTGTGAAACGTGGATTTAATAGACAAAACAAGAAAACATGACATTACACTGCTCGCCGTCACCCTTGTTAAATGTTAAAGTAGTCACCCATAGGCATGACATTAGCATCAATTAAGTGTGCATCCACTGTTATTTTGTGTTTTGTTTAAAAGTGAGGATAATGGCCTGTCATTTGATTAAATCACAAGAGGCCTGAATCTCCTGATAATCACTTGAGATACATGTGAGTGAAATGATGCAATAATCATTAAGTATAATTAGCTATCATTTAGAGATGCACTCTACTGATTCTATAATCAGGAAATAAAAAAGGCACGACAGTCTTTCTTCTCTGACATCATTACCAAAAATAAAACAACTCACGTGCCTTGTTTGCTACCGTCAACAGACTAACAAACCCCCCAGTGTCGATAGCCTCAGAATTTCTATCCACCAGGGCCTGCAATGATTTTTCCTCCTTCTTCACTGACAAAATCATGCAAATTAGACAGGCAGTCAGTGCCTCTGTATCAGGTACAGCAAATGTTTACCTAAAGCCATTTCAGACACCATGTCACAATTCCGTCTGATAAATGCTAAAGACCTGGAAGACATTATCCAACATCTGAAATCCTCCTCCTGTAGCCTCGACATCATCCCGACAGGATTTCAAAACTGTTTTTCATTGCTTGGCCTCAGATATACTACACATAGTAAACAAGTCTCTTCAATCAGGTGTATTTCCACAGGCCCTGAAAACTGCAATAATTAAACCGCTCCTAAAAAAGCATAACCTAGACAAAACCATAAGGCGCATTCACACTGCGGTACTTTTCCCACAAAGGTTCATGTGAACTTAGTTCATGTGAACTATTTAGTTCGCATGAACTAAGTACAGATCGCGTTCACACTGGAAAAAGTCCGTGGGGGTGGATTAGGCAAATGAAGCCGCTGACGTCACTTGTTCTTCTTCTGCTTTGGGCTTACTGGCAGGCCGCAAACCACTTCACGGCGTATACTGCCGACCAAAGTCCCCGGCCGGAAGTCCCCGGAGTTGGGGACTGGCTTCAGAAGAAGCTGCTGGGACTCCCAGCAGCTTCTACTGAAGCCTTCCGAGTAAATCGCCAGAACGCCGACACCTCCTCATCTCCACCGCTCCCATGTTTTATTTTGTGTTGCCATAAGTTAGTCTCTCTGCGTTTCTGCGCTGGGTTAATGCTAATGCTAATAATGCTAATGCGAGGATAATAAAATGGCGGCTTCACAAAACTTTTTGGGAGTTTTACGGGGCGTGGTTTGCAATCCTTCCAGCCAATCAGAAATGTAGCTCTCTTCTCACAAAAGAGCCGCTCGAAAGTCCCTGCTCTCTAGCAGGGACTTTTGTGGGGGTAAAAAGGTTCACATTAACTAATTTTAGTACCGGCTCTTTTTGGTGTGAACGCGATAAAAGAGTTCACATGAACTAAGTTCACATGAACCTTTGTGGGAAAAGTACCGCAGTGTCAATGCGCCTATTATGAATAATTACAGGCCAATATCAAACCTTCCCTTTTTAAGCAAATTGATTGAAAAAGCAGTTTTTCAACAGTTGAGTCATTTCATGTTTTTAACTGACGGTTTTGATGTGTTTCAGTCGGGCTTTCGACCTAACCACAGCACTGAGACTTCACTTGTAAAGGTCTTAAATTACATCCATTTGAACACAGACAGTGGCAGAATATCAGTGTTAGTATTATTAGATCTCACCGCTGCCTTTGATACTGTTGACCACAACATATTGTTAGACCGTCTTGAAAACTGGGTGGGAGTTTCAGCAACAGCTCTAAACTGGTTTAGCTCCTACTTGAAGGACAGAACAAACTTTGTCTCAATAGGCAATTACAAATCAACCCTGATAAATATGTCATGCGGGGTTCCTCAAGGCTCCATCTTAGGACCTTTGCTTTTTAATATTTGTATGCTACCTCTGGCTGAAATTATTAAAAAGAGCGATCTAAGCTATCACATCTATGCAGACGACACCCAGATTTATTTTAAAATTACACCGGGAGACTACTCTCCGATTAGAACACTGAGCAAGTGCATTGAGCACATCACTGACTGGATGACTCAGAACTTTCTCCAATTGAACAAACAAAAAACTGAGATCATTGTTTTTGGAGCAAAGAAGGACCGATTAAAAGTAATCGCAGAGCTTCAGTCGGCAGACTACAAAGTAACTCACAAAGCAAGAAATCTGGGTGTAGTGATGGACTCAGACCTGCATTTTAACAGTCACATTACAACAGTTAGGTCTGCATACTACCACCTGAAAAATATATCAAGGATTAAAAAACTAATGTCGCAACAGGATTTAGAAAAACTTGCCCATGCTTTTATTTTCAGTAGACTCAACTACTGCAATAGTGTATTCACAGGGCTCACTAAAAAATCTATCAGAAAGCTGCAGCTGATTCAGAACGCTGCTGCTCGAGTACTCACTGACACTAGAAAAGTAGATCACATCACTCCGGTTCTGAGATCATTACACTGGCTTCCAGTCTGCCAAAGAATTGATTTTAAAATACTACTGCTAGTTTTTAAATCTCTAAATGGCTTAGGACCGAGGTATATAGACGACCTACTCCATCACTATGAAGCATCCAGGAGTCTCAGGTCTTCTGGGTCGGGTCTGCTCTCTGTTCCGAGAATACAGTAACCACTAAACATGGAAAAGCAGCTTTTAGTTATTATGCCCCAACAATTTGGAACAAACTGCCTAAATCATGCACGTCCGCCGAAACACTTCCTATTTTTAAATCCCGACTAAAAACGCACCTATTTGCCGCTGCTTTTAATTGAGCTACCCATACTCACACTACAGCAGGGGTACTCAAATCCATCCATCCATCTTCTTCCGCTTATCCGTGGTCGGGTCGCGGGGGTAGCAGTTCCAGCAGAGAGCCCCAAACTTTCTTTTCCCTGGCGACATCAACCAGCTCTGACTGGGGGATCCCAAGGCGCTCCCAGGCCAGCGAAGAGATATAATCCCTCCACCTGGTCCTAGGTCTACCCCTTGGTCTCTTCCCAGCTGGACGTGCCTGGAACACCTCCCTAGGGAGGCGCCCAGGTGGCATCCTAACTAGGTGCCCGAACCACCTCAACTGGCTCCTTTCGACGCGAAGGAGGAGCGGCTCAACTCCGAGTCCCTCCCTGATGACCAAACTTCTCACCTTATCCCTAAGGGAGACACCAGCCACCCTGCGGAGAAAACCCATCTCGGCCGCTTGTATCCGCGGGTACTCAAATACAAATGTTAAAGGGATAGTGGAAATGGAACCTCAAATAGTTTCGTTTTAACTTATATACAAGCATAATTACGTACCAAAACAATCACACCTGATTAAAAATATATAATAATTGCCTTACGCATGTTAGAAGCACTTTATTGCAGCTTCCCCGAAGTTTTTTAGAAACGAAATTATCGCTTCAGCCAAACCGGAAGTGACGAAAACTCAGGAAGACGATACGATAACAAACCATGGCGTCTATGCAGAATGAACGTGGAAGGGCAAATATACCAGACAAAGAAGAAGGATTGTACGAGGTATCCAGTGATGATAGCGAGTTAGAAACATCCTCTCGGCTTTCCTACGAAAATGTCGTTTTAGGAACTGAATCTGAATCCGGTTCAGTAAGCGACGATGGTGACAATATTGAGCCAGACGATGGACCATTACGTCCTTATTTGTTCGAGCCCGAGCCCGAGGTGATGGTTCACGGCATGGGCAATGGCGAGGATGACCAGGACCAGGCGCCAGATGATGCACCCCTACGCACAAATAATCTTGACTGGTAGGTCCCTAAGCATAGCTCACGCATCTTAAGATCACCTGTAGCCTTTACAAATATGAATCATTGTTAACCAGTTAAGCCCGAAGGTCCCCCCAGTGGACCCCTCCCACAGTTTTTTTTTCTCTCACATGTCTCAGGGCTTCTTAACATTTATGAAACTATTAATGTTTCATACCATTTTAAAAGGTAACAAACTCCGCTAACTGACAATAAGAACAATTGTTAGCTAGAAAAAACACAAGAGTAATACCAAGCCTTTGAATTAGCATTGAGCGAAACAATGCTAACTAATGCTAACGCTTTTTTACACACAACACACGGTAGAAATGCCCTTATTACTATCTTAACTGCACAAACAAGATATATACGATTTAAAGCTGAGACTCCACAGATTCCACTCATGTAATGTCATCACTAATCCTAGGCTAGCCAGGCTGCCTGTCAAGTGTAGGCTGTACTCACAGTACTGTTAGTCTATCATGTCTATATGATGACTGTAGTGTACACATTCGACACTGTGTACCGGATAAATGGCGTTGTACAAAATGGTACAGGCTAATGATGCATTAAATCAACAAGAAAACATAATAAAATACTCACTTCTTATGTATTCCACTTTCAATTTGAGCTAGAGACCGAGGAATCTCGAAACAATCGTCAGTAAAATGACGGGAGCACACGACTGCCGAATTACTCGTCAGCTTCGGCTCCGTGAAGTTTGCCCGTGTTATCTGAACAAATTTCACCCACTGACGACGAATGGCTGGGTTTCTTGGAAACGCATGCGTCAATACGCCATTCTCTGCATTTGCTGTCGCACTACAGCCATACAAAACACATCTATTCACCATAATAAAGGTCGGCTATTCACATGCAAATGCTATTGAATGTCCGCCATTGTTTGTGCCCGTCTTCCTATGCTCTCGTCATCACCCGAAGATTCCCGACGATTCCCGAAGTATTTCGTTTCATTGAGAGGGCGCAGTAAAATTGAAAATAAAATGAAACTAGGCGCATGAAATAAAAAAAAATTGTTTATTATGCTTATTTTTAATAAAAATACATAAGTTAAACCCAAAATTCGCGGATTTCCACTATCCCTTTAAAGGTCCAAACCATTTTTTTCAAGAAGACAAAGGTCCGTTTATTACGGTCATTCAAACTTTTAAACAATTGCAACAAGATTCTTAACACGAGGTTGCAAAAACAAAAGTAATCTGTATGCATCAGTTTTCATTGTAATTGTGTCTTATTGTAAGTCGCTTTGGACAAAAGCGTCAGCTAAATGCAATGTAATGTAATGTAATGTCTGTGCTTGATACCTCAGAGTCGCAGTGTAAGAGCTGCACAGTTATGAATAAAGGCAGCTGCACCTTCTTTCATTCAGCATTCCCATTATTGCTTTATAAATGTCTTCCCGCCTTGTGTGTCCACTGAGGTTCGTCAGGCCCAACACATCTTCAACAACTTTGCCTCATCATAAAAACTCACAAACACCAGCAACTGAGCATTGTCAGTGGTGTCAGTGGACTCACCCACAGCTAAGGAAATGCACTGTGCATTTTTTATTCCATCACAAAGCTGATGAATCAAATCACCAGCCAGTATTTATGTTCTTCTGGTTGCTGTGGAATCTGAGAGGGGGATTTGCTTGATTTGACCTGTTATTTCCTCGTTTTTTTGCCTTCAACATGGTTTCCATCACTTTCAGTCATGCATTCTTTTATACTTCAGTTATTATCCAGTGGAATATCCTTACCTACTAGTTCAATCAAAGTGGTTACTTTTGTTTGGCTGGGCAGTGTAGTTTTACACAGTTTGACTTTCTCAGGACTTAAAACTGTTTTTTGGGGGCAGACCCCCACAAAGAAAAACAAATATTTACACACGTAAGGTCATCATCTTAATAGTTTTGTATGCTCATCCGTGAGCAGAGCATCACGTTGACATGTCTATTACAGCTGAATGCGGCGATTACCATCTAGCAACACTGATTAAGATCAACAGCTTTAGTGCGTTTTGATTCAATGCTGAGTACAGCCAAACTTGACAGTCTCTTCTCTGTCATTGTAGACCGCAAAATACCTTTTTCCTTCAGTGCTTGGGTCCGAATGCTTCTCGTTTTGCACCGTCCCGTTCAAATGAAATCGCCATCAATCATATTTCCACGCTTGTGCCAGGGTCAGGGGAGGGGTTACAAGACCATAGACTGACATTAATAATTGTAATATACACATCTTATTGTGAGGTTGATTTCACATACACTACTTCGACGTTAACTTGTCTA
Source organism: Gymnodraco acuticeps (assembly GCF_902827175.1). Taxonomy (NCBI): domain Eukaryota; kingdom Metazoa; phylum Chordata; class Actinopteri; order Perciformes; family Bathydraconidae; genus Gymnodraco; species Gymnodraco acuticeps. Next base: position 664,413 of record NW_022989942.1, on the reverse strand, counting down.
CATACTTGAGCATAGCCAATTTAAATTAACCTTAGCGATGCATACAGTTCCTCCTAGCTACATAATAAAATATCTCTCTATGTTACAAGGATGACCTTATTTTATCAACCTCAAACAGAAGCCGTTTGTTCCATAGTATTATCCCACTTAACGTCTATTTCGTTTTAACCTTTATATATACAGTCTATTATTTTAACTTGGAGGCTACGATTAGCATCGTTAGCACCGATGTAGCTACCACTCGCTAACCCAAGCCAAACAATCATTACGTAGCTGATTAAAATCATTAACACATAAATAAAGCACTCGAATTTCACTTACCGCAAAACCGCATTCATGCACCGTCTGTTTTAACCGCAGAGCGAGTCACAATAGTCCGATATATAAGCATGAAGAACAAACAGCCACGGCCGGCTTCAAGTTGTGTTTCCTGGATGAACTGACCAGGCAGAGTCCCTGTAGCTAGCTTCACGGAGAAGCTAGCAGAGAGACGAGAAGCTAGCAGCAGCAGTCACTTGACAGAGCCGTCACTCAATGTGACCACGCCCTAATTTATGCAAAAACGTTAAGACCTAATATAAATAAAAGGGTCGTGTTAGAAAACAATTCACTCACAGATCCATAATCATGAAGGTGGAATCTAACTATATCGATAATAAAATGTATGGAGCCAGGGGTAGAAACATGTTTTTTTCTGCTGTAAAATTGGGCATTTTAACATGGGGGTCTATGGAAATTGCTCCTTTCTGCAGCCATCGCCTATCGGCCAATATATGAACTGCAGTTTGTGGCACTTCCGTATTGGCGTCGCGGCTATTCCCCAGAGTTTGCTATTATACATCCATGGAGTTTGTCCCTTGTACAAGACGTGCATCTTGTGCTGCATTCGCTTGCACTCGGACATTAGAGACTTTCTCTCATAAATGTCCGATGAGCCACAACTTTTCTTTCAAAACAAAGCTGCCAACTTGGGTGGCAAGGCCTATTTTTAGGATGGCCGTTGCCACCCCATGCCACCCCGGTGGGTGAAACTATAGGCTACTAGCTACAGTACAGATGCAACTAGATGAGCTGTTAACTCTCGCTCTGACTTTTTTTTTTTAAACTCTCGCTCTGACTCAGACAGGTTGAAAGAGACGACACACGCATTTTTCCCACCCGCATTCCGCGAAGACCTACGCCCTACTGTGCCTCTGATTCGCAGACTGTTGGTGGGGGGGGGGGAACGCTGACGGGATGCTGAATGTGATTGGACCAATGACAGACACACACAGACAGTGCAACAGTCGGACATGCAGGGCGCTGTTTGCAGTGGACATAGCGGAGAATTTTGACTCGTTGTGTTGTGGCGATGTCTCGCAGATAACACAGATAATACAGATAATACATTATGAAAAGTATAATTTGCTCAGAGTCCAGAGACAGTTGTGGTTCGGTCCGGATCCGGACCAGAGTCCGGACTTTGAGGATGCCTGCACTACAGTATGCCTTTTTAGTCATGTATTCTGTACCTGCTGTGTTTATTTATTTAATTTATTTCATTACCTTTGCTTTATGCCTGTTTTTAAATGCCTTTTCAATAATGTATTTATGCTGTATTTGTTCTTAAATGTCTTTTAATCTGTAAAGCACTTTGAATCGCCACGTGCTGAAAAGTGCTATATAAATAAAATTGCCTTGCCTTGCCCTGCCTTTCCTTACTGCACACTTCAACTTAGTGCAAAAGCATATTTCTCTGAATATCTAGCCAAGTCAAAAAGCAGAAAGAGCTCAATTAATTTCATAAAACTGCTCTTATAGTTCATACTTTTTATTCCATCCTTACCAAACAGATGATAACAATAATATAATTCTGCAACCGAACAAGCAATTATTTGTTATCCACTTTGAGTTATAGCTGTGCTTAAAGTTAAATGCTAACATCAGCATGAAAATATGCTTATAGCGACAATGCTAAAATGCTATTGTTACACACATATTTTGTTTGCTATGCTTACTGTCTTTTTAAGCTTTTTAGCATGCTTACAGTGGCCAATCAGCCATAAACACAAAATACCCCAGACACCAACAGATACAGTATTTAGTTATTATGACCTAAGGCATTGGACACAATATATTTCTGACTTAATGATATTACTGAAAGAAAATGCCAGGTGATTACAAATCATTCGAGGGACTAATATTTCCTGTACAAAATGTCATGCCAATCTCTTTAATAGATGAGATATTTCAGTTAAAACCAAAGTGGTGGAACACTTTCTTTGGCATCTCTTGAGCCACGCTCCTAGCATCTTTTTGAACATGGTGTCCTTGACTGTAATTGTAGATTGCATTAGGAAACATGCGTATCGGAAAATGATCATGACACTATGAGTTAATCAGTTTCATAATGAATTTTAATACCAAGGTTCCTACAAGTCTTGCAAAAAAAATCAGGCGAGGATCATTTCAAGGTTATATAGAATAATGAAGTCACTCCCCCAACATCCCACAGATAAATTACTGTCTTAAGGGAAGTCGCTGTATCTGGTTACTGCACATAAATGACCAATCAGCTTTAAATATTGAAAAAGGGAACACTCAGATTTGTCGAGGTGAGGCTGTTGGTGCGTGAAAGATTGATGGTGTCGAGTGCTGTGGGCTGCTGTGTGTGTTCCTGCATGCATATACAGTGTGTGTGTGTGTGTGTGTGTGTGTGTGTGTGTGTATGTGTGTGTGTGTGTGTATGTGTGTGTGTGTGTGTGTGTGTGTGTGTGTGTGTGTGTGTGTGTGTGTGTGTGTGTGTGTGTGTGTGTGGGTGTGTGTGTGTGGTGTGTGTGTGTGTGTGTGTGTGTGTGTGTGTGTGTGTGTGTGTGTGTGTGTGTGTGTGTGTGTGTGTGTGTGTGTGTGTGTGTGTGTGTGTGTGTGTGTGTGTGTAGCGGGGTGTTAGGACTGTTTGCATGTGTATAACGGGTAAGATGAACCTTTCCTCAGAGGAAACTCAACCGAAGCAAGGTGACATGTATGTGGGTGTCCTTCCCTCTTCTCTTTCACCCATAATGTCCTATTCTAAACACAGTAAGTCTCCATAATGTGTCATTGTAATTGTATTGTATTGTATTGTACTGCACCAGAGTCTGAGCCCAATTCACAGTGAATATTTTAGTCTTAATGACCAATAATATTTTTTGGTTTTATTGTTTGTGATTAAGCAGCTGCCAATTTTTACATCTGGGGATTTATTTTCTCTCAGAACAGGGAAACAGGTTCAAAGTGATAACAGACCTGATATGCCATTACAGGCTACGAGGATACGATCGATATAGTTATATATAATATAACATTGACGCATTGACTGGGGTTTGAAGTCTCTAAAAAGGCTTAGAATCGTGTCTCACTGGTCGCTGAAAAATGATACCAATCTCTGCAGTACTCCGTGCTAGATATCAATTTCAATGCATTTTAAGTAGCCGCCATGCCCAGGAACATTTGCTTCTCCAAACTGAATATTATGGTTTTAAAATTGCTCCCGAGATTTTTTGAGTGAGTTTTGTTGAATGAGATCTGACCCTCAGTCTGAGAATATAATATATTGTATCCAATTTACAGTTTCTAAATGTTAAACAAACGGTATCAACTAGAATGTCACCCTGAGAAGGCAGACCTCCACCAATGGTGCATTACAAAAAGGTCCCAGCCCCAGTTGATGAATCACTGCCATACAGTAACTAGCATTCTAGGTATTTACCTAGCATACACGCCTCTGAAATAAAGTGCATGTACATGCAAGAATCTCACAAGTATATTTGGTGAAAACCTAGAGAGAACCGCATTGCAGTTCGGACTATAGGTTGCTGGCTGTGCGAAAAGCAACACAAATATACTGTGTGTATAAGTGTTTAAAATGTCCACAGCACTCGCTGGGAAAAGGTGTAAAAGATGGCCAGGTGTTTCTGTTACACTCTGCGGTGATTACCGTGTGTTCCTTCACTCGAGTAATTACATTTTAGAGGGTCTCACATAGGAATTAAAACGCCTTGAGTACCAAGAGCTGGTAATTGATTTAGAGTTGCCTTTGCATGTGGCCTTAAATAATAAACGATCCATTAAAGTAGTCTAAAAAAAGTCCTTTTGGGATTTGTGGTCCTCTGAAAATACTGCTGCTCTTATTTCTTTCTGTATATTTCTCTCTTGGTGACAAAATGATAGAAATGAAGGATATGTATACTCTCTCTTCTGACAGCTGCCCTTTACTTTATGTCTCTGTGGACCCACTAATGTAAATTCAGCCCTGCCCCTATTTAACACATTTCTTACTACTTTACACATCCAGCAATTACTGTGTGTTCCCTCACTCGGGTAATTAGATAGCGTCCCTCCCACATGATTAAAACAACTGTAATGTGGAGAGCAGGTAATTGATTTAGAGGTACATTTACATAGCTGTGGCCATTAATACATCTACACATTAGTGTGACCTGGTTGCTGCAAAAATCATTAGGGGATGTGTGAAACTCTCCCAATGAGAGCTTTCTTGTCTATTCTACTCCATATCTTATTCTATAAGGTTATGTATACACTCAAATCTGACAGCTGCCCTTTACTTACTATTGTATGTATCTGTGGACCCACTAAGGTAAATGTAAGCCTGCACTTTATATGCCCTGAAGGATATATACTGTAACCTTTCACATGCTGTCTCCTTCTCTCATGTATTTCACTATTTGGGAACATTACAATTTATCATAATAAATTATTACATTATTGTTGACCTGCTCCCCATCCCTCTGCAGACCCCAATGTCTCACTAATCAGTGTAACCGCTGATACAGTTCCACAGCAACTGCTTTATCAATTCTGCTCATAGAAGACAGACATATTGTTCACGATACGTCTTATTTACAAATAAAAAAGCCTGCACAATTGTAGATTACAATGATTTTGTAACACTGGTTCATTTACGCAGCGTTTCCTGGAATGGTGAATGTGTTCTGGGACCAATGATAGGTACACAAAAAAAAAAATGTTTACACATTTTATTCAGCTGGAAAAAATGGGAACGTGTCCACAAAAGCCTATAATTCAACATTTGTAAAAATAAAAAAAAAGTATAATAATAATAAATTAACAATGAATAAATATGTACTTAGGTTTTGTTAGAGCATTTCCTTAAAGGAAGTTCCTGCAAAATTGATAAACTCAAAACTCAGTACAGGTTACGTTCCTACAAATATTTCTTTCTTTTATAGCTGTCCTTTCAAAATGAAACAATGGCATGAACCGTTTCTGTAAATGCCCTAAAGCAACAACAACAACAACGAAGTTACAGTATATTCAACTGACAACCCAACAGTGATTTACCTTGAAGAAACAGTCAAATAATGTCATCATGGCAACATCTCTGAATCACATCCAAAACGCTTTCATGTGACTTTTTGGAAGGCATGTCAAGACAAACATTTGGGTTGTTGCTGTTCTTTCCACTTTTATTATTACCTGACCCCATGTTCCCAAGACAACGTTCAAGACATCAACAGGAAAAAACATAGCTGTAAAATAATATCTTACCAAACATGGTACCTGATGCTACCTGATTATACACTTCCACCAGTTTGAAGTCAGATTTAAATATCACAAAATCACATTTTAGCAGGCAGCTAAATATATTATGTCTCGTGAGGAGGTCTTACCTTCCTCATTTTTAATCAATAAAACATGAGGTAGTTTTTATACTGGTGTTAGACTCTCTGTGTGTCTACCTCTGTGTCTGATTCTCTCTCGGTTTCTTCTTCCCTGTCTATATTCTGTTTTATTGATGAAGGCAGTAGGGACTTTGGGGGATGCCAGTTATTTCAGCTCTAGTTCCTTTGCACCACACACACACACATACACACACATACACACATACACACACACACACACACACACACACACACACACACACACACACACACACACACACACACACACACACACTCATGCACACTGCTGGCCTACTTTCCTGGGTCTTTTTCCCTCTAGATGGGGTTTTGGAACTGTGGTCACTGTTCAGACACGGGCACAAACATACACAATCGACACAAACAGACTGCACACAGACAGATGTGTACAATTACATTTACACACACACACACACACACACACACACACACACACACACACACACACACACACACACACACACACACACACACCACACACACACACACACACACACACACACACACACACACACACACACACACACACACACACACACACATACAGTACAGCCATGTGCACACAGACAAGGTCATACATAATGGTGTTGGAAAGCAGTCCTCAGCTGTTTTGTCTCTCACTCACTACAACACATCTGGCTGTTTTTCTGTATTGTTTCGTCAGTTCATGTATTTTTAGCTTTGATTATTGTTGTCAAAAGTAATGTGAGGCATTCAACTACATTGTCTCTTTTTTTCCAATTTGGAATAAAGATAGAATGGGGAATCTTACATTTATTCCTGTAAAATATTTTTGTTGTTTCATTACGACAATGCAAAATAAGAAGTTATTATTTCACTAAATGACTGTCTAATGTTTCTAATGGTGTCGACTCCAGCTTGTATTGTCAGTCTGAAGTAGCATTTATCTTTTTTCTTTTTGACAAAATGTGTAAAATCTAAAATTGTTGCTTCTCTGTCTGTCTGCAGAGCGTTGTTCGACTACGACGGCAGTGTGTCCGATCTGAGCGCGCCCAGTCAGGTCCTGCCCTTTCATTTCGGGGATGTCCTCCACGTGACCAGCGCTGGCGAAGAGGAGTGGTGGCCCGCCCGCCACCTCAGCCCCCCGCCTCCAAACTGCCCTGAAGTCGGCGTCATCCCCAGCCGCAGGAGGTCAGAGTTCAAAGGGTTTGGGTCGGGAGTGGCTCTCTGATATTATTGACTGAAGTCTGCGAGCTTTAGGCAGTCAACTCTTGTTCCTGCACTCACTGTTTTATTTAGTCATGATGTACTGAAGCCGTCAGTTCTTTGATTATTCTGCTAGTATTTTAAGTCTGTAAATACTTTAAGTCCCAGCTCCATCCTAGAATCAACCTGTATTTCCCACTGGGGAAGTGAGTATTGTTGTCCCCACTTCCTGCTGTCCTGAGCCTCAGGAGGGAGCATCAAGGTCAGAGCCTTGGCGCCAAACATCGATGCTGTACATACTCCTCTCCACCACAGAATCAATTCCACAAGAGTCGGTCCTTATCTCATGCTCCACCTCGTTCCACCTTGTAATCCTTTCTTATTCCCCTCCTCTTTTCCTTCTCTCCTTCTTTTTCTCCTCTTCCTTCTCTCATTATTCTCACCTCGTCTCTCACCTTTCCTTTTCCTGGTCCTCATTCTCTTTCTTTTATTCTCCTACTATTCGTTCTTCACTCACATCCTTTACCTGCGCCTTCTCCTCTCGTTGTCTTCTCCCATTTCACCTCCTCTCCTCTTTGTACTCTTCCTATTCTCCCCTTTTCAGCTCCTTATCTCCTTTCTCTTCCCCATCCTCCTACTCATGACCATTTCCTTCTCCTCCTCCTTCTGTTGTATATGCAACTCTTTATTCCTCCTTTTCTCCTTCTACTCTATTCCTCTCTTCCTTTTATCATACAACTTCTCTTTATCTCCTTCTCTCATCTCCTCCACTTTCTTCTTTTCTTGTGTCTACACCTCCTTTTTCGCCTCTCTACCTTCTCCTTATCTCCTCTACTCTCGCCCCCTCTTCCTTATCCTCCTCTGCTTTCTCTTTCACCCTGCACCTCTTCCTCTCCTTCTTTCCTCCTCTTCTCTTTCTGTCTCCCATGTCCTCTCCTCTGCCTCCTGTTCCTGTCCAGGACAGCTCTGGGTGGTGGAGGGTTTCAAATTGGTTTCAGTTTACGTCGGGGTGTTATTTTGCTGCTGGCTCATAGCACTGCAAACATCATCACTATGAAGAATGTGCTGAATTTAAACCTGAGGTAGAAACTCTTCCCTCTCATCTCCTGCAGAGGAGGTGACAGAAAGATGTTGATAGCTTTCTGAGGTGGGAAGAAGAGACACATTAGAACAGGTCTGTCCATGACGTGGAGGATGCTGAAAGTGATGGAGTTGAAGGGAAGAAAGGGAGGCAGTGACGACAGTGAATAAGTGAAAGAAATTAGAGGCGACAAGGATGAGTGGGAGTGAGGAGCGTGAGGGATGGATGTAGAGACGCGGGGTCAGAGGGCGGAGTATCAATACACGGAGGTGTTAGAGTAGTGGCAGGTTGTTAACAGTGGGTGCATCGGGGTAAAATAATAACAGAATATTATATATATATAATATAAGGTATAATGGTCTCTCCCTCTCCCCAAGTTATCTTCCCTCCCCCTCTCCCTTCTTGTTTTTCTCCTCCTTTCCTCTTCCTTTTGGTCGACCTTCTCCTCATCTTCCAATTCTTCACTGTTCATTGTCCTTACATCCGTACTGAAGCTCTCCTCCTCTGTATCTAATCCTCCTCTCCTTTCCCCCCTCCCCCCTGGTCTTACACCATCTCCACTTCAGTCCTTTCATCATGCTTCTGTTCTTTTTACTTGAGTATTTCCATTTTATGCTACTTTGTACTTCTACTTTACTACAATTCAGAGATAAATTGTGTACTTGTAATCCACTTTTCTGTCAGCCCTTCTTCTCCTCGTCCACCTTGTCTTGTCTTCATCTCCTCCCATCTTACTTCTTATCTTCCTATTTCTGTTTCACCTCCTCCTTGTCCTGCTCCTCTTCTCTCTTCTCCTCTCCTTCTTGAGAATAATAGCCATTTCTTTGGAATTGTACTCTGATCACACGAAAGTGAAAGAGATTAGAGAGGAGAGTATTGAGAAACAAAGACGACTCATCTGTATTGGCAGTAGAGTCAACATGCTCACATAAAGGTGATGTTCAGAGCCGAGCTGTCAGCAGACATTAAAACCCAAGAGTAGCCTGCAGTCTGACGTCGTTCCTCCAGTAAATATTGTCATTTCCTCTGGGCTGCTGCTCTGTTTTCAGTATGTTCAGATGTTGACAGGCATTAGGAGGCTCAAAGCTGCATTATTCAAGACTGTGTATAAAAACACAGCCTTAATTATAAAGTATGGCTTCTACAGAGAAACTGAGACGGTGGAGATTCACCTTATTTGAAATTCTAGTGTTGAATGTGATTGCCAGCAGGAAGTGACCCTGTATCGAGAGTGACACATCTACATTTAAACTGGAAGGCAAAACGGTCTCTTTAGTTGGAGCAAGCAGGGCCTTCTAGGAGAACGTAGATGTTCTACCCTGAGACTAAGATATTTTGGTCATGTCTGACTCTCATCCCTTTACATTTGTAATAAGGTAATCACATTATTATTATTGGACAGCATATCCGTTCCTTTGTAATATCTGAATATTAAAGTCCACAAATTAAATCAGATGACTGTCACTACTTATCAAAATATCATAGTCTCATATGCTGCTAATAGACAAGATAGATCAAGAAAATGTTTTAATATGAGCTATAGAATTACTTTTTTGATAAAGGACTGTCAGGTGATATTTCTATATTTCTATGGATCAGTCTGAGATTGAAGTAAATGTGCAGTTTGATGATGTTTTAAAGCGATTCTGTGATGAAAGGTTTGATCTTCCAGACATTAGAGGAGATCAAATGGAGTTCACATTCGCCTGGTTATACCCCATTATTTGACTGTGAACAGTTATTGTTGTGAAGGCAGTGTTTCACAAGAAATGCAATGAGCCGTATCATGTCTGAGAAGCCTGAAGGAAGTCACAACATTGATGGATGATTTATTTCCATTTCTCAAATTGCCTTCTCAATACATCTTTTCAAATGTACTCTTCACTAAACAATAATCAAAGAAGCTCTTCCTAGACTATGTCTGAAAAACCAACAGATTTAGTTGTATTTGCTTTTATTCAAACTCTTATGTTTGTGTGTTGTGTCTGTATTTCTCTTAATGTCTATTCATGTCCTCTCATCTCACAGGGCAGAGAAGAAGGAGAGGTCGAGGTTAAAGACGGTCAGAGTGGCGAGGTCTCAGGACAGATCGGTGAGTGGACCTTTTTAAAAGATGTTTGGTGATAACAAAGGTCACCAAAGGCACATTTAAGAGTTTAGCGTATTACTGTTGGTGCACTAACCAGCATGAGGTTAATTTCTCAAAAGAGAAACCCATATTAGTAGAACACATATTACAGCCTAAGACTGAAAGTTGTTGCTTAAAAGGAGTTAAACTTCTTTTAGGAGTGTGCTCCTATTTCCTTGAGTACCACATGAAACTCTTTCCAATGAGCTTCCAGTCTAAACGTAGACTGTAATGATGATGTGTTGAGATGCTGTTAAAGTTTAAACCAAGTGAAGAAGTAACTTATAGGCATCGGGTTATTTGCAGAGGAAAGTATTTTTCCACCTGTCTATTAAAATAAATCTAACAATGCTATAAAAAAATAAAAGTAGAAAAGAACACTGCCTCACAGAGTCGTTCAACCATTCTTCATCCGAGCTGTCTGAGCGTTGAGCAAAACACATAAATAAATGTAATTAAATTACCATAATTTCTCATATACACAATCTTTTATGACTTGCTCCAGGAATCAACAAACAAATCGAAAAAGCTGAATAGAATAAAACAAATGGTAATAAGTGTGAAGTATTAATGAATCATAAGTGTATTTCACAGCCAACAGATTAATGTAGCAAAGTATAAAGTAAAAGGTAACGTTTCTTAAGTAACATAAAACGTTATATTTACAGTGTCATTCCAAAAGCAGCTTCATTTATTCTGGTCACAATAAACCGACAGTTCATTATTTCAGTTCATTTCATTCAGATTCTGCAATATGGTTCCATGAATACTTGTATTAGCACTCAATATTATGGGATTTTATACAACAAATTGGTTAGTTAGAGAATGAGCTGTCTAAAAGTCTCTTGTGCCCGTGACTGCCGTACCACCTGTTTATATGAGAAGTGTAGCGCTGTTAACCATCAATTAGAGACTAATTCAAGTTGTTTTGAAATTCAGGCTTTGAAAGTTTCCAGGCTGAGTTTAATAAAGCGAGGCGATGACGAGACTTGAATCACACTTCACACGGCGTGAGGATGGGAGCTGACACACCAGTCTAACACAAGCTATTGATATCAGTGTGTTGTCAGCTCGCTCTCTGTTTTCTTCACACTGTGAATCAGCAAGTCTGCAATCAGCTACTCTGCACGGTGAAGAGCTGCTAATTAAAAAAAGATCACACACAGATAGACACACACACATGCGTGCTGTATCCCCTGGCTCCGTGCTTTGAGAAAGACTGCAAAGGATTCTTATTAAATGTGTGTGTGAGCGTGTGTGTGTGGAATAAAGAACCCATGAGCTTTCAAAAAGGGCCTCTGCTGATAACAGTCAGATACTGTTATGATCATCTTCACGTCAGATCATATTCTATCATGAATAATAACTCTCTCTCTCTCTGTCTCTCTGCAGGATCAGGATGATAAAGGTATGTATTCTCTCCCTCAGTGACACCTGCTGGTCAGTATATTACATTACATGTCACTTGTTAGACGCTTTTATCCAAAGCGACTTACATACTCAATACTGTGGGCAATCCCCACAGGAGCAATTTGGGGTGAAGTGTCTCAGGGACACAACAACATGCTGACTGCAGTGGGGTTTGAACCTGTGACCTCCTGATCCGAATACCAACTCACAACCCACTGCACCACACGCCTCCCCTATAGTATATAGTATATGTCACTTCAGATTCTTCACAAACCACACTGACACTAATGTAGCTTTATCTCATCCTCAATCCCTAGTGTTGACTGTAATAGATTAGTACCCACAGTATGGGTGGGTCTAACAACTGAAATTCATAAAAAAAATGTTTGCAATTTGTATTGACATACACATTGTATAGATCTAGTCCAGCCAGCCAATAATGGTTTAATGTTTTTTGCTAGAAAATATAGGGGAAATGGTTTAATAGTGAACAAAAGCAATTGATCAGTAGAAGAAGAAGCATTCAGATCATTGAATTAAGCAAAAGCAATACCACATTTCAAAAATAGTACATTTAAATTGTACTTTAGCAAATATATGTAAGTTTGGTCAGCAATATATCCTTAAAGTATTACTTTTACTCAAGGTAAACAAATTATCTTTTTGACAATGCTTCGTACTTTGTAAATGTTCCTTTGTGAAGTAGCTAGTTACTTCCAAAAATACAATATTTTTATATGAAGTCTAGTGCAGTAGAGGAATTTTGCATAACATTAAAGGTGGGGTATGTAAGTTTGAGAAACCGGCTCGAGATACACTTTTTGTTATATTCCATGGAATGCTCTTAACATCCCGATAGCAATGAATATCTGAAGTGCTTTGACAAAAAATCCATAACAAAATGTCATCTGTGGAAGCCGTAATACTGTAAAAAGCACGACCAATCATTTTAGCCGGCCCGGCTAAAATAACTGGATGGCCTACCTGCCTGTCAGCCTTCCATCTGTGCACAAACTTATCTCGTGCCCTCATTGGTCATGTGTGTTGGAGGAGGGGCTCTGTAAGGAAGTGGCAGATTTGTTCCAGTTGTGTATTTTCAAATTCTAGCGTACTCGAGCTGATTTCTCCAAAATGACCTACCCCACCTTTAAAATACTCTAATAAAGTACAAATACCCCAGAATTGTACTTTAGTCAAGTCCGAACTAATCTACTTTCCACCAAATGTTTGTGATAATAACACTTTCAACAAAAAGCCATACATTTATGGAAGTGCAGCACTAAATGACTGGAGTACCCATTACAGATCGCAAAAGCTGAATATTTCAACCCAAATGTTGGATATAGAGTAATCCTGTTGACTTTGCCATACCTTTATGAATGTTACAAAGTAGAACAAGAAAGGAAGTGGTTAACTGTTATATCTGTTATGTTCAGGTGTAAACATACTTATAGGTTAATATCCTCTGGCCTCCTGCTCCCCTGAACACCATGAGTAAACAGACACTGAAGGATGAATATGGTGTGGCTGATGTTTTCTCTTATAAGAGAAAGGTTGTCATTGGTTGTTTGACATTTAAACAATGCAAGTCTGTGTGCGTTTGTCTGTATCTTTATGTTTGTATGTGTTTGTGTTGCTGACTCTGACTGTCTTGTCCTTCCAGAGCTGGTAACCTCTTGCACCAGCGATAGTGAGAGTAGTTCCTGTAAGTCAAGACTCTCCTCTACGGCTTTCTTTCTCTCTTTCTCTAAGTCTCTCTTCTCTTCTTCTTTGCTTTTTCTTGTTCAGTTTTTATTTGTGTGTGTTGTATTTCTCTGTGTGTGCTTCTGGTGTATACAGTACACGCACATGTGTATTTGTGTGCTGTGATTTCTTTGTTCTTATGTGCATAGTGTTTGTGTTTTTGTGAGCACAAGTTACCTCTGCTTCTCCAGTCTCCTTTGCCAGAGCTGTTGAAGAAGATGAATCCAGAAGTAGAAAAGGGTCGGGGGTGTTTTCATGTTGATGATCCCTCCCACTTTGCCTCTTAACGTGTCCATCATTTCTTCCCAATCAGCCGGCCAGGAGGAGACCCTCCTCACATACCAGCCTGTCATGCAACTGGAAGGTCAGTGCTCAATTTCACATCACAGTAACTCATTTGTTTATTATTATTTTACTGTCTTGTGAAGTTTGGTTCCTAAAGGCATTCATTAGTTAAATGATTTGTTTATCTTCACATGCAATTTTTTTAACAAACTTTCTTAGTGTCATTTTGTGCGTGTATTAACCTAGTTCTGTTTGTCTTATCCCAGTTACTTACACCCGACCAGTCATAGTGCTTGGACCAATGAAAGACCGGATCAACGATGACCTCATCTCCGAGTTCCCTGACAAGTTTGGCTCCTGCGTCCCACGTGAGTGTTCTAACTTTATGATGAATCCCAGCGATGAACTCTTCAATAAAACTGAAATTTAGCACTCAAGCAAAGATTTGTCTAACTTTTAAAAAGCATGTTTATAATGCTGTAATATATGATGACATGTGACTTATAGGAATACAGGGAGTGAGGTGAGTTCAGGTAAATGTGGTCATAACAATAAATGACACCATAAAACCAGCGCCATATAGAGAGAAGAGTTACGACAGCGGAGAACCAAAATGCTTGATCGTCACGTGGTTCAGGGAGACTCAATAGTTCCCCGGAAGTTCGTGGTGGGACATTTGAATGCATGATTACCGGAGATAGAACTACGATTTTTGGTAATAAGTAGTGAATAAAGGTTTTGATTTGCAATATGTATACAACATATCGATGTGTATGTAGTTACATCAATATTTGAAAAAGTTAAATTTGCTAATATTTGAGGATTAAGATAAAATAAGAAGTACTTTATTTATACCAATTTGGGAAATGTTTGCTTTGCAGCAGCAAAAGACAAGGCATTGTACATAAGACAGTTAAAAGCCTAGAATTAAACAATCGAAAATGTAAACATCTCAAATAGAAATAAAATAGCAGAAAATATACATAGTGTGAAGTGAACAGCTATCTTACCTGTTAACATATGGTAACATACTTGGTTAAAGAGCCTGTTGCTGTTGTTTATTGCTTTGAATTGTTTAAAACAAATATTATCTTCTTAAACTTGAATGGTAGTCAGGAGCATCACTTCCTAATGTTTGATATATTTAGAGAGAGGGAAGGAAGGTTTCAAAATTCAGATTAGATTCATTTCTACAATTTCTTTAATTCATGGTGGTTTCAGTAATCCCCTGGTAATTGAGGACAAACTGAAATCAACATTATATTTGGTCTTAAATAATAGAGTTTTAATGTGTTTCAAATATATGATTTACAGACACAACGCGGCCGCGGCGAGACTACGAGGTGGACGGCAGAGACTACCACTTCATGGCCTCCAGAGAGGTCATGGAGCAGGAGATCCAGGAACACAAGTTCATCGAGGCAGGACAGTACAACAACCACCTGTATGGGACCAGCATACAGTCGGTCAAAGAGGTCGCTGATAAGGTGAGTTCAAGAGATGATAAAAACAACACAGAAGAAACAGAGGAGTAACACATAATGTCTTCCTGTATGTCACCTTACAGGGTAAACACTGCATACTGGATGTATCAGGGAATGCGATAAAGCGTCTCCAGTTGGCAGGCCTTCATCCCATCGCTGTCTTCATCAGACCATGCAATGTCGACAACATCCTGTAAGAAACATCACATTTAGATTATTAATGACGGACCTGTTAAATAAATGACATTTACTTTATGAAGTCTGTATAAAAACAGAAGTCATGCAATCATACAGGACATTTGTTTTTGTTTATGCAATATGTGTCTCCAGCTACCTTTAAAGATACTGTAACTTAAAGGTCCCTTATTATACTGTTTTTCATCAATTTATTATAGGTCTCAGATATATACAGAACATGTCTCTGAAGTGTTTGGCTCCAAACACCAAACAGATCATTGTAGCATCCCATAATCCCCTCTGTTTTAGCCCTGTTTCAAAAGTGCTGATTCTCTGTCTGTTACTTTAGATGAAAATAAGGAGCCCCTCCCCACGCCCCTCTGAGAGAGATTTGGTTAGAAAGAACACAATGGTGCTCTAGGAGGAGATTCAGGTGATAAGGTGGGGGGAGGGGGTGTATCTTGGTTGGTGATTGGCTAACAATCGTTATGACATCATGAAGTGGCCAAAATCTGATCAGCTCATTTTCAGAAAGGTTTTTAACTTTTTATATAAATGGATCAGGACAGAAAGAGAACGAATAACTTTTCCTGAAACTTTCAGAATCTCTTTACACAGAGGCGTTTATGTATAAAATACATGAAAAAGTAGATTTTGCAGAATAGGTGACCTTTAACTCTTGTTTGATCAGGATCACTACAGTGAGATGGTACAGTATCAGCCTATCATTTGACAGCAGTTGAATGAAATAATTAAACAATGTTTTATATTCTGTTCTTTAATATGGACACCTCATGTCTGTCTTTCCAGAGAGATGAACAAGCGCTTCAATGAGGAGCAGGCGAGGAAGACCTTCGAAAGAGCCGTCAAACTGGAGCTGGAGTTCACAGAGTTCTTCACCGGTTAGTAGAGGACTATTGAACTTCTCATCTCACTGTGGGAAGGAAAGAGAATAATTGTATTTCCAGAAATGTTGTAGCCTTTCTTTAGCAAAATCTGTGACATTATTGAGTAAACTGAGACACATTGCAGTCTAAATATAACCGGTTTGTGCAGGGCCGCCCCTGGCCAACTTGGGGCCCCAAGCGACATTGTGAGATGAGGCCCCCCCCCCCCCCCCCCCCAAATGACAGGAGTGAACTTTTTTTTTTTGGAAACAAAGTAGGCTACTTTGCAAATATAATTCCTGTTTATTATTATTATTATCAACGGTTACTTTTTTATACAGTGAGGTAAATGGTAAATGTGCATGTATGTCGTTCAGTATGGGTTTACAGGTGAATTTTGCATTTCCTGCCAAATACTAGCCTCAAAAAGATAAAAATATAATTAATGCAAATAAACTACTTCTACTAATAATGATAATCATAATCAATTCAATAATAAAAATACTATATTGTTTTATTATAATATAGTTGTAATATAGTCAAGACAAAACATGCTTATGACATGCTCAAAAACTGATATTTCTTAAATCTGTATTCAAACATAGTTCCCTCTGTCAGCAATGTATCAACAACTACACACACATTTCTATCAGTATTTCTCTGTGTTGTGGTTAACATGATGATGACTGTTAGGAGTTAAGGGGAGAGGCTGAGCATCACCATGAAATGTGCAAATTGACATAAAAATGAATAAAAGGGGAAACAATTCTCCATGTTTTTTAGGCTGTAAACTTTAACTGTTATGTAAGCCAACTAGACAGACAATTTATCACTCTTCCTCCTGTACATTAGCAGATCAAAGGCATCACATAATGAATGAATGGTAAATAAAGAATGCTGGAAATAACTGCATCTCCATTAGCCTATATGCTTTGCAGAGACTGCCTTCTTCATGTCGTGAATTGCAGCTGATGTTTTAAGATGGCAATTGGCAATTTGACTTATACAACATTCGCAAGTTGTACATTTGACTCATACAATAACCCACCTTCGAGTGATGCTCTAGTTTCTTCATGCTTTGTTTTTTGCGCCGGACTGAAACTGTCTTTTCACCGACATCTCTTCACCTGCACTAGTGGCCGTATCAAAGCCGTGATTGGTCAGATGTCAATTAATTGCAACGGTGTCGGGTTACAGACGTGCTCCTCTTGTCACCTCTCACTCTCGCGGGGGGTGCGCGGAGAACTGAGCGGAGAACTGCGCACAGCAGCTGAGGCCCTCTGGGCGGGGCCCCCTGCGCAAGGCGGGGCCCCATGCAGCCTGCGTGATTGGCCTGTAGGGAGGGGCGGCCCTGGGTTTGTGCACAGGAGATTCAGACAGAGGTCTCGAGGTGAACCATCGCTTTATGTAAATAACACACATAGGCCTACACACAATGAAATACACAGATGTGGACCTTTAAAGGTTACTCCTTATTTAATAAAAGCTTTTTATATATATTTCCTTTAAGCACACACAGTGGGTTGCCATGGTAATATGTTTACGTAAAGGATCTTCTTGGATATTAATTTCTGTCTACCTGCCTGCAGGTATCGTCCATGGCTCGACTCTAGAGGAGGTGTTTTCGCAGGTGAAGCAGATCATTGAGGAGCAGTCTGGTCCTTACATCTGGGTGCCCACCAAGGAGCGACTCTGAACAAACACACACTACATCCTCACACACGTCACTATTTCCACACTTCCTCCATCTCTCATTTTCTATTACCAGCCTGCTTCCTCTCTATCTATCTCTTGTACACACACATTAGTACACACACACATTTACACAAGCACATACAGTCGGACAGGGCTGGGACTATCTGGGACTGCTACTTCCTGAAGTGGGAGGGGCTAATGTCTGTCCAGCAGCCTATCGGTGGATCTTCCTACTGCTCAGTTCCTTAATGTTTAAGGAGGTGGTTTAAATCATGGCGACATGTACCATTATCTGATTTGATTTCATTATTGTTCTTCTTATTGTTGTTGTCGTTGTTGTTTTCATATTAACGAAGGGTAATGCATTCATGTATGGGTTTGTAATGATATTATTGTCACCAAGAGGCAGACTTTTGCACGCTGTAGCTTTAAGAGCATGTTTTTGGGACAAAATCTTGATCTCCTTCCCAACTGTCCGTCTTTCATGGCATTGCTCCTGTTAAGTCTTTTCTACCTTTCTCTCATATCCCATATCTTCCTCCTCCTCCTCTTCCTCATCCTCCTCCTCCTCTTCCTTCTTCCCCTTCAGACTACAGACTTTATACATGAGGTGATGATTTTATAATCTGCATCAGTATTTTGGTATCAAAGACCCAAATGGAACTAAAGTACAATTGGAGACAAGAAAACAATATTTCCTTTAAGAAGCAGCGTTTTGCAGTTAAATAATCATTAGAAAGGTAAATTAGATAGCTTTGTAATAAATAACATATTGAGGCTTGTGGTGTGTTTAGAGTTCATTTGGAGCCCTAAACCCATGTTTCTAAAATAAAAAGAAAGATTCCAAAAGGGAAATTAAAATATAAAATATGCTCAAAACAGAGACTTTTATCCAGTTAATTGTTTTTGAATATGTTAACAAGTCACTCAGTGATGTGAACAAAATGTATCATCATTTCTCCAGTGGAAATGTACAGTTCAATAAGGTATGGACACATTATTGGTCTGAAATGAAAACAAATCTGCTGATGGTACACCAGAGAAAACAGACAACAAGGGTGCATTAGTGCCACTTTGCAAGGTGCAGATATAAGAATATATGGCAAGTGATCGCAAACTGAATCAATGGCTGCTTTACTACCAAATTTACACAAGAAGCAAAGGGAAGAAAAAGTAGTTTAGAATCCTATTTAATGCTCAAACCGAGTGACAAAGAATAGGCTAAAACTACGAGTCATTTATATCAATAGAAATTTGACAAATCGTTTACATTTGTAATGGTGAAGTAATTTAACTTTTCGCAGTTTGATACAGTTCCTGAAAAACTTCACTGAAGTCTTCGTCTCGCAAGGGCTTTTCTGCCACCCCCTCTCTCTTCCTCCTCTCTGACTCATTGCGTTCATCCCCCCTGCCCCTCCCCCCCTCCTCCTCTCTCTCTTTCTTCACATTCACACTGTGACATTAGTCGATCGCTCCACCGTCAATCAGTGTATCATCTTCTTCATCAACACGATCATCAAAATCATAATCATCAGCATCAATGTTATAACTCTCCTTCTTACTGTAGTTGCACTAATGAGGGCTGGTTTCTTAAAAGCATCTTAACCCGTCCCAGTGTTTCTGGTGTGACACACTCACCCTCCTTTCAGTTTTCAGTGATTATATTGCTAGCAAACAAGGTCTGGGAACTCTTTATGGTCATTTGCTGTATGTCAAGCTACTGTAGTTAAAGTTACTCATCACCCTCTCGTAAACGCTACTGTCAAGGACCACCAATGAACTGCATAAGGTCTCTTTGAAACAGGTTTCTGTCATGCTGGATTTGTATGAGCCTTCAGTCCCAGTGTGCATGAATATCACCTGAAAATAATTGCATTTGTGACCTTTGTGCTCCCATAATACAGGTGGACAATCAAAGTGTTGCATTTTTACCTGTTATCCAGAAATAGGTTGTTTTATCAAAGGTGTTTTACGTCTTACGTTTGCCCACTATGAAACAATTGTGAGAATGTGTTTTTATTTTTAATCCCTGTCTCCTGCTTTTTGGATCTACAATATGCAACGTTACAGTACTAAGTACCCTATCTGTACCAGCTGTACCATTCATGTGACCCTTGCCTTGGACATCCTCATGCATCATTATTCACATCTTGTAAAAAATCTTGTGACACAACCCTCTGTTGGGTAACAGGTAAAAATGAATGGTTTGACTTTTCACATAAAGCGACTATATCAATATTTTTCTAATAAGAATGTATCAAATGACACAATGTGAAAACGTATGACAAGGTTAACAGAAAAATCACCTGAATCTGCATCTCTCCACAGCTTAACGTGAGTTTCAGTTTCAACTGTTAGCCATCTGGCCCACCACTTAGCCGATTCTCACTGCTCTCATAGTATTGTTTTATTCTGCAGCACACAGCTGTTCTTAATGAATTATTTCTTAAAACAAGTTCACTGTCCACTACCTGCTCAGAATCCAACAAGAGGCTTACTCAGTTAGCATCGAGCTGCTAAACATAATGGAGCATGTAGCACCAAAGGAGCCAGATATTTAACTAAGGAGAAGGTGGTGACCAAAATCAGAGCTAAAAGAGAGTGATGTCGCATCTGGGCTCACCCGACATGATGACAAAATCTGTTATCAATTGAACATTTGGAATACCGAGATGCTTTAGGTAACACAGCCCCTGTATGGACCTTGTCAGCCACCCACTACTCATCTCCACCCTCGACCCCCCAAGGCGATTCCTCCAAGCTGACTGGAGACCAGAGACGTGCAGAAAGACCGTTCTGTCATCAGAATAGCTTTAAGACCCAAATAATAAATTGTTTTGACCACATGTGTTTGAGAGCTTTAATATTTCCTCACAGAATGTCCGGCTAAATCTCATCGTTAATCCTCCATGACTTGTTCGTGGTGTTGTCAGTTGACAGAACTGGACTCTCTGTGTGACTCTGCTGTGTTTCAGCCAGGGGACCATGCCACTGTCTGTTAGAGTAAAGCACCAATACAAAGTATCTATTACAGAGATAGAACTACTGTATATCTTACATATTATAATATTTATCCCTGCTCTAACTGCCTATTTTGGTATAAAAAAATAAAAGTCTTTATTGAGATTTACTGAAATCATTTGACCGATGACGGGAGATTATTTTTCTTTCTGTGTTTTGGACTGTATGAATGTGAATACAATAATAACTGTAAGGGAAACTTCTGTGTAGCAATGCAGTGGGAGTCACCGACTCACGAAGGAGACACAGGACGAGCAGGAGTTCTGATGTCAAACACTGGTAGTTTATTACAAGCATCGGCCGGAGAATTCATATCACAAGTCACAGCAGCCAAAGGTTCTGACTGCACGGGTCATGTCAATTCTGCTCACTCTCTCATCTTGGTAGACCTTTTAACCAGTTTACAGAGAGCCAAATCCACATATTGGGGGAAGGTATCTGTGAACACCTGGAGACACTGAATCACTTATCTGACTTTATGGCTCTTGTGACCGAGAGTTGACCGGTCATAAAACTGATAATGTCAGCAATAGCTGAAACTTCCCATTCCTTAAGACAGATAACAGACTTCGGCTTCGGCGTAAATGTCAACAGTAGTCAACATCAATAGGCGTCTTCAGAGTTGAGTGTGGTCCCACCGTACATCAATTTACATCACAAAGTAGAATAAGACTGAAACATTCAACCACAATGATTGACACAGACAATCACAATAGAAAATCATCTCTCATCAATGTTTGGATCATCTGTTGTCAAAAGCACAATAATGAACGCACATAAAATACAGACGCATAATAGCAAAAACATCTTCTTTAAAATAATATGTTTTAACATGTAACCATTAGCTGATCTCACTTATCAAACTATAAAATCAAAACCAGCTTTCAGTTTAAAGATTTAGTTTAAGGCAATCACTAGTCAAATATATTTAAAACATAGGATCATAAGAGATCCAGGTGAGGTATAAAATCAGGATCTTAACAGATCCAGCTGAGGTATAAAATCACAGTTAAGGTATACAATTCACAGTGGTGATTTGATCAATTTGTAATCTGCAAAATTACAGTGTCCTCAATTTAGGATTACTTTACGTTTACTTCATTACATATTAAATCAAGGGTAAGGCACTCAGTTTTAATGAAATCAATAACTTCATTTTAATCAAGTAAATTGTTCAAAATCTGAAAGGAAAATTAAACAATTCTCAAAACGTTTAACAATCTGAAAAGGAAAAGTTAGGCAAATATTCAAAGACTTTTGTAAAACCTGGAAAGGAAGGTTTAAATATTTAAAACATCATTGTAGGTCTTTCTGTGCATGGATAATACATTGAAGAGTAGTGTTGTTAAGCCTGATTGCTGGACAATTAAGGATAGTAACATTATCTGTTATAATATTAGAAATACCTTATTGTTCAATACCTTATAATCTGAAAATATCAATTTATTTATTTTGTTTAGTGTGAAAGTGTAATCTGATCTGACAAAATATATTTATCACCACTATTTAACACATGTCTGTTCATCGGAAATATAAGATCTATCATTAATTGTGCATCTGTAAACATCTGGTCATTCAATTCAAATGTTATCTTTGTACAAGAGCTGGAAGAACCTGTCCTCCTGACTCATCCTCCTCCTCTCTTTATGACACAGAATGTCTGGTGTGTAAAGGCATCCTGATACTGTATAGATTAGCACTGAGGTGCTGATTGGCTCAAAACTCTTCTTCATCAGAGCGCCATATTTCACCCTCCCAATTGCTCTGCTTTTGTGTGGCTCATTCAGGCTCATCTGCCTGCATTCCTTCTGCTATCTGCTTAAGAGCAGTGCAACTGCGTATTCCAAGTGGCACATCCAGATGCCCCCCCCCCCCGTGATGGGAGAGGTTAGGAAGACATCTGCTCCTCCAAGAAACAAGGAACCTTGTATTATAGAAGCGTCTGAAGCCATCGCTCGTCCTGCAGAGTTGTCTGTTTGAGCCCACCGAGCAGAAAGATGAAGAAGCATCCCATCTCATCAGAAAGTTGAAGATTAGAATCCTCCCATCTCGAACGACCTCGTGCCTCCTTGCCCGTGGCTGGGGTGCTCTCTGCAGCCGGAGAGTGTGATCCTCTCTCTCTGACCCTTGGCCTTCAGAGCTGTCCTAGTTATTGGGTTAACACTTGATAGGGATGTTTTCCTGAGTGAAGACAACTCAAGGTAATGGATTAGCACATTATCATTCAATTACAAAAATAGGATAGGCCCCTCAGAATTATTTGGGAGCCTTCCTGACACATGCACATGCATAAATGTAAGGTTTGTGTTAGTCATTTAACATGCAAGACTCATATACTCATCAGTCCAAAGCAGAGACATGTTATTTTAAGTTAAAGGTGAGCTAGTCCCTGTGGATATAACCCTTTCTCAATGATTCTAAATGTTATATTAATTCACCATTTACCGTTTGATAAAAGATTAGTTTATCAGAAGTACATTTCCTCTTCCATACAACATAGGTTTGAGAAATAAATGTTCCAATATGAAATCAATTACTCAATATAATTGACTCTCCCCTCCCTTTTCTTGTGTCACGTATGTAATAACAACGTAAGAGTCTATTTATTGTCTATAAGCTATTAATCGGGAAGACTCAGTATCAGTATGCAACTCGCAAATATCTCTTCTCTCTTTCCTATCCCTCTCTTCCCTCTTCTCTCGATTCTCTCTTCCACATCTCTCTCTATTCTCTCTCTTTTTTCTCTTTCTCATCCCTCTCTCTTCCTCATCTCTCTCTCTTACTCATCTCTCTCTCATCCTCATCTCCCTCTTTCCTCACTTCTCCATCTCTTTCTATTTTCACTTCCCCATCTCTTCCTTCTCTTACTTCCCCATGTCTTTCTTCTCTCACTTACCCATCTCTTTCTCACTTACTTTCCCATGTCTTTCTTCTCTTACTTCCCCATGTCTTTCTTCTCACACTTACCCATCTCTTTCTCTCTTACTTCTGTTAGATATGAAATAAAACATACGAGTCCATGTAAGCATGGTATAGGTCATAATCCATTACTCAAGAAGACTCAGTATGTGTGCAGCTTACGAAAAACAATTGTGAGAAACATATATTATGCAGGAAATGCATACCTTTGTTAAAAAAAAAACAATGCATAGCCGATTTGGGAGGAAAAGCTTCAACCCCCTTAACATCTGAGTTACCACTGAAGGCATAGCATGAATGATAGTGGGCGTCTGAAGGTGTCATTACTGAGAAATGTCAAACAAATTCAAAACCTTACATTTGAAAACAGGTTTGCATTCCTCCACCTAAGGTGACGTTATCATTGGAAACAATAAAAACGAACTGTTTTGATGTAGAATCTATAAATTGAATCGTCAGAGCAGAGCAGAATTGGTTGTATTGTAGCCTGAGTTTCGTGCAGCCTCTAGTTTTACCAGGTGGAAACGTGGTCCATATAATGTGAATACATGCAGAATTAGACAGTAAGAGGCCCCTGACATTAGGCCTATACTAAAATAGTAGGGGCTTTTAACAGCTCGCCAACTTACAGGCATCCTCTGCATAGCAGTATGAATAGCCTTAAAAAAAAAAAAAAAACACTCTGTGGTAACGATAGTCATATTTCTGACCCTTATGCCCTAAGTGAAACCGTTAGTCTCATCTGACTGACCCAAGGGTTGGTGCTGGTGTGACAATGAGGCTTCCAAGTGTTCAAAACAGATGTCAAGCTTTCAGTTCATGGCTCGAAGGGGGGGAGCAGACCCACGTGAGACAGTATCAACGGCTGTAATGTTCAGTTTGAGGAGCGTCATTCTCTCTGGGAGCAGGAAATGGTGTCCATTCTCGGACCAGACCATTAATGTCATGTAGAGCAGCCATAGCATCTCTGTGACTGCACTCAGCCGGACCGTAGCAGGGCAGAACTGGGTGACTCTTAGTGAAGCCGTCCAAGGCCATAGACAAAATGGAACCACGTACTAACAAAAGGGACACAGGGCCATCAATGTCTCTCTTTACCATTGGCCTAATCAAACAAATCAGTGGGGAAAATGTGGAACACTAATCCATCATGGGAAATGTTGAGTTAATTTAAATAATTACTTATGGGTTGAAATCAAATTAACATTAACATTAGAACTAAAGTCAGTTAAAATTGGACTTGCACGGATCAGAATCTAATCAATACACCATTTTTCCCAGCTCTGTGATGAAAGGATAACAAGCAGGGATGCAAACTTGTCACCTTTCGGCGAAATTCGCCGTTTTGAATCCAAAATAGGTCGTTTGTGTGATTCATGTAGATCTGCAATAAAATATTATTGGGGTATCGGGGGGGGGGGGGGGGGGGGGGGGGTCTGGGAACTGGAGTAATCTGCAGCCGCGAGCTGTTATGTGCCATCATGACACGCATGGTGTTCTTTTTTATATATGATAATGAAGCGCGAGCTGTGTGCTCGAGTCTTCCTGCCTGTCGGCTCTGCTCATGGATGTATAATAAGGCTCTGCTGCTCCGCGAAGATGGTCTAGCTTCAGCAGCTACATTACCTACGGGTGCGTTCGTTAATATTAACTGTGTGGTCCGGAGTCACTGTGGCACAGACTGGACCGCTGGTGAACAGCTGTTAGAACGGGCCGTTCAGGTGTTCAGAGCAGAGCTCCCTGTCGGAGCGGCAGAGCGTGATGTGCACTGAAAAGTTTTTCTGTCGCAATATTATTTAAGGAATCGTTGAGCTAGCTAACCAGCACACATTGTCACTATCTGCTAACGTTAGCTTTAGTACTCAGATGTTGTACTTGAGTAAAAGTAGAAGTACCAGAGTGTAGTAATACTATGTTACAGTAAAAGTACTGCATTCAAAATGTTACTCAGGTAAAAGTATACAAGTATTCTCATCAAAATATAGTGGAAATAGCGACAGTCACGGGCGTCGCAGCCATTATCAGGGTGGGACAAGTCCCCCCCACTTTTTGAAATGATTAGTTTAGACCCCCCCACTTTTACCATGTGGAAAGTCCGTGAATCGGTCTATCCAGAGCCATATAATAGAAGAGTTACGACATCTCCGTTCACTCCAATGGACCACTTTTTTACAGCAATGGCGGATCGTGGAGCCTCTCAATCGTTCCCCGGAAGTTAGCGCCAAGGCTAGCAGAGCTGTAGAGTTGCAGCATAATAGACCGTTCGTGACGGACTTTTAAAGGTAAGAAGAAGTTTAAAGATGTATATTGCGGATATTATCAGTACATCTGATTCAAATTAACATGTGTATTAAAGGATGTCAGTCGATTAACCCTAAATTAGTAGATTTAGGGAACGTTTGCAGATAACAGATTAAGCTAGGATACCGAAGCAAGTTAGCAACAGACGTTGAACAGCCTTTTAATTGTAAATTCCGTTCTCTTAATGTCATTTCGTCCAACGTTGTTGAATTAGAGAAGAGGGGCTTCTAAACGGAATTGTATGCGGGGTGGAGGGAGTTAAATATTAGATAAATATAACTTTGGTGCGTGTAAGAGTGAGTGTTTTTAGCAGAGCCATATTGTGTCCTTGTGATTATGTTGATTATTACCTGTCTGTATAATGTTGCAGCTCAGCTGATTTTGGATTGATGGCAAAGGGAGAGGAACTTAAGTGAGAGTGAACACACAAGGTAAGTTTAATACTACTGTTTTATATAAGTAAGCATACTAAACATGTATTCTATCACTGTATTATATAAGTAATCTTGTTAGTAACCTACTGTATGGCAGGTGGAGGGGTAGTGATGTTACAGGTGGAGGAGCAAAACTGCAAGACTGCAAACTCACAAGACAGAGAAATCAAAGTTTGTTCTCCAGAGAAGAGGTTGATTTCACTTCAATTTTTTATTTCATATTTTCTAAAGATGTGGAAATGGCACAAAAAAAAACTTGAGAGCTGTAACCAAGACAACTGTAACAACATGAGTAGAGAGCCACCAAGGTTTTTCAAGTCCCTCTCTTACTCCATTTTGCCAACCCAAACTTCCAGGTACATGACGGGACACCTTGCTTGTTTTTGTTGTTTGCGCTCCTCTGGCTGGGTGCTGGCAGGTGGAGGGCAGTGATGTTGGCAGGTGGGGGGGCAGTGATGTTAGCTAGGTGCTGGCAGGTGGAAGAGCAATGTTTAGTCCAAATATTTCCATTGCAACGGCTAATGGAAATGATTGCAGATGTGGATCTGTTTTGGGGTTGCTGGATGTGGTAGCTTGGCTGCTGTTGTTCCTTTTCACCTTTTTGGATTGGCTCTTGCTTCCAAAATGGCCATCTTTTAATTTTATTTTTTTTCTGTCATTTCTGATTTGTTTGGCCTCAATTCTCAGCCTCAGCCGTATGAATCTTTTTACGAGTTTTTGTTGTACTCCACAGCATGACGGAAGCCTGCTGGAGAGGGCCTGAGCTTCTTTTTCCAAGACACCCACTGCGTTGGGGAGCTGCATGAGGGAGGAACCAGTCTTGGTCCTAAATAGTTCCTCAATTTGGTGAATGAAGTCAAAGGCTTCTTGGGAGGGACGACAAAGAGCACCTGCCTTGAAGTCTTTCAAGTCCACTAACAAGCTGTTGTCAAGGACTCTCATCATGGTGCTCTGTTGCAATTTTGCATTTTTCACAGATGCTGGCAAACTTGATGATTTTGTGGACGATGTAGCCTGCAAGATGGAAGATAATACATTTCTCAGTTTTGTGAGGTCAGGTGCTGCTGCTCTGTTCACCGCCATCAGCTGTTCCACTCTGACTGATGGAGTGATTTTTGGCTCCCCTGTGTCCAGGAAGTCTGCCAAAAAGCTACTGTGGTCTTCCTGGTAGCTCCCAGAGCTGATGGTGGTGAGGAACTGCCCCACAGATATGATTCTCAGTGCATGATGGAATTCCACTGGAGTTGGGACAGGATTTTTAGACCTCACACAGCTGAATGTATTTTCAAGGCAGTCTTGTGTGAACCTTGACGTTAACACAAACCTGTGTCCTTGTGTAAGCATCTCCTCTTGTATGGCCAAAATTGATGTTGTTGCCATTATCACCCCTGTTTGAACAGGCTTCCAACCTCCCTTTTGACCTATCTTTATCCCACGAAACAGATGGACGATGTTCTGGAGGAAGGTGATGGCCTTTTGGTACTCCTCCATCTTGAGCCTGCTCAGGGCTGTAATTGGATGGCGAGATGACATCAGATCAAACCAACGATCAACCTGCTCCAGGAACCACGCTGTCGTCAGGTATGACAGAGGGCGGTTTTTCTTGCTGCACCATGTATTTCAGCCCAGCACTTGTAGCCTTACTGAACACATTTAGAGCAAGACCAACCTTCATCTTATCAAAGTGACTTGGCTCGATGGCTGCAGCTGAAAGATGGGGAGCTATTTTTAAGGCCATCCCTTCCTGAAAGGTCAATAAGTCCTTAATGGGGACCACAGAAACCTCGTTAGAGGGGAGGTTCTTTCTGTTAACAACATCCTCAGGAATTATGAAGACCTGCTCACGGACAAGGGCACTTTTTTAATTTTTTACCAGATGTGGGACATCGGGCATGAAATCGGGCCTGTCTGGTTTTGCTGGATGTGGCACCGATGTTTTATTTTGGTCCACCCCAAAGGATTTCCACATGGCTCGGTTAGGGCTACCCATGTCGGTGGTGACATCAAGCACATGTAGTCCTATGGATGCTGCCCTCTGTATTATATCAATAATGATTGGCCTGTACTCTGCTCCATTGGTAGAATTGCCAGTGTAATGATATGCCACTACTTGCTCCACCGTGTTGTGTTTCCAGCCAACATAAACACACAAGCATGTGTTGCCACCCCTGTGTGACCTGGTAAAGTCACATCACCGTAGTTTGCCTGTAATCATGTCTACACTTGGTGTGATTGCCATTTCATCCAAGGTCAACACACACTCCCTTTCAAGGTCTGTCAATCTATCTGCCTTCAATTTTAGGAAATCAAAGACCTCTGTCAACACACCAGGCTCAAACTTAACACATTGCATCCTTCTTTGCAGTGTCCTTATTCCTGGAAGGGGAATCTTCAATTCCTGCAGAGTTTTGTAACCCGTTGGTCCGCTCGCAAAGCAAATTTTTAAAGCCTTCTTAATTGTCTCATTGCTCCATTTCATCCCCTTTGTGGTGAGTCTGCCTAATGCCTTCAGTTGGTCTTTTGAAAACGTTTTCTTATATTTCTTGTCCCTAATTTTCATTGTTTTCTTGAGAGCTGCATTTTCCTTCCTGATTTTTCTTAGTGCAGCCTTTGCTTTTTTGGTGATTCCTTCTTGGCTCTTTAATTTTCTCTTTAATTGTTGTAATAGATCTGTTTGACTGGCTGCTGGTTCCCTCGTATGCTGACTGGCTGCTGGTTCCCTCGTATGCTGACTGGCTGCTGGCTGAGTGGGTGGTGTCCGCCCTCCCTCTCTCTCCTCACTAGCCATGTCCTCTCTTTCTTCACCCTCACTTTCCTTTCTCTCAGTCTCCTCATCCCTTCTTCCCTCAATTATTGAGACTAATGTGAGTAGAAGACATGGCACTGTAAATTTTCGAACATTTTAAATATTATACCACTTAAAAATAACAAATATTACTTTTGTTACTAAGAGTTCATACTTATTATACCTGTGTCACCTTTCACACTATAGCTGTGATCATGAGCTATGGGCTTTGTAGATACAGGTCTCAGGGTGAATCGTGGTGCAGGGGCCCTTCTCTTTTTGACCACAGGGCGATGCACGAAGATATGAATAGGGTATAGCCTCTGCTCTCAGCCTAGTCTTGCCCTTTTTTGTCTTGACAAACTGGTCTGCATCAAAATGTGCCTGCGGAGTGACTTGAGGTTACTTCACACACAGAACAACTGTGTCTGAATCTTGTCTGCCCACATACATATTCCATAGTGGTTGAATACACAGTATTAGGAAACACTTTATACTTACTGGACATGTTATACTCATGACATACTGTATATAAAATATGACCAAGAATGTGAGACAACTTTATAGAAATTCATATCACATCTGTTACTGATGCCATTTGTCATACTTTGTTAAACTCACAAATAATAAAGTTCCATAACTTCAGTTGGGAACAAAGACCACACCTTATCTCTCCAAGGCAATTTCCCATCCAATAGGTGTACTATATAGGTGTGTATAACCCTTTCTCCTGTCTGTTTATCCCTCTTTCAGCACAAGAACCAGAGGGGGATTCAATGGAGCCTGAATACCTGCACTGAGGCCCTCACCCTGCACCCTGCACCCGAGTCTCAACTCTGTGTTTTTCAAGCCTTTCCCTGTTTTTTTGTATTAAACAAAACATTAAGCTTTCCCAATGGTGTGGTTTTCGTTTTGTGAAAAAGTGCAAATGCAGTGTTTGTAAATAATTACATCACATATATGTTTGCTGTTGGTCGTGAAATTGCTCCTGCTGACTTGAGCCAGCCATTTTTTCCTCCGCTCTGTGTCAGTGGGGAAGCTGTACATTTGTACTCCTTTCTCGGAGCGATTTGAGCATCCCCAGGCAGCACAGCAAACCATGGTGGCGACTAGGAGGCAGCACAGCAAACCAGGACAACACGGAGGAAAAGGCACAGACAAACTGCATGATATGCTATTCAATGTTTATTGAATTCCATGTATTTGCAATGGATGTTCCTAAAACAACACATTTAACATCATCATCATGCTGCTGCTGCTAGTCCTTTGATAGTCACCTGTCGGTCTCCTGTCCTTTCTGAAAGCCATAAAGATGACATTAGTCATTTAGATAACTTGTGTCCTCAATTACCATGGGATTACTGAAACTACCATGAATTTAAGAAAATGGTAGACATTAATCTAATCTGAATTTTAAAGCATTACTTTAGATCCCCTCCCTCTAAATATATCAATAAACATTAGAAAGTGATGCTCCTGAATACCATACAGGTTTAAGAAGATAATATTGGTTTGAAAGAATTCAAAGCTATAAATAAACAGCAACAGGCTCTTTAACCAAGGCACTGTTAGCCTAACATGTAAACTAGTTGTTCACACTAATCCTAATATTATCACTTAATATTAGCAAATTCTATTTTATTTTTTAAAACATATTGATGTAAATACATACACATATCGATTTGTTGTATAAATATTGCAAATCAAAACCTTTATTCACTAATAATTACCAAAAATCGTAGTTCTATCTCCTGTTATCAATGCATTCACATTGCCCGCCATGAACTTCCGGGGAACGATCCTCTTCTCCGTGAACCACGTGACGATAACAATTTTTGGACTTCCGTTGACGTAACTCTTCTATTATATGGCTCTGGGTCTATCCACTCGCCGCACTCTGTAGAGCGCTGTGTCAGTGCTTCACTATCAAATCCATTCCACTTGCTTATTGAGAGAATGCCCAAATCAATGAAACCCCGTACCATGTTTTCCCTGCTACTTTGTACCAAGGCAGATTCTCCCATAGCGCGCGCATTTTCAAGGAGTGTTGTCATAGTTGGACAGCTCAGATCTGTTATATGAAGCGATGCCGGTAGAAGAGCTAAGGCACACACACCAAATGTTCAGGACATTGTTAATACAGCGAAAATCAAAGCTGACGATCTCTTGGTTTGATATGTTTTCTTCCCCAGACAACATGGATATAAGAACATTGTTTTCGAAGAAGAGGAAAGTAAGTAATGAGCTGGTGGCAGTTAATCAGTTAACAGTGATGGCGGCAAAAGCGTCTCACTTCTGGAGAGGAGTTTCGTCTTTATGTCATGATAGAGAGATACAAATACTAAATAGTTTAGAAAAGGCATCGAAATGCCAGGTTACTAGTATTTATCATGTAAACAGGGAACATGAATAACCCGATCTCTCTGTGCTCATGTAAACACCATGATGTAGAGACGCAGTCAGTGTGTTTTACTGGAGCCTCAGTTCGATAAGAGATTATTTTCTGAGTTCTTTAACTTCGGTACTCTCTCTCAAAATGGTAATGTGGATTATGTTTTAATTATACTTCTTATCATTCAGAAGCTTTTTGTGTGTGTTTATGTTTTACTGAGTGCTTATAGGCAATTTCCATCCCAGTATTCAGTTAACTATTTATTTTCTGTGCACATTACATAGACGAGCTAATATTCTACTGCTTGGGACTTTGAGTCTTCAAAATGTCCAATGTCACAGACTGGGACTTACTTTAGAGTCAGTTGTATTTACATTCAGTATGACTTGTTATGATTCAATGTGAAAGAGTATACTGCTCAATAAATAATGATCACTTCACCACCTCTCTTGACATCTAGGCGCTTGAGAGTGAGTCAGAGGCAGAACACAGGGACAGTGGAGAGAGGTCCGTTGCTGAGACAGTTTAGAGTAAATTGTGATGTGGACTCTCATCCCAGAATGTTAAGGAAGTCAGTTGGGATATTGAACAGGAAGCATTTCAGTCAAGGGGCATCATATGGCCAATATAGACAGAAGAGCAACATTTAAGTCAATGATACCATTCCTAGGTGAACTTAACATCTGTATGGAGTCAGATCAGTCTCAATATTAATAAATATTCACAGAAGGATTCACAAATGTATTTTGCGATTTATATATAAATGACTCTCCACAACAATATCTCTCAACGCACTCACACATATTTATTGTTGTATATAAATGTACAACAAATGGGCATTTAAACTGCTTTTTATTAATTCGAAGACGGCTCTGAATTAATAATCAAATATGTTTCCTTTCTTTACTACTGGATGCAATTACAAAATGTACCCATCATTTTCCTCATGCTAGTATAGCCACATAAAAGTATCAAACCACCATCTACTGGTTTTTTTTTCGTGGGGGGGGGGACCCCACCTTAAAAATGTCCCCCCCACATTCAGGATGCTTCCTACGCCCATGGCGACAGTAAAAGTAGTCGTTGTGCAGATTGGTTTATTTCAGAATAATATATATGATATGTTTTATAATGATTGATCATGAAAGTGTTCTCAAAGCTGGTGAAGGTGCAGCTAGTTTGAATGACTTTGTATACTGCAGGGTAGCTTGTGGATTTACTCCAGGTGGAACTAAAGTCTGATTTAACACTTGATTATATTTCACATCATTCATCCAGATCTGTAAAGTAACTAAAGGTATTAAATACATGTAGTGGAGTAGAAGTACACCATGTACCTCTGAACTGTTGTGGAGTAGAAGAACAAAGTAGCAAAACATTTAAATACTTAAATAAAGTACAAGTATCTCAAAATTGTACCCAAGTATAGTACTTGTTGAGTTTATGAACTTAGTTACTTAACACCAGTGGCTATACAGATAGAAAGACTAAGCCTTGCACAGAGGCATGAAAATACATTTTCAAAATGCTCAACAGTGCTGCCAAAATTATAAACTGACTGCTACACAATTAAAATAAATGCTTTTATATATTTCTATTAGATGTGACTCTTTAGCGTTTCTGTTATTATTACCTGCTGCTTTAGTTGTTCTGACTGCTAAAATCATCTGTTATTCCTCATTTTAAAGCCGATATTCCGTGGGGTCGGGGGGCTCGGATCCTTGTCACCTTTTTCATACCTGATGAGTTTGCATCCCTGACAAGACTAGGTACATTACAGGAGTGTTAAAACACCCAAACATGCACACGTATCTTATTTTAGTAGAGATGAGAGGACAAGGTCTAATGTTGTGAACGAAATGATCAAGTCAAAGCTTCAGTATTTTATCTTATGTAGCACATTCAATTCAATAATTAATCTTGAATTACTAATAACTCTAAAGAAGGCAAAAAGTGGATAAGGCAAATACTCATCCAAAGTGTGTGTGTGTGTGTGTGTGTGTGTGTGTGTGTGTGTGTGTGTGTGTGTGTGTGTGTGTGTGTGTGTGTGTGTGTGTGTGTGTGTGTGTGTGTGTGTGTGTGTGTGTGTGTGTGTGTGTGTGTGTGTGTGTGTGTGTGTGTGTGTGTGTGTGTGTGTGTGTGTGTGTGTGTGTGTGTGTGTGAGAGCAGCTTGTCTGCTCAAGGTTTAAAACCAGCAGTGTGAATGTTTATGAGAAACAATTCGTAGCTTAGACTGAACTCGAAGGAAACTAGACTGGAATTTTTTTTTTTTTTAAGAAATCAAAACAGGTGAATACTCTCTTTATGGTATTTAAATTGGGCCAAGTAGAACCCCTTCATGGATTTGTGATACTGATCTCTGTCTGTTCGTATTTGGAAGTCTCATGATTTATTGTGTGGGCCTGTGAAGGAGAGGCCCAGGGAAAACAACATCTATCTTGGAACTGCAATTACTTATCTTAAAGAGATTGCAACATTATACTCCTTTAAAAATTGCTCAATTCATTTAAATACATTTATTATGCACACAATAAAAACCTCAACAAATATATTGATCCTGGCTTAACCAGCGACCTTTACTCTATTGTTCATAAGCTCAGTAGTTTAACAGCTATTAGAATTGTAGTAATGTCTGTAGACCAATTGTACTAGAAATAATTTGAAACAGTTTAATAAAGAATGTTAAACTATATTTAAAACTGTAATTGAACTTCAACTTATATCAATTATCTGATTCCAGTGGCCAGTTGGAATAGACAATCAACAAAGTTTTCATTTTGCAGCAACAGCGTAAAAGGTTTCAACCACAAATGAGGCGAAGTCTGCGAGCTAGTTCAGGCAGTCAACTCGAGCACTTATGCTGCATTCATACATAACGCCCCTTGCCACTCTACAACCAACCAAACAGAGTCTCCTTAATACGCCGCTCTATTTAACCTGCCAGATCTCTCTCCATGCATTGCTTGCTGCTGCTATTGCTGCAGCTACCTCTACGTCGCTGCTGCTTCCCTGCTGCCACTGCTGTGTTCACTTGCTATTGCTGCGTTCATGTTCCTGCTGCTGTGTTTCATGTTGCTGCTGCTTGCCTGCCGGTGCTGTCCTTGCAAATGTCTATTGCAATCTCCGACTCTGGAACCGAATCATCATACGCAAGAAGCCGTAAGAAATGCCTCATTCCCGAAACACAGGCTAGCTCAGAGCATGGTTCAGACGCCGCTGGAACGACCCACAGCTCCCGCACAACACACATGCAGGTGTCCCACTCCCTTCCGTCCTCATCTGGAGTAGCTTTTAATATCCTTTGGGCCAGAGGAAGTCCCGAGTTCTACGCCAGCTCCGGTAACAACCCCTCTCTTGTGTGTCAGCTGAGAGTCGTACTGTCTCTCGGTCGGCGGGTATTTAAACAACAAAAGGCAGGAGCAAGCTGACTCCGGCATTCCCTGCCATCCTGTCCTACCTTCTCGAAGTAAAATCAGCGCTTGAAGCCTTTAATTCCACGATATTCCCGTGAACAAACTCGATTTCCTCTGCCTGCAATGTAAACAAATGTTTCTACTTCCGCGTTCAACCACGTTGTGCCGCTGACGTCACACCCCCGAGGACTCTGGGAATTGGAGTCCCAGATCCAGTCACAAGTTCTAGCTTCCTGCCCCCTGCAGCAGCAATTCCTTGTGCGAACGCAGCATTAGGAATCGCATCTTGGCAGGTATATAATACTATTCTGCATAAGCAATGTTTTATTATGGAAATATGTGGCCTGCAGTAAGTCATATTTGAGGCAATTATACAGAAGTTGTAACCAAACAAATGAGAGCACCACAGACCGTGGAGGCTTTTAAAAAAGGCCTCAAAACCCATCTCTTCAAAAGAGCCTTTGCCTAGACCTTTTTATCACCCTTTTATTTTTATTTTTATTAATTCTACCGTGTTGTGTAATGTTTATTTATATTGTTTATGCTCACTAGTTGTAGCACTTCGGGATTTGAAATCAAATATGAAGTGCTTTATAAATGGAACCCATTATTATTATTATTAAGTGTACAAGTATACTACTATAAATGGAAATAAATTAATCATTTCCGTTACGTGAATATGAAGGGAAGCGCGATACATTTTTGACCATCATTTCAGACTTCAATCAGCTGTGACTTCAGGTGTTCATGCTGCCGACATACCCATTTCAGATCCTCGTAGCAGATATCAAGCGAGAGGAGAAGACCTCCATCCGCGGAAACACGGGTACGTCCGGCCGTCTCGGCATAAGCGAACAAGCCGATCCGGCATCAGAACCGAGTCGAGGCCCCTCGATCAGCTGATCCGTGAACACGGAAGTCGCATTACGCACAAGCCGACCGCGTGCAGGCCATGGATGTATAATAAGAAGGTGCAGGCCCTCTACGCTGCATTCAATCCCTCCCAGGAAATTCAACAAGCAGATAAATGACATTTATCCGTGTTCACAGCACGTTTAGGCATGATCGCCTCCGTGTCTCATCAAATTCGTATCTCGGCACCCCTTTGGGTTGGGGGAGTCCGGATAAAATAATTATATATTTAAAAATGAATAATATAAAAGAAAAAAAGAATGCACAGGTGCTCCTTCATACTTTCATGCATATAACTGGTGGTGGTGCAAACCGTGCTTGCTTTAATGATCGTACGATCCCCTCTATCTGGTACCTCAATAGCATACCTCAGCTAATGTCTCAGTGCACACGTCAAGCATAAGGAATGGATGCAATATAAACAACTCATGCTCAATGTAGTCTTGCAGCGTATGTCTCTCACAGCAATGAGTCACTCACTCGGCTCACGTTTTAATCATCTGTAGAATACCTTCATTGCATTACTCATTAGTCAGCACTTCTCCAGAACGGTTTCAGCTAATTGCATCCCTGTCCTGTCATTCTCTGTTTTATAATGATTGCTTATTCTGCCCTTGTGCGTGTAACCACACGTATGCCCTATCCGACCTGATATCCGCACCGTACTGGCTAATCAAAAACCGTTAAACTCCTACGGTAAGCTATGCATATAACTGGTGGTGGTGGTGTATCACATCCTTCTAAGATAATGTTTTACCACATGCTATGCCTCTCTCACTTATTCCAGCAGACTGCCTGAGCGATAATAAGTCTTGCAATAGCCAGCAGACTGCCTGAGCATCAGAAATCTTGCAATAGCCAGCAGACTGTCTGAGCATCAGAAGTCTTGCAATAGCCAGCAGACTGCCTGAGCATCAGAAGTCTTGCAATAGCAGCAGACTGCCTGAGCATCAGAAGTCTCGCAATAGCCAGCAGACTGCCTGAGCATCAGAGTCTCGCAATAGCCAGCAGACTGCCTGAGCATTAGAAGTCTCACAATAGCCAGCAGACTGCCTGAGAGGTCAGAAGTCTCACAATAGCCAGCAGACTGCCTGAGAGATCAGAAGTCTCGCAATAGCCAGCAGACTGCCTGAGAGATCAGAAGTCTCGCAATAGCCAGCAGACTGCCTGAGAGATCAGAAGTCTCACAATAGCCAGCAGACTGCCTGAGAGATCAGATGTCTTGCAATAGCCAGCAGACTGCCTGAGCATCAGAAGTCTTGCTCCATGCAATAGTCAGTATCACAGGGAGCGCAGCTCACGCCATCCTATTTTCCTTCTCTCTCCATGAATGTTATGTTCATTATTTTATAAATGACCTTGCGATGTCTTCAGATCCTCTCTAGTTACTTACAGATGCTGCGCCTTCTGCTGGGTCGGGGGATTTCTCAATGAGTGGTTGCCCCACCAGCTTGCCATGCCCTTCGTTCAACCAAATGACTCTGGATCTACACGTCAAGCCCTCAAGGATTTCCCATATTCTGCCTCCAACCAAGAGCATGATTCAAAGCATACAATTCAGCTTGGTACTTTATCTTCTTCTGTCCCAACCTCCTCTGTGTACTTATGCAATATATATAATAGTTGTTCATGCATTAATTGTATTTTCATTCAATCCTGCAATCTTCAAGTGCTAAGTATTAAGCCACGCTAGAGTTCATTCATTTGCTCCTCAAGGGCCTTAAGCAGGCACGTCCTCCACGCAATGATAAAGACTCCCTCTTAACTTTGCACCCGTGCAAAGGTTAATGTCTAAGTTCAGGCAAAGGGGTTTCACTATACATTGATAAACGTCAGATGCAGTTGTTACAGCTTTCTATTGGTTTCTCAGGTGGTGAATATACACAGACCTCTCACCTTTTAATCCTCAGCATAATCTCACCCTTACTGGATTAACTTTGGAGATCAAATATACACACTGTTTTGAAACATTCAATGTCTGACATTTCTGTTTGGGGAGTCAAGGAACCCCGAATAATCATTGCTAAAACTAACACTGTTTTCTTTGTCCTTTATCTTCCATGCTGAACTTCTTCTCGCATCATTGCCCTCTGACACATGGGTCGGCACCCATGTTTATTTGATGGCTGCAAACCCAACGACGAGGGTTCTCCTCCAAGCTGTGTGATCTCTGCCTAAACTGCGACCTGCCCCCAGATTGCTATTCCCACTGTTTAAGAATCTGCACAGCCACAACCGCAGCTCTATATCCGCCTACCTCAACCCTGAGTATCCTGGGCCGTCGGTCATCTTCTGCCCACCAGCTCTATATCATGCCTCACATGAATGAGATCCTTTCAGCACAAACAACCATGAGCTCTTGCACTACTCGATGATGAGTAACGTTCAAAGATGTATATCTGTAGAATTCTGTTATTGCATACCAGGTGGTTGCTGGGTTAGATTATATTTATTTCATTATAGTATATTCCCCTCATAGCTGCATGCTTGGGGGGGAAAGCTCATTGTCGCTGCCTCAAAGACCTAGACACAGCAGTCTTGATAGGTAGTATATTCCCCTAAAAGCCGCGGTGCTGGGGGGGGGGTCGGCACTGGTCACTTCCAGGCCTACACATAGCAGTCTCTCTAGGTAGTATATTCCCCTCAAAGCCGCGGTGCTTAAGGGGGATGGCTTTTCGGGCTGTTCCCGGGCCTTCACATAGCAGTTTCATTAGGTAGCATATATAGGTAGTATATTCCCCTCAAAGCCGCTGTGCTGGGGGAGGATGGCTTTCGGGGTGTTCCCGGGCCTTCACATAGCAGTCACTAGGTAGTATATTCCCCTTAAAGTCGCGGTGCTTAAGGGGGATGGCTTTTCAGGCTGTTCCCGGGCCTTCACATAGCAGTTTCACTAGGTAGTGTATATAGGTAGTATATTCCTCTCAAAGCCGCTGTGCTTAGGGGGAATGGCCACATGGCAGCTCGCCAGGCCCTCTACTTATCAGATTTACATCACCAGCGTCAGGCTCGGGCTACGCAGTTTTGGGGGATAGTATCTAATCTCCATAAAGTTTTGGGGGTTAGTTATTTGATCATCACTCATCGTGCTATGTATATCTATGGAGTGATGATGCCCGAGCCTAGTCGCCAAACTTAACTATATGCTGCTTCTAATAAACATGTTAAAGGAACACGTGAGTTGTCTGACTGAAATGAGGCGAAGCCTGCGAGCTAGTTCAGGCAGTCAACTCGAGCACTTATGCTGCATTCATACATAACGCCCCTTGCCACTCTACAACCAACCAAACAGAGTCTCCTTAATACGCCGCTCTATTTAACCTGCCAGATCTCTCTCCATGCATTGCTTGCTGCTGCTATTGCTGCAGCTACCTCTACGTCGCTGCTGCTTGCTGCCCCACCACCACCCCAGCTTCCACCTGTAAGCTCGGGGGTTAGTTATTTGATCATCACTCATCGTGCTATGTATATCTATGGAGTGATGATGCCCGAGCCTAGTCGCCAAACTTAACTATATGCTGCTTCTAATAAACATGTTAAAGGAACACGTGAGTTGTCTGACTGAATTAGTATTATGTCTGAGTCTCATTCTGTCTTATCTGCTTTGTTTCGGAATGTGTTCAATACATTACGTTTTTTTTATTTTTACCATACAATACATAGATTAAGAATAAATGAAACAAATAATACAACATTGACCTATTTAAGCAGACAGATTTGCAACCCTGATCTCCTCAGGCCGGTATTTATGACCAGCAGTGATGCCTCTGAGGGTCTCAGGGTGTAAGACAGATGCAGGACATAAAAACACTCTTTTGCTATTTATTTTTTCTTTTGCAGCACATTTGCAGCACATTTATACTACAATGTATAATTTTGCTTTACATCTTTACATTATTTATTTTTCTCAAGTCATTTACTTTTGGTGAGATAACTAAAGTTTAGTTCATTTTACCCTGGCTATGGACTGATTCATTATTAGTTGTTACAAAGCATACACAAAACGGCGGGTAGGCAAACCAATATAGAAACAATTAGACAAACAAACATGAACTCGCAATAAACACCAGCGTGACAGCCAAGTACATTCAGCTCAATTTAGTCCGAATTAGGAGGTTTTCAGAGGGGGTAGGGAATTATTGAAATGGAGCACCTACTCTCGCATCCACCCTTGTACAAGTGCTAAGATCGTGCCTGAAGACCGTCCAAAAGCGATAAGCTTATCCTCTTGCGACAACCACTCTATTCTAGTGGCGCTATGATCCCCCGACCAGGAGAACATATACTTTTTTCCGCTACCCTTTCTCTCCAAAACAGCACAGTTAACTGTAGTCCTACACGACCAGCCTATACACCCGCCATTGAGTTCATCCCAACGATGAAACACAGTTTTGTTTCTACGCTTGCTTGCCACTGCCCACCCGTGATCAATTAGCCTATAATTGTATGTATGCACCCCGGACCGCCACCAGCTGAATCCAGCAAAGTAGGGAACGCTTCCAAGCAACGTAGCCGTAGGAAATGTTCCTCCAGCAGAGTAGAGAGCTGTGGCGCATCAGGTGATTCACGCACCTCGCGCTGCCCCAGCTTTATCAGCAATGCAGAAGACGGTCACATACAACGAGTGCTTTTAGACCATCTCGTTTTTAATAGAGATGGCGGTGGTGTGAGTTAAATCTTATAGACAAAAGCTGTGACTTTCTTCCTCTCAGCTGCACGGCTGCAGCCACCCAGACACGGGGGTGTTTACACACACACCCGCGGCTGCTGCTGGAGCCGTGCTCACAGAGGCGATAGGGGGAATATCTCTGGCTGCTTATTTTTAACTGCTGTGTTGGCCGCTAAAACCCCCAGAATTCGGCGATTTGTCCAATACAAATCTTTACATTGCTTTCATACAGAAGCTCCACTTTACTGATGTATTTCTTTAAGGTTACTCTGAACATAAGCTGTGCATGCTTGTATGGTAATTTCGTCCCAAGCAGCATGCACAGAGGCAATCAGCCAAATGTTCATTAACCAAATATGAAACACAACCGCTCAGTTTCACAGGTAATTTTAGGATACCGTCAATCACAGATTCTGGTAAGGCAATGTCCAAATGTGGATTTGAAATTACACTTACCAGTCTCTGAAGATATGTTGGTATCCTGCCGACAACGCCAATTTGTAAGGGAAACTTCTGTGTAGCAATGCAGTGGGAGTCACCGACTCATGAAGGAGACACAGGACGAACAGGAGTTCTGATGTCAAACACTGGTAGTTTATTACAAGCATCGGCTGGAGAATTCATATCACAAGTCACAACAGCCAAAGGTTCTGACTGCACGGGTGCGTTGTCATGTCAATTCTGCTCACCCTCTCATCTTGGTAGACCTTTTAACCAGTTTACAGAGAGCCAAATCCACATATTGGGGGAAGGTATCTGTGAACACTTGGAGACACTGAATCACTTATCTGACTTTATGGCTCTTGTGACCGAGAGTTGACCGGTCATAAAACTGATAATGTCAGCAATAGCTGAAACTTCCCATTCCTTAAGACAGATAACAGACTTCGGCTTCGTCGTAAATGTCAACAGGCCGAAAGGTCAAATATCTTAAGTAAAGACAAAATTAATCCCTCACAATAACTGAATATGTTGCAACCACTTCCACCTTTGTAATAGTTTTTCAAAGTTTCAAGATCTTGGCTTGAAAGGTGCAAATAATCTGGTTCTTTACTGATTTTTAAAATGCTGCTTTATCCGTTTTAGTTTGAAGTTCTTAGCAACTAAATAGTAGTTGAGAACATCTCTGAGTACTTTAGAGCAGTGGTTTTCAAAGTGGGGTCCGCGACCCCTCGGGGGTCCGTGGCACTCTGCCAGGGGGTCCGTGAAAAGTTTTCAGATTCATTAATTTAAATTTTAAATTCCTCTCTGGGGAACCAGCACCTTACCGTGGTAGAGAGGTTTGTGTGCCCTGATGAACCTGGGGGCTGTGTTGTCTGGAACCTTGTGTTCCTGGTAGGGTCTCCCATGGCAAATTGGTCTCAGGCAAGGGGCCAGACTAAGATTGGTTCAAAAGACCTCATGAAAGACGACACAAGAAGTGAGGATACCCGGCCCGGAGGAAGCCCGGGGTCCCCTTCTGGAGCCAGGCCCAGAAGGAGGACTCGTCGGCGAGCGTCTGGTGGCCGGGCTTGCCACGGAGCCCGGCCGGGCCCAGCCCGAAAAGGCAACGTGGGCAACACCTCCGCTTCTCCGTCCCGCGGGCCCACCACCTACGGGAAACATCGATGGGGTCGGGTGCGCTGCCAGAAGGGTGGCAGTGAAAGCGGAGGGTCTCGACGGACCAGACCCGGGCGACAGAAGCTGGCTTTGGGGACGTGGAACGTCACCTCTCTGGGGGGGAAGGAGCCGGAGCTTGTGCGGGAGGTGGAGCGTTACCAGTTGGATCTGGTTGGGCTCACCTCTACGCACAGCGTCGGCTCTGGAACCTTACTTCTGGATAGGGGTTGGACTCTATTCTTCTCCGGAGTTGCTCAAGGTGTGAGGCGCCGGGCGGGTGTGGGGATACTCACAAGTCCCCGGTTAGGTGCTTCGTTGTTGGAGTTTACCCCAGTGGACGAGAGGGTCGCCTCCCTACGCCTGCGGGTTATGGGGGGGAAAACTCTGACTGTTGTGTGTGCTTATGCACCCAACAGCAGTTCAGAGTATACGGCCTTCTTGGAGACCCTGGAAAGAGTCCTGTATGGGGCTCCTGAAGGGGACTCTTTAATCTTGCTGGGAGACTTCAACGCACATGTGGGCAATGATGGAGACACTTGGAGGGGCGTGATTGGGAGGAACGGCCCCCCTGATCTGAACCGGAGTGGTGCTTTGTTACTGGACTTCTGTGCTACTCATGGATTGGCCATAACAAACACCATGTTCGAACATAAGGATGCTCATAAGTGTACGTGGTACCAGAGCACCCTAGGCAGAAGGTCCATGATCGATTTCGTTATCGTATCATCGGACCTAAGGCCGTATGTTTTGGACACTCGGGTAAAGAGAGGGGCGGAGTTGTCAACTGATCACCATCTGGTGGTGAGTTGGGTCGAGTGGCGGGGGAAGCCTCTGGATAGACCTGGTAAGCCCAAACGTGTAGTTCGGGTGAACTGGGAACGTCTGGAGGAGGCCCAAGTTCAGGAGGCCTTCAACTCACACCTCCGGCGGAGCTTTTCGGGCATTCCTGTGGAGGTTGGGGACATTGAACCAGAGTGGTCGGTGTTCAAAGCCTCTATTGCCGTAGCCGCGGCGGGGAGCTGTGGTCTCAAGGTCCTAGGTGCCTCAAGGGGCGGTAACCCTCGAACCTCCTGGTGGACACCGGTGGTCAGGGAAGCCGTCCGACTGAAGAAGGAGGCCTTCAGGGATTTGTTATCCCGGGGGACTCCCGAGGCAGTTGCAAGGTACCGACAGGCCCGAAGGGCAGCAGCCTCATCCGTGGCCGAGGCAAAGCAGCGGGTGTGGGAGAAGTTCGGAGAAGACATGGAGAAGGACTTTCGGGCGGCACCAAAGTTGTTCTGGAAAACTGTCCGACACCTCAGGAGGGGGAAGCAGGGAACCATCCAAGCTGTGTACAGTAAGGATGGGACGTTGTTGACCTCAACTGATGGAGTGTTAGGGCGTTGGAAGGAACACTTTGAGGAACTCCTGAACCCGACAACTCCGCCCTCTATGTTAGAGGCAGAGCTGGAGTATGACGGGGGATCAACACCAATCTCCCGGGGGGA
Organism: Gymnodraco acuticeps; assembly: GCF_902827175.1. NCBI lineage: Eukaryota > Metazoa > Chordata > Actinopteri > Perciformes > Bathydraconidae > Gymnodraco > Gymnodraco acuticeps. The sequence continues at coordinate 620,728 of NW_022989942.1, read as the reverse complement.
GGTCACTGAGGTCGTCAAACAACTCCACAGTGGCAAAGCCCCGGGGGTGGATGAGATCCGCCCGGAAATTCTGAAGGCTCTGGGTGTTGAGGGACTGTCATGGTTGACACGTCTCATCAACGTTGCGTGGAAGTCGGAAACAGTACCGAAGGAGTGGCAGACCGGGGTGGTGGTTCCCCTTTTTAAAAAGGGGGATCAGAGGGTGTGTGCCAATTACAGAGGCATCACACTACTCAGCCTCCCTGGGAAAGTTTACTCTAAGGTACTCGAAAGGAGGGTCAGGCCGATTGTCGAACCTCAGATTGAGGAGGAACAATGCGGATTCCGTCCTGGTCGTGGAACGACGGATCAGCTTTTTACTCTCGCAAGGATCCTGGAGGGGGCCTGGGAGTACGCTTATCCGGTCTACATGTGTTTTGTAGACTTGGAGAAGGCGTATGACCGAGTTCCCAGGGAGTTACTGTGGGAGGTGCTGCGGGAGTATGGGGTGAGGGGGTCTCTACTCAGGGCCATCCAATCTCTGTACTCCCAAAGCGAGAGCTGTGTCCGGGTCCTCGGCAGTAAGTCGGACACATTTCCGGTGAGGGTTGGCCTCCGCCAGGGCTGCGCTTTGTCACCAATCCTGTTTGTAATATACATGGATCGGATTTCGAGGCGTAGTCGTGGGGGAGGGGGTCTGCAGTTCGGTGGACTAAGGATTGCACCACTGCTTTTTGCAGATGATGTGGTTCTAATGGCTTCATCGGTCTGCGACCTTCAGCACTCACTGGATCGGTTCGCAACCGAGTGTGAAGCGGCTGGGATGAGGATCAGCACCTCCAAATCTGAGGCCATGGTTCTCAGCAGGAAACCGATGGACTGTCCACTTCAAGTAGGGAATGAGTCCTTACCCCAAGTGAAGGAGTTCAAGGATCTCGGGGTCTTGTTCTCGAGTGAGGGAACAATGGAGCGTGAGATGGGCCGGAGAATCGGAGCAGCGGGAGCGGTACTGCAGTCGCTTTACCGCACCGTTGTGACGAAAAGGGAGCTGAGCCAGAAGGCAAAGCTCTCTGTCTACCGGGCCATTTTCGTTCCTACCCTCACCTATGGTCATGAAGGATGGGTCATGACCGAAAGAACGAGATCGCGGATACAAGCGGCCGAGATGGGTTTTCTCCGCAGGGTGGCTGGTGTCTCCCTTAGGGATAAGGTGAGAAGTTCGGTCATCAGGGAGGGACTCGGAGTTGAGCCGCTCCTCCTTCGCGTCGAAAGGAGCCAGTTGAGGTGGTTCGGGCACCTAGTTAGGATGCCACCTGGGCGCCTCCCTAGGGAGGTGTTTCAGGCACGTCCAGCTGGGAAGAGACCAAGGGGTAGACCTAGGACCAGGTGGAGGGATTATATCTCTTCGCTGGCCTGGGAGCGCCTTGGGATCCCCCAGTCAGAGCTGGTTGATGTCGCCAGGGAAAAGAAAGTTTGGGGCTCTCTGCTGGAACTGCTACCCCCGCGACCCGACCACGGATAAGCGGGAGAAGATGGATGGATGGATGGATTAATTTAAATTATCATGATATCATTTTTTTTTCATTTTTTTTTTTTTTTTAACAAATAATCTTTTTTTTTTTTAATCTAAAATATTTCATAGATTACATTCAAATCTAACAAATAGATACATTTAAAAATCAAGCGCGTTACCGTGGAAACAACAATAACTGTTACGTCAGTTTTCCTGTTCACACCGCAGCGGAGCAGCCTCTTAGCTCCGGAATCCGGTTCGTTTCAAGCACCAAAAAATTGTCCGGCCAGAGCAAAAGCACCACATACGTCACGCTTACGTCGAGGCGGGGGCAGAGACAGATCAACTCCTGAACAACAACAAAAAGCCCGCGTTTTATCCAGTTTGTACAACGATGGAGAAACTTAACAAGAGTTTCAGTGTTTCTGCCATAGACTGTATATATAAAGGTTTCTGCTCATGGTGAAGCAACGTGTCTGCGTGTTAAGGTGGAACCTGAGCATTCACGTTGATCACCTCTCATTAGAACTCATTACAAATCTATAAAACTATAAATATTAAACTTTACTTCACGTGTTCATTTGAGAACAGCTGTTACATACCTGGGTGAAGGTTACAGTTCATTTAAATGAAAGATGCAACGTTACTCCACACTCATGGTTCAGTCCACCTTAAGAAATAAGACCGACCTAGGAAGCAGTTGTGTTTTAAAAAAAACCTTTTATTGACACGAGTACACTTTTTTTATAAGAATATAAACTAAACCACAGAAATGACTCCGGAAAAGCTGCAGATAGAGCCATAAGAAATTAATGCAACTGATTTCATCCGCGCGGTTTGGCTTTATGAAGCAGGCACGCAAACGGTTACGTCATGACGCAAACGATGACGCAACGACGCATTACCAGTCGGACTCTGGGCGGTGTGAAAAGAGCCAGAGCTAAACCGAAGAACTGGTTCTGAACCTAAAAAGCGCTAGCACGGAGCTTGAACCGGAGTTGCGTTGGTGTTAATGAGGTATTCTCTCTCTCTCTCTCTCTCTCTCTCTCTCTCTCTCTCTCTCTCTCTCTCTCTCTCTCTCTCTCTCTCTCTCTCTCTCTCTCTCTCTCTCTGTGTGTGTGAACAAATTGTAATTTAAAACACATTTCCTACATGTCTACACCACCTTACCCTCTTTGGATTTAATCAAGAAACATTAACCCTGTATAATGTTATACAAAACTGTAAAATTATGTTATATTACTAAAAACGTATTATTGGGAATCGCGAGAAGTTTCAGAGCGACAGAGACACAGAGCGTCCCCGTAACCATGGTAACTCACTCTCACTCCTGCCTGGTGCGCATGGCGCGAGAGGAGAGGGAGAGACGCATAAGTGAGACTGATTACTTTGAGCAACATGCATGGGAATAAGTTACAATATAACACATTTGTGTATATTTCTCGCTATTCAGATGGTCATGGTGCTGCTGTTGCGCAATGTGCAGAAGTGTCTTCTTTTCGCACCATGACATTATCAGGTATGAATTTGTTTTTCACTGCTTGAGAAAACGGACTTGTGGCTGAGAGCGTGTGAAAAATGTCAATTGTGTGAGAGTTGGCAGCTCTGTGAACTCGGTTGAAAAATTATGTATGAAACTGCCTATCAGATTTATTTACTTATTAATCGAAGGTGCCGGAACGCTGTTCTGGATCGTTCCGGCCCACTTTAACCCCTGTGTGTGTGTGTGTGTGTGTGTGTGTGTGTGTGTGTGTGTGTGTGTGTGTGTGTGTGTGTGTGTGTGTGTGTGTGTGTGTGTGTGTGTGTGTGTGTGTGTGTGTGTGTGTGTGTGTGTGTGTGTGTGTGTGTGTGTGTGTGTGTGTGTGTGGTGTGTGTGTGTGTGTGTGTGTGTGTGTGTGTGTGTGTGTGTGTGTGTGTGTGTGTGTGTGTTCTGAAATGCACTTCAAATGATCACTTTTCTCTTGATTTCCCTTTGATATTTTCTTTAGGTACAGTGTTACTTGCAGCTAATTGATTGATTGTTTTATGGGTATTCTGTGTTGAGATGGTGCAAATATTTGTAATACATATCCAATATCTTTCTAATACATTTCTCTTGTGTTGTTCTTTCACATAACTAAGACTATAGAAGTGTAAAAAATAGGCTACGTCAGATTATTCCAAGGGACATACAAGTCAAATCAAGTATATTTTTATTTATATAGCCCAAAATCACAAATCAGAATGAGGGGGTCCTTGGTGTATTCTCTATCTTGTAAGGGGTCCTTGGCTGAAAAACAATTGAGAACCTCTGCTTTAGAGGGTGTGCAGGCTGAAGAGTTTGCAGTTGCTGACTGTGAGGCTTGATTGAAATGCACAGATCAGTGTTTGTATACTCACAATGACACTGCTAATATGTTAGAGTTCATCAGGTTAGATGTTGACCATAATGACTGTCATGTGTAGCATGCTAACATTTGCTAATTAGCACTAAACAAGATGTACAGCTGAGGCTGATGAGAATGTCATTAGTATTTGGTCATACATGTGGTTGACCTGAAGGAGCTAGAGTAAAGTGGGAGTGTCACCAAGCAATTAATTAATGAATCGCTATGGGAACGTTAATGTCTCTCCCGAATTGCATTGCAGTCCATCAAATAGTTTGATATTTACATTCAGAGCAAAGTGGTGAACCAACATCAATATTCTCTAGCAAACCTTGAATAAATGGATTAGGGAAATGATTGAGAAATTACATTATTAAGTGCAGAAGTTGCCTATAATAAGCAAGTAATAGATTGGAGGGAAAGCAATACAAATAAATAAAGGGCAAGATTATCTAAGGAACCCATTTTAGGAGGAATATTCGAGTTGCCGGATTTAATTATGTTTTAATAGTTTAAAGGTCAACGGGACGGGTGGCGCAGTGGTCTGTGTATCCGATCATCAGATCAAGGGGGAGTGCTGGGGAAGTCCAGTTCGAAACCCGCTCCTGCCGCCACTGCGTCAGGCCGTTGTGTCCTTGGGCAAGACACTTCACCCGGATTTGCTCCTGTGGGTATTGTCCACAGTACATGTATAATACCAATGTGTACTTTTAAAAGCGCCTCGATGACCTCGAGGCGTGAAGATGGACGGTGTGGCGCAGTGCGCTGTGCAATGATCATCAGATCAAGGGGTGAAACCCGCCGCTGCTGCGTCTGTAAAGCCGGTGTGTCCTTGGGCAAGACACTTCACCTGAACTTGCTCCTGTGGGTATTGTCCACAGTATCTGACCATTGCATGTATGATATATGTGTAATGTGTGTATATGTAAAGCGCTTTGAGTCATTGAAAAAGCGCTATAATAAATGTAAGGAATTATTATTATTAAAATTCCCGTTTATTCTATATATGATGCTCTGAGGTCAATTCCTGATTACATTGATCCACTGTCACACTCCTAGGTTTATGTCACAGTTTTAGTGTTGTCTGTCGGGTTATGGGTTTTGTAAGTCTGTTCATTCAGTGTTTTGTCTTCCTCCTTGTGTTTTGTCTGGTCCTCCTCCCTGTCGTTAGTTTCCCTGATGTGTCTGATTGTCTCATTGTGTTCACCTGTTGCCCTTGTGTTTCTCCCTCCCCTGCCCAGCTGTGTCTTGTCCTGTGATTACCCTTCTGTGTATTTAGTCTAGTCTTCCCCTGTGTTTCATGTCGGTCCATTGTTTTCCCTCCATGTTATTCCACGGTCCATGTTCCTTGTGCTGCTCGTTTGTTTTGGGATTTTTTGGATACTGCCTTTTTGACACAGCTTTTATTATTTAATAAAGCTCGCTTTTTGTTAAAATCTGCATTTGAGTCCTACCTGCTTCACCCCCTCGTAACAGAATGGACCGACCAAATTTGGACTCAGCAGATTTTAATATTTTGGCCTCACAGGCGGAATGTCTTGGGTACTCTCTGGAGTACATTTTTTACACCTGGAAGAAGGCCTCATCTAGACGGGGTAAAGAGGCTGCTCTGAAGGAGGCACGCCGGGAGGTTGCTCGCAAGCCCTGGCTCAGGAGCTTGTTGCCTGAGTGGCTACAAACTTTTTCAAGTAGCCCTGAAGACTTGTCACATGCTTCTAACCCTTTCCTGGGATCCGACTACTGTCCTGTTGGAGGTCCACGGAGTCTCCAAAAAGCCTCTAGGAGACGCAGGGCAAGGATTCCAGCCCATGCTCCAACAGCCATGATCCCGGCTTCAGTTCCGGTTTCCACAGCCCTGGATCCATGCACCAGTACCGGTCCGCAGAGCTATGATTCCTTGCTCGATTACCTGGCCCACACAGCCATGGTCCAGGCCTCTGTTCCGGTTCCAGTGGCTCCAGCTCCAGCCTCAGACCTTTTTTCAGGAACCCGTCTGGCGTTTGGAGGTCCACGGAGCTTCCAAAAGGTCTCTGGAAGATGGAAGGCCAGGATTCCAGCCCGTACTCCAGCGGGTTCGGCCCCAGTTCTGGCCCCAGCGGCCATGGTTCCGGCCCTGGTTCCGGGTCCAGCAGCCATGGTTCCGGCTTCAGTACCGGCCCCAGCAGCCATGGTTCCGGCTTCAGTACCGGCCCCAGCAGCCATGGTCCCGGCTTCAGTACCGGCCCCAGTAGCCATGGTCCCGACTCCAGTTTCGGCTCCAGGACTGGATTACCGTCCGACACCAGCTCCCCGAGTCCTTTCGGCGTACCGGCCGACTCCAGCACCTCGTCTCCTGTTGGCTCACCGGCCAACGCTAGCTCCCCGTGTCCTGTCGGCGTACCGACCGTCTCAAGTCCCCTCTCAAACCCTCTCTCGAGTCCCCTCTCAAGTTCCCTCTCAAGTCCCCTCACAAGTTCCCTCTCAAGCCCTCTCTCAAGTCCCCTCTCAAGTCCCCTCTCAAGTTCCTACCCGAGTCCCCTCTCAAGTCTCCTCTCGAGTTCCTTCTCAGGTCCCCTCTCGAGTCTCTTCTCGAGTCCCCTCTCAAGTCCCCTCTCGAGTCTCTTCTCAAGTCCCCTCTCGAGTCTCCTCTCGAGTTCCCTCTCGAGTCTCTTCTCGAGTTCCCTCTCAAGTTCCCTCTCAAGTCTCCTCTCGAGTCCCCTCTCAAGTCTCCTCTCGAGTCCCCTCTCAAGTCTCCTCTCGAGTCCCCTCTCAAGTCTCCTCTCGAGTTCTTTCTCAAGTTCCCTCTCGAGTTCCCTCTCAAGCCCCCTCTCGAGTCTCCTCTCGAGTTCCCTCTCGAGTCCCCTCTCCAGTTCTCTCTCAAGTCCCCTCTCGAGTTACCTCTCAAGTCACCTCTCGAGTTCCCTATCGAGTCCTCTCTCAAGTCCCCTCTCGAGATCTCTCTCAAGTTTCCTCTCAAGTCCCTCTCAAGCCCTCTCTCGAGTCCCCACTCAAGTGCCGTTGGAGGTTCCGCTGGGGGTCCTGCCATCTCCATGTCCTGTCCCGTTGGGGCCCTGCCGACTACTCTTCTGCCGGGGGTCCTGCCAACCCTGTGTCCTGTGTCATTGGAGGTCCCGCCGACTACTCTTCTGCCGGGGGTCCTGCCAACCCTGTGTCCTGTGCCGTTGGAGGTCCCGCCGACTACTCTCCTGCCGGGGGTCCTGCCAACCCTGTGTCCTGTGCCGTTGGAGGTCCCGCCGACTACTCTCCTGCCGGGGGTCCTGCCAACCCTATGTCCTGTCCCGTTGGGGGTTCCGCCGACTATTCTTCTGCCGGGGGTCCTGCCAACCCTATGTCCTGTCCCGTCGGGGGTCCCGCCGACTACTCTCCTGCCGGGGGTCCTGCCAACCCTATGTCCTGTGCCGTTGGAGGTCCCGCCGACTACTCTCCTGCCGGGGGTCCTGCCAATCCTATGTCCTGTTCCTCTGGGGGTCCCGCCGACAACTCCTCTGCCGGGGGTCCTGCCAACCCATTGTCCTGTTCCGTTGGAGGCCCCGCCATCACCTGTCTCGCCGGGGGTCCTGCCAACTCCTGGTCCTCTTCCGTGGGGGATCCTGCCGAGGCCTGTCCCACTGGCTCCGGTTCCTGTTCGGCCGACACCGGGTTCTGCCTGGCCTCCGGAGCTGTCTGGTCTTCGCCTGAGAGCCGCGGTCTTCGCCCTCGAGCCCAGCCCCCTGAGTGCCGTAGTCTTCGCCCTCGGGCCCGGCCCCCTGACCCTTCCTGCCGCTGCCTTCACCCTCATGCTCGGCCCCCTGAGTTCGCCCGCTGTGGCCTTCGCCCCTCCGTGGTCTCTGCCTTGCCCCCGGGCCGTCCGCCCGAGTTCCCCACCTTGGACTCTGCCTTGCCCCCGGGCCTTCCGCCCGAGACCCCCTCCTTGGTCTCTGCCTTGCCCCCGGGCCGTCCGCCCGAGAACCGTCCTCCAGACCCCCTCCACCCACCCTGCTGGACTTTGTTTTTTGGAACGTCTGGGATCCGTCCCTTGAGGGGGGGGTTCTGTCACACTCCTAGGTTTATGTCACAGTTTTAGTGTTGTCTGTCTGGTTATGGGTTTTGTAAGTCTGTTCATTCGGTGTTTTGTCTTCCTCCTTGTGTTTTGTCTGGTCCTCCTCCCTGTCGTTAGTTTCCCTGGTGTGTCTGATTGTCTCATTGTGTTCACCTGTTGCCCTTGTGTTTCTCCCTCCCCTGCCCAGCTGTGTCTTGTCCTGTGATTACCCTTCTGTGTATTTAGTCTTCCCTTGTGTTCCATGTCGGTCCATTGTTTTCCCTCCATGTTATTCCACGGTCCATGTTCCTTGTGCTGCTCGTTTGTTTTTGGATTGTTTGGATACTGCCTTTTTGACACAGCTTTTATTATTTAATAAAGCTCGCTTTTTGTTAAAATCTGCATTTGAGTCCTACCTGCTTCACCCCCTTGTAACATCCACAGTCATCTTTACAGATCCAACTTTCAGCTTCTGTCTCACCTCATTAAAATGTGCCAGGGCGAAAGTTCACAGTAACATTCTCCTTGAGTAGATCCAGCTACCGGGTCACAAAGCCATAATGTGGTTATCATAGGGTACAGTCCCTGCAGTAAACTGAACTCATAGATAACTCAATTTGGCAACAAATCAACCTCAGGATGTGAAGAGAACAAAACGGGTGTTGCACAAATAATTGTAAAGATGTATAAACTTTATAGGTACTTTGGATGCACACAGAGCCTGCAGTACGTGACAGAATGATGAACACGGTTTTATTGTGAAACCGTGGACAGCAAGAACTGCTGTTTCAAATTTTGGTGCAAAGAAAATGTGTTATTTGTATGTAAACAGCACAGCTTGAATCAGCTCATACGTTTGTTTTTTTAAAGATTTTATTTTGGCAGCAGCTTGTCAGGGCAGCTGATGTTAGGTGCTGAAAGCTGTGAGGGTAAAATATCTTCATCCTGACACGTGACTTGTCAACTCCATGTCACTCTTGCTTTGTCACGTTGTGTCTTGTGAGTGTTGCAGCAGCATGACCAGACTACTCAAATAGCTAGTGAGAGTTTTCAATGTCAAATCCACTGCCTTAAAATAAGGTAAGGCAAGTTTATAGCACCTTTCAACACAAGGCACATTAAGAGCATTACAATATAGTTCAGCAGAAACATTCTATAAAATGGCCTTTAAAAACTTTCATTAAAAAACAAAGACAATCAAATAAACATAAAACAAGCCAACATATGAGAATTATTAAGATCATTTAGAAATGATTTGATTCATGCGGCTTGCCATTCTTGGACCCTATCTGTAGCTGTAATACTTTGTAGTAATAACAATTGGAGCAGTCTTTTGCTCTTCAACTTGTGTTTAAAATGCATTTCTACCTTAATTTATTTTGTAGGTTTAAGAACAATAAATATATTGCTGTCTTCATTCCTTGCAGATCATTTCTAAAGTGTAATGTTTTCTCTCAGCCATGTGCTGTTGGCCCTGAGTATGAACACGGAGGAACATTCAGAGCAATTACAGATTTTTATGATTAGAAAGCTTTTCTGTTTTTGACCAGATGTCTGCAGAAATCTTTTTTTATTGTAATCATGTGTCCTCATATCCTGCAGTTTCCATTTGGCAGATGCTTCATAGATAACAGTAAGAGGCAGAACCAGTTAGAGCTGAGTATGATAACATTATCTAATCAAACTAAATAAAAGTCAGCTGTCCAATGTCCGACATCTGTTCTTTTTCTTTTAACCGTGACTCATACAACATAATTTAATATGAAGCCCCTACTAATATAACACCCAGAAACCAGAAAATCAGCAGTACCTCACTTTACTTGACTTATTTTGCCTTATTTTAACCAGGATAAAAGCAATTGTATTTGTATTACAACATATCAATAAGGCTATTAGTTTAATCCGCTAACTGACCTCATATTCTGTATAGGAGAACTTTTAAAGGTCAGACAAGGTAAACAGGCTCCTTGTGCTGTTCCTCTCAGGGTAGAGTCAGTGACTCACTGTGTTGGCCTGAATCACTTATTTCCTTTTCCCCATCAGTGGAAAAGCACCACACAGAAAAGCAGAGGAGGGTCCGCTGGCTGTAAAAGACCTCTCTATGCGGACTCTGGCCTGCAGCCAGGCAGCAGACACGTGTCAGGCCAGGTAAACCAGGGAGGCGTTTCATAAACTCTACACTGAACTTCAAACACTCGCGAGTTGTTAGACTCCTGAATTAGATGTTGTAGAAGTTGTAAATCACTAAATATACAGCCTCGTTTGAGGTTTGTGCGAGGACTTTAAGCTGAGTCTTGGAGATTTAAGCTGGACTTTGACTCAAGATTCATCATATAAAGTAGAGGAGAGGGGAAAGTGGGTTATTTTACCTAAGAGGGAGAGGAAGAGAGAACGACGACATGGCCATGTGGAGGACAGCGACAGCTCTTCTGCTAATTCTACAAACTGGTAAGAAATGATTTGTTTCTGTGAGAGGTTGACAAAGGTATTCAACAGCACTGATTGGGTTGCCCTAGAGGTGGAGATACAAATATAACTAAACAGAATTTTTCCATATAATAGTATTTTTGTTTTAATGAAAGATTATCAAGATTATCATCTATATTACATGTTAAACATATTTTCCAGTTGACCTCAACTTATTGTTGATGTACATGGCCATAAGGTGACAAAAAGTGTATAATTTGGATAATTTCAGAGGTCTGAAGAAAAAATACATTCCAGTATTTGAAATGAATAGAAACATTCGAAAAAAAACATTTTAAACATATTTATTTTGTATTCCTCCAATTTGTATTGTAACCGTTTTAAATCAAGTACATTGAAAACGGTAGAATATTTTCACAGCAGTAGGATAGTTCTAGAGATGACAGGATGTTTTCATGACTCATTTAGTGGGAAAGTTTAATGATGTATGTGTTTCTCTCTCAGTGTTTGGCCAGAGCAGCATTAGATGGTGCACCATCTCAGATGCAGAGCAAAGAAAATGTTCGGCCATGTCGGAGGCCTTCGCCAAAGCCTCGATCCGTCCATCCCTGAGATGTGTCAACGGTAGTGACCATTGAGGGCTGCGTTCAGAAACTACAGGTCGGAATAGGGCTAGAGGAATTTAAGCAATTTTGAAAAATGGTAGTTGTTCCTTAATAGGCAAATCATAAAATAATTTGCAGTGTAATATACCTTATTATTTAGTAATCTATGAATCTGTATCAGTCAGGACACCAGAAGACTTGTTTAAAAGATTATTAAATATTTTGAGTGGTTAGAACACACTATCAGGCATAAGATAACAAGGCTGGAACTACTTTTACAGTTGCAATCAACTTTTTTATAGCTGATATCAGGCAGCACACTGGGTCCTTTAGGGCAACCACAGACTTGAAGATTTCTGATCTGCCAACAGTAACCTAGTAACCAGAAACTGAGCAAAACACGAACCTTAATGTTTGAATAATGCTTTGTCCTATGTAGGCTAGGCTATATGGAAATACATGATATGTTGAAAATGCTTTTTAGCATTCTTATTGTAAACAAATCCAGTGGTCTCTGTTCCAAAACATTTAGATGTTTTAAACCATACCATAAATAGTTATTGTTTCTTTGTACAATGTTCTACAAGTGTAGCTGTCCCTGTCAATCTATAATATTGGGGCTCTTAAGTACATAGGGGAAATGTCCTGATATTTATAACACTATTCATCTTTTTGCTTTCTCTGTTACTGTAGAAAAAAGAAGCAGATGCCGTGTCCATGTTCAGCCCTGACATCTACAAATTGGGGAAAACCAACTCCTTTAAGATTGCTGCTAGTGAATCAAAAATTGATGGTTAGAATGTTTATTTCATCTGAAAAGCAACTCAAACACAGTTAGATGGTTGAAGACAGAGATAACTATTCAGAGAGAAATACAAGTGTGAAACATGATTTCACACTTGTATTCACACAGGACCAAAGATAAATCTCTGGTCCTGTGTGATAAGCAACTTTAAAAACATGTTAGCCAATTCAGTATGTTGTTTTAGTATGTAATGTTAAAAAGATAGTTTAGTATTTTGGGAAATATTCCTGTTTTTGTATTGCTTAAAGATGAGAAGATGAGCCACTTAGTGTGAAGTCGAGCATGGTGGCCATATAGCTTAGCGTGAAGACTGGAAACAACAGCTAGTAGCTCCGTCCAAATGGAAAATAATACACCTTTAAGAACTGCTAAAAATCACATAATAACACTGTATAATTTGTTTAACATGTACAACTAGAACTGTTGGTTGTAATGAGAAGTTGTTGGACTATCTATTGAACAGAGCCAGGCTAGCTGTTCCCTGTTTCCAGTTGTTGAGCTAAGCTAAGCAACTAGCTGTAGATTTGTGTTTTCTATACAAACATAAAAGTGTCTTTATGAGTATTTATAGCAAGAAAGCAACACATTTATTATGGTTAACCTGTAGCAACTTAATGCAGGCTAAATTATCACACGTGTTACCTGATTATAACAACTACTCCTGTCTCTGGGATATTTTTTTTTAAAAACGAGTGATAGTCAGCACTGATCTCCTACATTATATCTCAAAGTAGAAATGTCATGTAATATATTGCTAGTACTCAGTTATTGTGAAGTGTGTTTTTATACCTGCTCTGTTGTTGCCTCAGGTACCGGTGCTAACTACTATGCAGTTGCTGTGGTGAAGAAAGCAAATTCTGGCATCAGCATAAACAACCCTGGCAGGAAAAAGGAGCTGTCACACAGGGAAAGGCCGAACAGCCGGCTGGAATATGCCTTTAGGATACCTCATAGACCAGGGCTACATGTCTGTAGTGGGCTGCAACATCCCACAGGGTAGGAAATACACTTCACATAAATAATTGTGCATATGTGTACATACAGGAAGCTGGAGAGACTTTTTGTGTGTTTGTGTCATCAGGTTGTGGCACATTTCTTCAATGCCAGCTGTATCCCTGGAGCAAACCAGGAAGGTGATCCAGCCTCTCTGTGTCAGCTGTGCAAAGGAAATGGTGAAGGACTGAACAAATGTGACATGAGCGACAAAGAGTTATACTTCAGCTACGCGGGAGCCTTTAGGTAACACACAGAAGTTACTGTTCTGCAGAACTGGGTATTTACATATTTGTAAATTACTTCCAGGACCTATCTAGAGACATTCCATCTTTAATAACATTTTACAAACAGTAGCACATTGAACATATCGAAATATAAATAAAAAAACTATGTTTTCGATAAACAAAAAAAAATATAGTTCTCATTCATAACACTCCGTTCGATGTCTCACTATGGGATGCGCCTCATCGCGGAGCAAACATAAGCATCAATCTCATTACGCCAATCCTGATTGGCTGGAGATCTTGACGTCAGCGTCAGGGAAATCACCCCCTATAAGTAGCTTGCGCCACAACGCATGCGCCATTCAAACACCTCTTCTCGCTTCAGAGCACATCTCTATGGTAGCCGGACAAGCTTCACGGTCCACAGACTGAACCCAAATATCCATTTCGGTCGACGGGCGCTTGCCGGCTACTCCTTCTGCTTCGCAGGAAGACGGTAATTACTAACGCTAGTTATTGTTGAAATCGACCTCGCCGCTCTCTTTCCCCGGAAAGTAAGCTAGGTCTGATTTTTTTCAAGCTAGCGTTAGCTTGCTCCCTCACTACCGACACCACGGGTAGCGAGGAAGTCTTTTCTTTTCTCTTCCCCACGGAGGAGGGAAAGGATTAAAAGGAGCATACTGCCACACCAGTCAGTATTCTCTGGGAATAAAAGACCCACACCGTCCCTTTTCTCCGGATAAGGACAGGGTGGTTACCTCTTTTTCTCCCAACCTACCTGTTGAGAGCGGGTCCTCTCCACGCCACGAGGCGAACAAGATGGACGCCCCTCTCCCTCACACCAGAGGAGTCAGGGACTCGGTTGGCTCGACTCTGCGGATGCGGGTTGAAGATCTTGGGGCACAGACACACACCAGGTCTGCTCGTCCTGCCTCGGGCTGGAACACGCCCGAGGCGCTATCGACAACCCCGGCTCGTGCGGACATTGTGTCCGCTTCACCGTTAAAGAGCCTCCGCCGACGGCTAGCACGCCAAGCTAGCCTGTCGGAGCAGGAACCCCCCATGTCCTCTGACCTGCCGGCCGGCAGTCAAGACCGCGGGGGCATCTGCCACAGAGAGTGAACCCCTCTCCATGTCGGTCTGGGGCTCAGTATCTGCGATGGCCGCAGAAACCGGATTCCCGCGCCCTGGCAGGCCGGGACCCGGTGGCGGCAAGACACGCGGAAACGGGACCCCACGCTTTACCGAGCTGGGGCTCCCCAGTTAGACCTCACCATGGTCTCACCCGCGGAGGATGTCCTCGAGCTGGATTACGACGAGGACGAAGAGGACGCCTCGGTGTTCCTCCTGTCCGAGTCGGATGAACATGAAGAGGACATCTTCATGTCATCGGCTCAGGCTGCAAAGCCTGCAGCGAGGGCTGCTCTCCAGACGATAGCATACCAGCTTCGCCCTGTCTGAGTATGGACCTGCAGGCCGTGTGCAAACGCGCTGCGGCCAGACTCGACATCCCGTGGCCTGAAATGGCCAAGGAGACCTCCAGGTCCCGCTACGAAGGGAAACATTTTCCCCAAGCAGCGCGGACAAAGAGACAACTCCTTCCGGTCTTCCCGGAGATGTTGGATGAGGTGTCGGTCTCGTGGAGGAGACCGGCCCTTCAGCAACAAGGTCCCAATCCAGGGTGCCTCCTCCCTAGACTGTGACGGAATGGAGAAGCTCGGCCTGCTCCGCATACCGCCATGGAACCGCTGTAGCAGCCCACCTCCTACCGAGGATGGGCCCGTCACGAGCAGGAACCCCACGCTGCCGGCAAAGTCGGACCGATTTCAGTCGACAATGACTGAACGGTCCTACAAAGCCGGCAGCGTTTGTCCGCCAGGGCCTTGAATGTGGCCTCGCTGCTACCCGCTTACCAAGCGGAGCTCTGCGGAGGACCTGTCGCGGTAACACGGGTTGCAGCCACTCTGGCGACGGCTGGCGCGGTCACAAGACATCTGTCTCCGTGTCCAACGCTGCGCCGTCCAGGCCACGGGGTAGGCAAATGGGGAACTCATGGTGGTGCAGGACAAGAGCGAGATGGCTCAACCTCCACCAACATCCAGAACGGAGGAAAAGGAGGATGTGCTGGCTATGGCCCATCGTTCAGATGGGAATTTTCGGCTCCGCTCTTGCTTCCATGCAAAGGAGGTGTGAGTCGAAAAAGAGGGAGGACGAGGCACTCCACCTCTGCCTCCCTCGAAGGGTCCAGCCGCTGCCTTCGCAGCAGCAGTCCTTCGCAGCAGCAGTCCTTCGCCCAAGCTGCCTTGAACCCTGCTCGGTTTAAAACACCGAAAACGCAGAGGTCGCAGCCCGCCCCGAGTCCCCAGCCCAGGCTGGAGACGAGGGCGAGCTGGCCCAGAAAATCGCCGGTTCCGGCTGCAGCTCAGGCGCAGCCAACCCAGAATTTCGGCCAGCAGGCGAGGAAGAAGAAGCGAGCGGCGTGACAGCCCCTCCTTCTCCCCTCCGTGACAGAGCTGGAAGTCCACGGTTCCCCAGCTCTAAATGTGTTCCCGCCGCCTCGAGAGATGCCTCAACACCATCCTCAAGTCCGCAAAAACACATGTCACAAATCTGTTTGTTCCTCTGTCATTAAACATTTGCCGCTGACGCATCCAGGCTTCAGGCCGAGGCGCCGACAGCTCAAAAAAATGATCAGGAAAAACCATAAAACCAATAAACAGCCTGCCCAACCTGTTCCCCCATCCTGAGAGCAGGCTTCGGCCATCCTCTCAAAAGGCGGATTACAGGCTGGGGTCTGTGAAGGGCACCACCGTCACGCGGCATGCGCTAGTAGCGGCCGGCGCTGGGTTTTAAAAGCACCACCGCCTACGCGCATGCGCAGGCCGGCTGGTGGGTTGTGTAAGGGGGCACCACTGTTGTTTCAGACACTCGAGGGCCCCATAACGCACACAAATAGAGACTCATGAGGGGAAGAGATGTGACATCTCCACTCGGCTTCTCTAGGAGCATGCAGTGGAAGATGCTCACATACATCTGCATGGGGTTTTCAAGACAGGTAACACCGGGGCTACAGACTCCAATTCGCTGTCACCCCCCCTCGCTTCTCGGGCATTCTGCATTTCGCAAGGCCCGAGGAGAGGTTCAGCCCATATTCTGGAGAAAGAGGATTTCTCTCTCCTAGAAAAGAGGGCTATAATCTATTGTACCCGCCGAGCAGAGTCAGGGCGGCTTCTATTCCAAGTACTTCCTCGTTCCCAAAACGGGGATGGGAACGGAAATTCGGCCCAATACTTGATTTTGAGGGCTCTGAACAAATATCTAAGAAGATATAAGTTCAGAATGCTCACTCACCACATCTCTGCTGCGGCTCGTGCGACAAGACGACTGGTTCACATCAGTCGACCTGAAAGATGCGTATTTTCACATCCCAGTATATTACCCACACAGGAAATATCTGAGATTCGCATTTCAGGGGATCTGTATGAATACAGAGTACTCCCCTTCGGTCTGTCTCTCAGTCCAAGGGTGTTGTTAGAGATGGGCGAGTCATGATTCATCCGGATCATTAACCCGGATCCTAGTAATGAGCTCGGTCGTGACGAGTCTCCCTCTCGATTAACCCGAGTCCTTTGAGTCCTACCTGATGTGACGTAACAATTAAAACTATAAATTGCGTCACTCTTTACTCTCTTATAACGTGTACAATCACATTACAACGGTTGTTGTATCCAGAGATCCAGCAGACTCGTCGCCATGCACGAATCAACAGCAAATTCAGCCCCTCCTCCGGCTCCCGCGAGAGTCCCGTGAGCCGTGAGTGAGCCGTGAGTCGTTGGACTCGCGGGAGCCGTGAGTGAGCCGTGAGCCGTGAGTGAGCCGTGAGTCCGCAAATCTCTGAGTCTGCTGCGACTCGTCGAGGGAGCCGTGGGACTCGCGGGAGCCGTGGACTCGCGGGAGCCGTGCGAGCCGGAGGAGGGGCTGAGTATGCTTGTAGATTCGTGCCATGGGGACGAGTCTGCTGGGATCTCTGGACTCTGCTGCATGCTATAGTTACGGCTCTCAGTCCTCGTAGGCTACTGGTCTCTCTCGATCATTGACCTGGATTCACGGATCCCGCGATTTTTTCCCAGCTCTAAATTAAGTTTTCAGTGTAGACTTCTAACAAAATGGTCATGTTGTGCAACAGTCTCCTGTAATAATATCTGCATTTCAATAAGGATCTTACTTGGAAAACTCGTTTATTTTGAACATGGCACACAAAAAGAAACAAATGATAGAAAATTGCAAAACAGTTAGAATATATAAAATGTAATTATACAATTATTATTATTATTTATTATATTATTATTATTATTATTATTAATTAAATGAAAACACAATTGTGCAAAATTAGCTTAAGTACAGGAACATATTAAAATAACTATATACATATAATGCAAAACACTTATTTTTTAAAATGCACACACACACACACATGTTTTATTAAAGCAAAGACACTGTGTAGCGGAGGTTAATGTAACGTTAGTTTAATATGCTGGTTAAATGCAACAACTTTTCGGTTTTCACCGGTAGGATTTCTACGGTCTTGGTCATGCTGACTCATATGACTCAAATGACTCAAATGACTCGTATGATCCGGATCTCTTCAATGATTGACTCAGAAGACTCCGAGTCCAATAAATGATCCGGATTTGCCATCTCTAGTGTTTGTACGATGTACGGAAGCCGCGATAGCCCCGTTAAGACAACAGGGTATTCGCCTGGGCGACCTACCTGGACGACTGGCTGCTTCTCGCACAGTCGGAGCAGGAGGCTGTTACGCAGACAAATGTCCTCGTAAAGCACCTGCTCAACCTGGGTTTCATAATAAACACAGAGAAGAGCATGTTGTGCCCCCGCGCAGACTATACTCTTCCTGGGTTTACACCTGAACTCGGTGCCCTTTTCAGCTCGCTTTTCAGCGGAAAGAGTGAAAGCTTCAGAGCTTGTCTCGCTCTTTCCAGCTGCGCAAACATGTTCTCTTCAGATCATGCCTGCGATTGCTGGGGCTCTGTCCAGGATGTCTCCCATCAAAGACATTGGTGCAGCGGCGAGCTGGTCCTCGCCGCTCACTTTTGTCTGCCTCCTAACAGGCTGGACGTTCTGCTCCCAGTGTGACTCAAGCAGTGCTGGGCACCTGGTTGAGTCAGAGCTCTACCTGTTAAGTTCTGGTTGGTTTGGTGATTTTCGAGATAAGCTCGTCTGGCAATACGGGAGCTACAATTTCCCATAGTGAGACAATCGAACGGAGTGTTATGAATGAGAACTATAGGTTACTTTGCGTAACCCCAGTTCTCAGAGTAACATGAATGTCTCACCAGACGGCCCTCCTTGCTATGGTGAAGCGAGAAGAGGTGCTTATTTTGAATGGCGCATACGTTGTGGCGCAGGGTGAGGTACTTATAGGGGGTGGATTTCCCTGACGCTGACGTCAAGATCTCCAGCCAATCAGGATTGGCGTAATGAGATTGATGCTTCTGTTTGCTCCGCGATGAGGCGCATCCATAGTGAGACATCTCACTTCATGTTACTCTGAGAACTGGGGTTACGCAAGTAACCTATAGTTTACGGCTTTCCTTTAGAAAAATAATGCGCATTTGCTAGGAAAATGTTAAGTTTTGATTGCAAAAAAATCTTAATGGACATGTTTTAAAAGTGTCTGTAAAACAATTCACTTAACTGAGCAATTTGAAATAAATCCTAATGTCTGATAATGTTAGGAGTGTTAATATAAACCATGTTTTAGTTGATGACGTTAGCGATGCTACAATTAACGTCACTAGAGGAAAAGTCAGGGAACGAAAGATTTTAGGATTCATCACCTGTGAACCAATATAACATCAACACAAATATAGAATATAATGGTTGATAACATTTCGAATTCTGAGAAGCAAAGTGGGCAGGTGAAAAAAGACATGCCCATCTCTAGAGTGACACTGCTAGCATGGCTACCAACACATGCAAGGCTAGCACAGTGGTTTGGTATCCTCCTCTTCGAGGCAGAAAGCAAAGGATAGAAATTGAGTCAAGAAACACTAACACTTTCAAAGCAGCTGGTGTGACATTCCTCCAAGTAGCATGGACCTTTCATTCTCAACTCCTCCTTTGTGTTTAATCTCTGTAGGTGTCTGACTGAGGATGCAGGAGAGGGGGCCTTCATCAAACACACCACTGTCGCTGAAAACACTGATGGTAACCTCTTAGTTAGCTGTACAATCAGAGATGACCACATCAATTGTTACATTTTCAGCCATTTGTTGTTAGCTTATTAGCATGTCTGTTAGCTAACCAGTTATTATTTTCAACCAGATCATACTCCTCCCTGGGCAACCAAACTGAACTCAGCGGATTATGAACTGTTGTGTCGTGATGGCTCAGAGCTCCTGTCTCTCAATGGAATAGATGCCACTTGGTCCGCGTCCCATTTCGTGGAATTGTTGTTGGCAATGGACGGTCACTCCCTCTGTGGTGTTCAATCATGCTGACGGAGGGACTGGTGCGTCTAAACATCCACAAATAACAGGAAGTATCTTAAAGTTACAATCTTGAAGATCTTGTTTGGTTTTCTATGCCGGTAATTTAGATTGATATCACTTGTTAAGAGCACTTTTTGAGAATGTCAAACAGTTTGTAATCTCATCATTGGGCAATAGGTTCAGTCACCATTGTGTTACCTCTTACGACAATATATAGTGGCTTAAGAGAAGAAAATCTTCAAGATTCTAACATTGAGACACATTGAAGGAGTCGGACTAGCAATTCATTACTGTGAGATTCTGTGTGTGAGATGAATTGAGTGTTACTTGTCATCTGCAGGAAAAGTCAGAGTTCGGCATGTTTTCATCTATGGATTACGGAGGAGGAACTGTTCTCTTCTCTGAGTCATCCACCATGTTTCTGGGGGCCGTGTCAAATGACCCTGAGAAGTGGATGCATCGCTACTATCATGATGCTCTGACAGCCATGGACTGGTAAAGCTGAAGGTGAAACAAAAATGGCACTAGTTGATTTCTATGAAGTTCTTTGTGAAATGTATGAGTAAATGTAACCGTTCTAGCTAACTGGGAAACCTACCTATCAATTCATATTTCTTTCTTCCTTTACAACCCACCTGTCTATCTTCAAATATCCCAGGTGTCCTGCGTTGGTGTGTGTTGTCCAGTGGTGAGCAGCAGAAATGTGCTGACATGAGCGTGGCCTTCCATAACAAAGGTCTGACTCCAGAAATCAAATGCGTCCACGGGAACTCTGTGACTGACTGCATGAAGAAAATCAAGGTAACAGATGATTTCAGCTGGCGGTTGCTGAAGAACAACTACAGTGATTTCCTTTCATTCAAATTAAAACACAGTATCTGTGCTCTACGGTGGAAAAACTCTAAAACTATACCTTAAATACCACTTACCAAAAGTTTGAACTGGAGTCATTATGTAAGGACATGCGAGAAAGACGCATTTGTCTCTGGCACTGACAACCGATGATAACCACAATGTGTTGATTAAGGAAAAGTCTAGGGATATGTAAAGTCAGTATTATTCATCCTCTAGCGACCAATATGGAAGACCTACAGATGGATATTACCATCCATATAGCCTTGACGCAAGCGTTTTTCTTTGTTCAGATGTATTAAACTAACCCTGTGCCCAATACTTGTTTAGAAGGACTTGGACTTGAATTGAGACCTGTAGGTCTATACTTTGAGCAACACCAACACATCTGTGATAAGCTGTTCTGGCATCTCAATCTCTGCCCTTCCTTTCGGTAATTGTGTAGAACAACGAGGCTGATGCCGTCACCTTGGATGGAGGTTACATCTACACAGCAGGAAAAGAGTACGGATTGGTCCCTGCTACCGGCGAGAGCTACACAGGTAAGATTTCAAACACATAAACTCACACAAGCAAAGTCACACATTCTTGTTACAAAGGCAGGAGATAGAGGTTGTTGTTTCTGTTGTCTCCAGAGAGCCGAGATGGTTCCATGTACTATGCAGTCGCAGTGGTGAAAAAGAGTAGCTTTGACATCCGTAACCTTGACGACCTGCGTGGCCGTCGCTCCTGTCACACCGGATATGGTCGCACGGCTGGCTGGAACGTTCCCGTAGCAACGCTGATGGAGAAAGGCCTAATAGCCCCTAAGCACTGTCAGAATACCTCAAGGTCACGTGGGATGTTGGTGTGTGAATCTGTGTCTGTGTGTAGTAGTGGTCTGAGATAGAATAGTCAGAACTCAGAAAAAATAGCACTGGGAAAGAATGCCTCACGCCTCACTTCCACCCAAAGTTTGTGCGGATTTGACTCAAATGTAATGGATTTGGTGTTATATTATTAATGCATGGTATTTAAACCCTCACACTGCCAACTTTGTATTTGTCTTGACATGTTTGATGATATGCTCGAAGATCCACACCACGCCCAATCAAGATTACATGATAAAGGAAAGCTACTGAAAGCCACATTATAAATTACAAAACTATTGTATCAGGCTGAATGGTCCTCATTTCTGCAAGTAAAACAAACGTCATGTAAAGAATGGACAGTTCGTTATAAAACCCATTTGTTTTAAAAGTCTTACTTTTTCTTCCATTCTTTGACTTTCTATTTTTTTATGTTTCCCATGACGCCTAGCCGTGGGAGGGTTCTTTGAGAAAAGCTGCGTACCAGGTGCAAACCAGCCCGGTTTACCCAGCAACCTGTGTGGGCTATGTGTGGGCACCGAATCAGGAGAGAACAAGTGTGAGAAGGGAAAAGACCTGTATGATGGATACGACGGTGCCTTCAGGTAACACCCCAAACCCCTGCACTGCATCAAAGTTACATTTTTCACTCCAATTTGTCCCTGTATCCCCAACAATATAATACATGTTAATGAACATGGGTACATTTAGACCGTTGGAAACCTATTTCTGACAGAATGACTGCGCTACAGCTGCTTAATTCATCCAAAATGACCCTATTAGTACTTTAATCCTTAGGTTTAACCCACCGTCACATCATTTTAAGGTCTGTGATTGGATGTTCCTTGCTGAAAAGCATGGAGTTAAAATTAACTTCATCCTCATCTTTTGCACAGATGATTGAACTCCATTTTATGGGACTTTGGGGAAAAGTGCACCAGTAAAAACTTCTCTAATTAGCAACTGTATTGCCTCTAATATAAAATGTTATTGAGCGTTGCACCCATACTGCATGTGTCTGTCTATCTGTCCTTTCAGGTGTCTTGCAAAAGGAGATGGAGATGTGGCTTTTATCAAACATTCTACTGTCTTTCAAAATACTGATGGTAAGACAACAAACTTCAAGAAATAAAATGTTCTTATAAGAGTCTTGTAATTTTAAGGGACATCATTTTTCTTTGTGTTTGTTCAGGTAATGGTGAAACGTGGGCAGTGGATCTCCTGTCTAAAGACTTCCAGCTGCTGTGCTCTCAGGACACTAAAGCTGAGGTAACACAGTACAGACACTGCAACCTGGCCAGAGTCCCCTCCCACGCTGTAATGGTACGACCCGATACCAACATCCACGCCATCTATGGACTACTTGACCGTGCACAGGTACAATTATTAATATGTCTTTAGCTTATACAGCGTACGGTCTGTAACACTGTACCGATTGATTCAGAGGGTGTAAGCCAACCAAGTAAAGAGATCTGAAACAATAATTATATAAATGATTCTCCACTGTAAAGGACTCACAGATTTCTGAGACCAAATGTAGGTTTTCATACATGAGATTTGATGTTTTGATGATTTTTGGTGGTGCATCAAATATGCTCTGACGTCTGAGAATTATTATTTGGGCGCCAGAAAGCATGTTGTTGGACAATATAATCCAACAGAAACAGCTAACTGGAATTTAGGAAGAAAATGGTGTCTGTGATGTTTATTAAGTTCCTTTTTATTTCTGTTTCCCTATAGACATATTTTGGCAGTGATACAGGTACTGAGTTCAAGATGTTTGACTCGAAGGAGTACAAGGGCACAGACCTCATCTTCAAAGACTCCACTGTTATCCTTGTCGGTGTTGGTGACAGGAAGACCTACCAGGAGTGGCTGGGCCAGGGCTACATGGACTCGCTGGTTGACCTGGAGTGTAACTCATCCAATGCAGGTAAAAACAACAAACAAAATAGCTAAAGTCACTCCACACTATCCAATGTAAATCAGAGATATTTTTCTTTTCATGTTTATTTGTGTGGGTATAACCAAAGCAACTGAAATGTTGTAAATTGAAAAAAGGGTGAAGAAAGCAAATCTTTTCTACGACAGTCTAGAGTCTAGATATCACTTTAAATAGTTAAACAGGTCTGCCAAGTAGATCAACGATGTATTCGGTAGTTCTATATTTAGCAAAGGCTAATTCATTTTTAAAGTCAACTATGTGGACAGGACAGATAGTTACAATTGTGTCACTATGTATGATAGTAAAAAAAGGATGAGCAAATTAGCAGCCTCTTGTAATTACCGGTATAACTGAAGAGTGGAGTGCAATTAGGATATAGATCATTCAGTCATAAAATAAATACACAGATAGGGGAGCTTTCTAATGATTTCCATTGTTTTCTTACCTACAACATATTTAATATCTCTTTTTTTGTTTGTACTTACAGTGAAGTCCTCTGTATTGCTACTGCTGATGGCTTTGGTCAGCTTCATGCTGACCGACCTCTGGATGTAATGTGTTGCAGGCGTCCAGCAACGTCTCCAACTCACTTTCATTACTTTTTTTCTCTATTTCTAATCTATTAACACTTTACCTTCCCATGACTTCCCCCTCTCCATGCCTGATTATTTTGTTAATTGTCTCTCAAGTTTCTAAGTGAAATTATCAGTTTGTAACTTTCTACTATTTTTGATCTTACAAATTGCATAATTTCTTACTCATTTTTTATGAGAGAGCCATGGAGCTGCCTTTGGATTTAAATGGTGCTGGTGTTGGATGGAAGCACATTGCCTCGTGGTATTGTGGCAGATAAGAGAGTTTAGTTGCCAAAGACTTAAAGCCTGTGTGAATCAGACATGATGAGAGAATGTGCTGCTGCCACTTTGTTTACTGAAGGTGGGCTGCCATATCAGTGTGTATGCGGCCACCTGTTACCTTTCCTTAGTCGGTGGCTCATTCCCGTCTCTCTGAAGCACCGACAATCTGATGATGAACTTTTACACGAGTCCTTAATAACATTGGGATCAATTTATGATGTAATATAATTGATATTACTTACTTACTTTAAACACGAGTAACAAAATGCTCTATGAGTTTGGAGCTAGAGCCAGGAGTTCATTAGCTTAGCTTTGCCTACCTTTAGCTTAGCTTTTCGCCATATTGAACCTTTAAAACAGGGTTGCCAACTCTCACGCATCTGGCGTGTGACACACGCTTTCACTCTCAATCTCAGGCTCTCACGCTGCCCAAACTATTATCACGCCAAAACAAGAATACCGAAGACTAGAAACGGTTTTGAAAACTGTTGTCACGCAGTGATCGTCTTCCAATAGAACATCTTTGATAATGTCTTCTGGCCAATCAGAATCAAGATAACGGCGTGGTGTTGTTGCAGGAAGTCCCGACGGAGAATACTTTTGCTGTAGTACATCTCTATATACATCGATACAACATTACGTGTTGATTTCTATCAACACGTAATGAAATAAGACCCCACGGTTTGATGATTGACAGGTGTGTGGGCTGTCTTCCATTTTGACACACAGAACAATGGGGGCTATCCACCCTTATCCACAATGTAAAGTAATTCACACAGCCTCTTCCCTCTTCTCTCTGTGAGGAGCAGCAGGTTCAGCTTCATTTAAATATGTCGTGTAGTAATAGATGTATTTTTTTTTTCTCAAGAGAGTACCAGAATGTGTATTTTATGTTAGTATTTCAAAAAATCTCCTGGGGGAGAATCCCCCCTTGCAGGGGTTGGGTTTTCAGCATGTCAACTCTTTCACTTGTGGGTAAATTGCAGGATTGGCTCCAGGTCGTCCTTTTTATTTACTACAAGACAAATGTGCCTTTTTATTTCATACAGTTCAATTTGGATTGAGACAGGGAAATAATCTAAACCTCACGCGTGGCGTTTCACTGTCAAGGAGGCGATAGAGCGTGTATGTAATTAAATTGCAAATACTGACTTGAGCCCCACCACTGTATGGGTTAGCCCTACCATAGATTACCCAACAAAAACACTCCGGAGCCGATAAGTCAATGAATTGCTTATTGCGACAGGCACACAATAAAACAGTGGAAACAAAGATGTGTTTGATTTTCATTAGTGAATTAAACTGTGTGCCCTTTGCCCCTTTGTAGTCTGTGTCCAATATTGTGTATTTGTATATGTATATCCTATATGCTAAGGTCCCGCTGCTGACACGATAGCAGTCATTTCGTGTGCAGATGTGTAATTAAACCCATGATAACAAAATCTCACTCCAGCCAGGTACCCAAAGTTGGCAACCCTGCTTTAAAACTACATTTTTAAAAGGCTTTATGTAAATATAGAAGTCATATTGCTGTTCCGTTCTGCTGCCACTTGCTGTGTGAGTACTACTAACTAACACAGCCTTTCTTTAGTTTAGGCTGTGTCGCTAATATAAGCTAATGCCATATCAGTGAATATGCACTAGTGTTGCCTCCACACAGAGCTGTGCTGGGGATAGTGTGATGATGAGTGGCTGAGTGTTCATCCATAGGCTGTCTGCTTCATGTATTCTCCTCAAACACCTAAAATTAAGTTGAATATATTAATCTGGTTTATATCTTGTTATTTTGATCATAAATGGAAACTGCTTTAGCAGCAGATAGTCAGCACTTGCAGCCATTTCTCACACCTTGTAAGCATTCCATTTCATACATTTGGAAACACATGGAGTAGGCTCCATCAGATTTGGGGAGAACATAAAGAAAACATCCTGTGGTTTGTGCTGAGAGTGAATGGATTTTGTTTGTTTGGATGCTTTGAGTCAAAGAGGAGTTTGTGTTAATTAGGAGGAGACAATACGGTTTAATAATATGTGTCTTCAACTTTCATAGTTAAAAAGGGGTTTACTTGCATTTGTGTTTGACTTGGAAACATACATTGATCCCGTTTTGATTTAAAACGGGTTGTGGTTTGATATATTTAGTAATGCAATGTTTGTGTCCAATTAATATAATAGGACATAAATGTTTATGATAGACCTTTCTGAGTAAAATAAAATCTGCTCTCATGTACTCTAACCCAAACAACTCACTCCAGAAATGTGTTAACTCAAACTAACTTGCTCAAGTCATATACTGTATTCATGCTGCTTGATGCTGTTTCCTGTTTTAAAAGGGTGATAGATGTGTATTTTCCTATATTAAGAGATTTATTTGATATGATGTTCAGATGCCATATCAGTGTATATGTGCTGACTCATGCTGTCAGAAACTAATGCATTCTCTTCCTGCTGATAGAGATTTATTTCTATGTGAAATGATGTGTAACATGTGACTAATATTTAGTTGCCAGACCAGTGAGTCTGCACAAGTATTGCTACATAAAACTGCCTAAATGAGCTGTTTTCTGTGCTTCAAATTAAAAAAAACAATTTTAAACGCATGTAGTTGGTTATTCTCTGAGTGTCTGTGTATGTGTGTTCATATTGACCAAGCCAAGCCCCTACACACATGTATTCCCATTTGAAAAAGGACTGG